>NC_059209.1:39261828-39600578 GCF_020615455.1 Coregonus clupeaformis | reverse complement strand
GTGTGTGCATGCGTGAATGGTAGCGTGCTTGCTCACATGCGTCTGGACCCTGCTCTTTCCACTACCAGTCCAGCTATGATATCATTGGCATGGTGGAATTGCTCTGATTTTTATTAGATACTAGCTAAGTCTTTTTTCTCCTAGACTTTCCCTTCATATTCCTGGCTATAGGTAATGGTCTGACACGTTTGGTGGCTGGGCCTTGGTTAGGTTTCCTATTTGTTCAGCAGAGAATTACATTGGCGTAAGGGTAAATTGTGGGGATGAAAGACGTGAGAATATGAAGCCAGTTTCTCATTAATAATGAAAGAATCCAATGGAAAGAATATTGTCTGTCTACCAAAGTCATTTTACTGCTTCATACAAAGGTGAGATTAGACCTTGTGACATGCATGTACAATTGTGGATCATGGTCAAGACCCTGCCTCGTTCTTTTATATGATTAGTTTTATGATAAAGTAGTGTTTTCTTTGATGTTCTGTAAACCGAGAGCAATGGCTGTATACATGTACACTGCATGGGACTACATGTTCAGGCACATACTTCTCCTCCAATAAAGTTTATAGCAACAGATACTACAAGGCCATTTGAATCACATTATTCAACTAACAGGGCTTATGTTGACTTCACACTTGGACTGAAACACGCCTTCAATGGCACACATGTAGACACTGCTGCTCTCCTCTGTCTCTCTTGCAGGGACTCTCAGATCTGAGACTGCTCCTGTCTGTCTCTCTGGCAGGGAATCTCAGATCAGAGACTGCTCCTGTCTGTCTCTCTGGCAGGGAATCTCAGATCTGAGACTGCTCCTGTCTGTCTCTCTGGCAGGGAATCTCAGATCAGAGACTGCTCCTGTCTGTCTCTCTGGCAGGGACTCTCAGGTTGGATAATGCTCCTGTCTGTCTCTCTGGCAGGGACTCTCAGGTTGGATAATGCTCCTGTCTGTCTCTCTGGCAGGGACTCTCAGGTTGGATAATGCTCCTGTCTGTCTCTCTGGCAGGGACTCTCAGGTTGGATAATGCTCCTGTCTGTCTCTCTGGCAGGGACTCTCAGGTTGGATAATGCTCCTGTCTGTCTCTCTGGCAGGGACTCTCAGGTTGGATAATGCTCCTGTCTGTCTCTCTGGCAGGGACTCTCAGGTCGGAGACTGCAGCATTTCCTTTGTCTGTGCTCCGCTGTATATCGCTGGCTCTGGAGCCCAGACACATTCTTCCCCCCTTCCCTTCTCTATGGTCGTGCATTGGCTCCTTCCTAGTCCTCATCTAGGCTGTGTCCCAAATGGCACCCTATTCCCTACAGAGTGCACTACTTTTGACCAGGGCCCATAAGGCTATGGTCAAAAGTAGTAGCACTATATAGGGAATAGGGTGCCATTTACTCTGCTCCAGGGAACTGTGCAGTAAAGACTTTATATAGTGTATTTCGGTCTTCAGGTGGTGCGTGATTGGTAGCAGGAACAAAACAAAAAACGGCCAGCCTTCTGTTTAGAATCACCTGTAAAACAACGACCTGGCTTCATAGAAGTACTGTATCTCATAATGTCTGTATGTAAACTGTAGGAGATGGAGTTAGGAACATTTGGAACTGCATGCTGTGGTGGTTGGTCTGTGTGTTTACATAGATGCTCATCTCGGTGGTGGTGTTGGCAGGCAGTGGTTTACTCAATGTGCCTGCTGCTGAAAGGCATGGCCATTCGTAGGAGCCTGCAGTGGCACAACAGACTGAGGGGGATACATTCACACACACTTGCACGTACACACACACACACTTGCTCGTGCGCATACACACGCATATGCTCCTGTCTCTCTGTCTCCTCAGGAGTCTGATATGCAGGTTCTGAAATAACAGATGTGTCCTGAGTCTTGTTGTTTTGAAGCTTCCTCTAGCTACACTGATTGACAGTGGCCGGCCTAGGGTCATTTGCATATTACCACATTCATTGTACTCAGTATTATGTGTGTGCACCGTCTAGTTGTACAGCATGCACCAAGCGTTATAAGCCTGCATCACAGAGAGAATACTGAGACAATTTCTCAGCCTCACAGTTGATTAATGGCCTGCTGTTTCACAACCATTAGACTCTGTTGTTTGTTGTTGTGGATTTTCTGGGTCTCTTTAAGCCAAATCATCCATAGCTTTGAGCTCTTTTACAAGCTAATGAGGTGAGGTGTCTCCTCCAATAAACATTCAGTAATTAAACACAGGGAAACACTCTGACGTGATTTCAGCTCCCTGCAGTGTGTGTGTGTGTGTTCTTACAAAACAGAACCTTGGGATTAAAGGAACTCTTTGATCAAAACCTCCTCCTCTAGATTTAAATATGATTTCCATCCTTTCCTCTCAGTACTTTGTTAATGTTCCACTGGTCTCTGATTGACTATATGTGAGTCTGTATCTTGGTGCTATGGTAACTTAACTTGGTATCTGAAATGAAGCATAGCATATCGGTACTGTTCATATCCCTGATATGAGGAGTTATGTGATCCAAATCATATCCATATAAAGTTTTCTAACTTTATTGTTCCTCTCTCTGCAGGGACAGAAAGGCCATCCAGGTCCTGCCGGTCAACCAGGAGATTCTGTGAGTATTCTGTTGTATCATATCATATCAATAACTTCTGCATCTTCAACCTAGACTGTGTTTGAACCACTGCATACATCAGACAATAGACTCTCCATCTCTTTACCCAACAAAGCTAAAGCTCGCTGTCAGAACACATTGCTCCCTGAGGACCCAAACATGAATTCCTGAACAGAGAGAAGAAAAGAGAGGGAGAGAGATGCAGGGAGAGTGGGGGGGAAGGAGAGATATAGAGAGAAGGGAAATATTATATATATATATAGAGAGAGAGAGAGAGCGAGAGAGAGAGAGAGAGAGAGAGAGAGGAGGTGACTAAGCCTTGTCAGGGGAGGATGTTAAACATGAACACATTAGTACTTAAGGAATCTTGGCCAGAGAGATTTAGTTTTTGGCAGAGCTTAAAGTGGGTCAAATAGTCTGGACAACCTAAGGTCACTGCTCCCAGGGATTCCTAAGGAAAACTAAAAATAGCGTTTAGTGCACTTACTTTCACTACAAAGAATGTGCAATGTGTAGTGTACTATCAGTACAAACAGTATTGAGTTCTTCCTGACCACATGGCCTGAGCAGGAACATAATCTGGGTCTTATTTAAAGGGCTAGAGTTCTTCCTGGTCAGGTTGATGTGGTCAGGAAATGTCCTAGTGATCTAGAGGATCACTAATACTCTTTGGCTCTTTTGTTGCTATAGACAACACTGTGCTCTCACAGCGATGTTCGTGTTTGGGTTTCCAGTGGGAAATGAAAATGCATGATGCATCAACGTCATCGCCGGTAGTCTGTAATTACATTGGTTGGCTCTCATTACAAATAAGCTGTAATTTTCCATTCATTAAAAAACCCATGTTGTCCTTTGCATATATTTAAAGTAAAAAAAATAATAAAAAAAAAATAAAGTTTTATGAAGAGAATAATTGAACATTTATTTCTCCACATGGAAAATATTTGAGTTAAGGAAAGCCCCATGAGTAACAGACCACTACTGTACAGTAGTCAAACAGTACTTGGTACTACCACAACATAAAACTACCCACTGGGATTCAGTTGAACTTAAATAGTGTCAATATTTGCAGTGGTTCTGCTGCCTTCCAAACACAATGCTGATGAAACAAAGGGTCTTTATGAAGAGTGTGTAGATGAAACCCTCTCCCTGTATTGCTCCCTCCATTTCCCCCTCTTCCTATACTCACATAGCTTCACTCCAAAGCCATGGAGGCTGAGAATGACACAACTATTGTGGCAACCCCCGCCCACCTCTTTCATCCCAATCCTTCTCTCTCGTCTCACTTCTCTCCTTCCCTCTTTCCGCAGGGCGAGCGAGGGGCAGACGGAAGCCCAGGGGCCAAAGGTTATCCTGGCAGGCAGGTGCAGTAAATCTAATGTTGCGGTGCTGGTTAAGCAGGACTACACACACCATACAGTACATTAACAGCTGTAAGAGAGAGAGAGAGAGAGGTGCTAGCTAAGGCTAAGCTAAGCAGGACTACAGTACACACACCAAACACACTCCGCTCATGAGAGTGTGTGGAGGCTAGAGTGAGGGACTGGGAGTGCAAACACTCTGTACGAGGTGGGCAGAGAGAAAGAAAGGGTATTTGAAAGAGCTGCAACACTGTCAAAAGCACCCGTGGCAGGATTAGGGATACGATTCTTTGGTTTGCTGCCCCTGGACTTGCCATAGGCTTTTACTTAGTAGTCAATACCTTGACTGAAAATGGAAATGCAATAAAGCTGTGACTAATGTAGCTGCTCCCCCGATGTGAATACATATCCTTAGGAGTCTTTAGGAACTCACTCTGTGAGTTTCATGCAGCGCTGCCACTTCTGGGAATATCATTTGAATACATTTTTTAAAGTCTCTCAATGCTGAGTAGTATTTGGGTTTCTCCGCACTGTAAAACATGCACATTTGTAATGCCGCCTACACACAAGAACAGCTGCAAAATCGCTCATAACTCGGCTTGTTAGAAAATGTTTATGATAGCTTAGAGTTCAGACCTGGGGCTTTGTGTTTTGCCTCTGTTTCTTTAGTGCTCTTACCCTGTCAATGTTGTAATGCCCCATATATATATACACACACACACACACAAACGCACACACACTGTTGTAAGTCCCTAGCTACACTCACACTTCAGACACCCACACACACACCCTTCAGACTGATGAATTAGGTTTTAGCACCACCTACCATCTGTAGACTGTGAATCACTGGCTACAGTGAGGAGTTGAGACAGTGTGAATCGCTGGACCAGTTGGTCTCCTGAGGAGTTGAGACAGTGTAGACAGAGGCCATGTATGTTCATTAAGGTCTGCTCATCTTCAAGATGACATCATGGAGATGTTCTATGAGTCCCTAACAAGACTGTCACTCCACTAATCTGCATGCCTGTAAACACATCTTGGAAATATTCAGCCAAAACGAATAATCGTCAATTAGTTATGATGGTGAAAGCACTAATCACAATTTGGGTCCAATCCACTTACAATTCTATCTGTTTTATGGACATTAAACATTTAATGTATTGTATGCATTATGAAATGCATTATGTAAATTCATTTGTAACGTAATTTGTTATGCTGTGTTCTGTAGGGTTTACCTGGGCCTGTTGGCATTATGGGTCCAAAAGGAGTCCGGGTGAGTCATCAAAAAAATGGCATTAACAAAGTACTATCTCTGTTCTGTATATGGTTGTTAATCAGTGTTAAAGATACTGTATATCTTGTTCTGTTTGAGTGTTTCGGTGCAATCGGTCTGATAAATATCACATATATTTGTATTTATAGAATGATATGTACCGTATGAACCTACTTACTGTTTGATTTGATTTCTATCATGTTCTGTTTACTTACTGTGTAAATCCACTGCCAATACAGTCATATCATTGGAAGATGTTTAGAATAATCTTTATGACTTCTGTCAAGGTCAGAGAGCATCACTGTCAGCCAGAGTGCTTGCCCAAGACATGTTACAGATTAAAACACAGAATGTTTTTTACAGACAACGAGCAAGGCCACACAGTCAAATCCTCTGTTTGTACAGTACAGTACACCCTACAGTACAGCACACCCTACTCTAAAGAGGATTTGGCTGTGTTAAATGAACTGGGAAAAACATGTTAAATAAATCAACAAGACCAGAGCGGCCACATAAAAAGAGCCATAATGTAAACACCATGCGTCCAACAAGCTGGCCCTGTTAACTCACCATGATTACAATCACAGAGCTCTTTGTGGTGATGCTGGTACAACAGGAGATTTGAAGTGCTGTAAAAGTAATTAGCTGGTGTTGGATAGGATTGTGTTGAAAAACTTTTCACCTGAATGTCAATTGTAGTTGCTGGTGTTGTATTTGTTGTTGTTATTGTTGTTGTTGTTGTTGTTGTTGTATTTGTTGTATTTGTTGTTGTTGCATGTATAGTACCAACAGCTATACCACCCTGCATCGCTCTGCTGGCGTTCATCTGTAGGCCAACATGGTCCTGTTGACTCTTGAATGTATTTTCCCCTTTAAACATTTTGATCATCCCTTGTCCTCTAGTTCCCTCCTCTATCCCTCCATCACTAAGCAGCCACCCTGGACTCATCAGAGATCCCTGACGTGAGGGTATGTGCCCTTGGACTACATCGTGGAAGCCAGCACCATGCAGTCCATGGGCATATACACTTGCCTCAAGGCTTTGTTCTTCACGAAGAGCCCCACCCCTGCGGCCAACAGAAAATCCCCAAAAGGACTAAAGCAACACTGATGTGATGAAACCAAAGAAGAGACTTATAGAAATCTAATTGATCTCCTCCTCCTTTGTCCCTCCTCCCTCTATTTTCCCACTTCCTTCTTCACTATCCCTTTCTTCACCTCCTCTGCTTTATTCCATAACCCTTCTTTCACCCATCCTCCACTTTCACCTCCTCTCTCCCCTGTCCTCCCACTTTCCTCTGATCCACTTCCTCTCACCTATACCCCTCTATCCCACCAATATCTCTGCAGGGTTTCATAGGAATCCCTGGGGTTTTTGGCCTTCCTGGACCTGATGGTGAGAGAGTAAGTAGTCCAGAATAACTCTGCAAAATACGAAAATTAATAACTATACAAGAACCTGAGGATTTCTACCTCTTTCAGCTACTTGTTTGGTGCGTCCTATGTGAGTGGTACACAGTAGCTGAAAACCCTCCTGTGAGCATTTGTTATCAGTCAGGATTATCAGATCTAATCCTTAGTGAGTCAAAATGATTGTGAAATAGAGGTGCTTTAAACTAGATGAAATGCTAGTAGTAGACACGCTCCACCAAACCGCAGAAAGATGACTGGAGTAGCCCTTTCACAATATTTGCACAGGATCAAGTGCTGGTGTAATTCCAGCCATCCCTACTGTTCGGGATAATAGTCAGGAGATGGGCTAACACTAAGGAGCTGGAACAAGAGCTGCTTCGGATTAGCCTGACCAAGACTCATTTTCCCAGCACCCCCCAGGCCACTGGAGTAGAATTGTAGGCTATATTAGAGAGTATTTTTGGACATGCTTGCACTAACTTACATTTGATACAGTATTTGTATTGGTTCTAGTAGGCTACCTTTTAAGAACCATTCATAATCTGCTTGTAAAATAAATATGCAATTATTATTGACAATTATCTTCTTTCTTTTTCTCTACCTCCTCAGGGAATTCCTGGTGTTCATGGGAAGAAGGGCAAGATGGGTAGGCCGGTAAAGATTTCTCTCAACATACCTTTTTATAGTGAATGCAATAATACCATGAAATCAACTGTTTATTTTTTTCAATTCTGTCATAGCTTAAAGGGCAATTCCACCACTTTCAACCTCATTTTCATTATCTCCAGCACAATACCAGTGTCAACATAGATGTGAAAACGGCCGCATTTCTACTTTTTGTAGGAAAAAATATAAAGTTCACCAAAAGTTAAAACAGGGATTTTCAAACACTATGAGATTCGCGGTGACGCAAGGAGCAATAAAATACCCTCCCCTGGTCTAGGAGCACGTTGCAGGTTTTGAAAATCACTGTTTTTTTTACTTTTAATCCTACCCGTGGTGTCACAGAGAAGCATTTTTTCTTAGGACCTTTCTTCTTATCTTTTTAACCACATATCATAGAAACACTCTGTTTTCACATATGTAGACACTGGTTTGGTGCTGGAGATAATGAATATGAGGTTGCAAAGTGGCAGAATTGCCCTTTAAAGATATAGCTAGGGTAATTTAGGTGATTTAGTGAGCATGGCTATTATTCAGAGGAACAGTCTTGAGTGTGTATGGGGCCTTCTTGGTTTTAGCCATACATCAGTGATGTATGTTGTGGTAGCCTCCACACAACCAGTGAGGAAGACTGTTGACGACTGTTGTCTTTTCACTCTTGAGATGGCTGGCTACCCCTTGAGCCTTGAGTCTGTCTGCATATTTCCACTAGTCTATACAGTATATCATTTAGAATAGGATGAGATCTCAACGGACTATAACTAGGACACCAATGGACACTATTGGCAACTATCCCATTGATTATACACTGGGTGTACAAAACATTAAGAACATTACATGCTCTTTCCATTACATATACTGAACAGTTGAATCCAGGTGAAAGCTATGATCCCTTATTGATATCACATGTTAAATCCTCTTCAATCAGTGTAGATGAAGGGGAGGAGACAGGTTAAAGAAGGATTTTTAAGCCTTGAGACAATTGAGACATGGATTGTGTATGTGTGCCATTCAGAGGGTGAATGGGCAAGACAAAATATTGATGTGCCTTTGAACAGGGTTTGGTAGTATGTGTCAGGCGCACCGGTTTGTGTCAAGAACTGCACCGCAGATGGGTTTCCCATGTGCATCAAGAATGGTCCACCACCCAAAGGACATCCAGCCAACTTGACACAACTGTGGGAAGCATTGAAGTCAAGCATGGGGGCCAGCATCCCTGTGGAACACTTTTGACACCTTGTAGAGTCCATGCCCCAACGAATTGAGGCTGTTCTGAGGGCAAAAGGGGGAGGGGGTGCAACTCCATAATAGGAAGGTGTTCTTAATGTTTTGTACACTCAGTGTATATCATCACATATGATTAACACAGAGTTCTAGTCCTTAATTTAATAAAATGTTGAACAATTTTATCATTAAAATGAAATTCATTCAGAGGGTAGTTCACTGAGCATATCTGTGTTTTGTATTGTGTTATTCGAAAGTCTATTTCATTGGACTAAAACAAAGCCTTTTACATTGGACTATAACAAAGCCTTTTACATTGGAACAATTTTTAGTGCAGTGAAGGAACTTTTGGTTTTGGAATTCCAGACCAGTTAGCCACAGACCAGGGAAGTATATTCATTGGCGCCTGAATGGGGATTTCCAATTCTCCTATCAACATGTTGAGTTGTGCTTACATGGAAAATCCTGATGTTCCCAAGTACTTATGTAATAGAGATATTTTCCCAAGCATAGCTTTACAATGTTACATGATGAATTGGGTTATTAAGCTGACGATGGTCAGTGAACGAGAATTGAAGCTGGCACAGAATCCTCGAGCTGACTTGGTGAAAAATCTGGCAATGTGCCCCTTGAGCAAGGCACTTAACTGTAATTGCTCCTGTAAGTCTGCTAAATGACTAAGATGTTGTTGTTTTTTATGAGGAGAGTGCAACTTTAGCATTTGATGATGGCATCTCTCTGTGTGTTTGTCTCTGTGGTGCCGTACCATCTCCTTCTCATCTTCAGTAGCTAGTTTTGCTTCCTTACACTGAGTCGTCTAAACATACTATATGTTCACAGTTACTAGCGTAATGTTTTCTGAGTGGCACTTGCATATGACAGAGTTAATCAAATCTGGGATCAGACACATTACCTTTGCAGCAGATGTCGTATTACCTGCAATCTTTCAAGTAACATCTTTGAGTTAAAACAACTCAAGAGCTGAGGAGGAGCCATATGTTTTAGTTTAAACGAACACTATTAGAATCTTTGGATAAAAGTGCCATTTTGCACATTTTCGATGGCATCACATTACAGCAATTACCAATTTATTACGTTCCCCCAGATGCTTAACTCAACACTCTGCCTGCCACACACATTCCGTCCATCTGAATAATATCTCATGCAATAGAAACTGCCGGTAAGATCGCCATTGCTTCATCTAATATTACATTTTCCATTCTCACTCTGTGTGCCTATGAGACCTCTACTACTAGTGCCATTAATCATACAGACGCAGTCTATACAGTAACTACAGTAACTACAGCGCTTGTATTCTGTGGTGGAGAAAGGCCAAGGCTGAAGCTGAAGCTACAGCAAGGTTTTGTTGACCTTGGCATTGTGACAAGAAGCACATGTTGAGCGTGTGGCCTAGTGGAACCCTCAGCCTCCCAGAGCCTTGGTGTAGCCTATCATAGTGTCACCGCTCTTGTTCTCTGGTTTTATAATGGAACAGTTGGAGCCAGGAGGAGGAAAGGAAAGAGCCCAGTCAGCAGATCCTGGGCCAGCCAGTCAGTCCCCAGGCTGCTGGTTAGGGCTCCTGCCAGCGAGGCTCAGCGCAGCACGCGCACTCCCAAACATTCAGCCATGGAATTTCCTGCCGCCGCGCACGCACACGGTCTCTAGGAATAAAGAGTCTAAGGAGCTTGTTTGCAGCATGCAGCTTGACGTGCTGCTTGACATGCTGCTTGATGTGCTGCTTGACATGCTGCTTGATGTGCTGCTTGACATGCTGCTTGACGTGCTGCTCGCTTGCTTGGGGTTTATTCTGCAAACCTCTTTGACAGGGATTGAGTTTGTCTACTGAGTGCTGACATTGTGTTTGGTTTATTTTCCGCACATACAGAACTGCAGTGTGGATAAACATAAAGGACTAGTAAAGAATCAGTAAATGAATACTGTAATTACTAGAAGAAGGGAAATGAGGTAATCACTCATTAACTAAACTCATTTATAAAAACATCACCATTCTTTTATCTGCTGATTTGCTGAACTGAATGGTAAGCAAAACAACGCAACAAATCATGCATTGTAAGACATGTGCATGCCGTAATACTTTAGCTTTGTGTCTAATATACATCCACACCATTATGGTTTATACTAGGAAGCCCAATATTCCAAGAACACATTCTCATGGCCAACTACTCTGGGTGTGGAAAAGTAATGGTATGTAATGATATGGTTGGCCATGCCAAGCATTATGGTTCAATACCATTATTTTTAGTACAATTTTGTTTCTTTGCAGAATGGTTGTGTTTGAATGTGTTTCTTCCACAGTGTTTAACAGCTCTCTGCCACCCTTGTACAGAGTGATAACATGCCTACTCTCTCTGTGTTTGTGTACTCAGGGGTTTCCTGGGGACTTTGGCGAGCGGGGACCACCAGGACCAGACGGAAACCCAGTAAGTGAAACAGCAGAGATGACTGTTCCCCTGGCCATCACTTCAGACCTGGGTTCAGATATATATATTTTTTTTTTTCAAATACTTACGTTGTGCTCTATTGAGCTTACCTGGTGCAATGGAACGAATGGAATAGTCCCAAAAGTGCAAAGCTCATCCTTCAGGCACTCCAGGCAGGCTCAATCAAATGCTCAAGGTATTTGAAATACAAAAAAAACTAAAAACAATTGGAGTTTCAGCCTTTAGTGAAGGTTTCTGTTGTTTGTTTTTAAAGTCACAGGTCTAGCCTTCTTGTTTTTGGATCTTGGTTTGGATTCAATAATTAGCCAGTGCATTATCTCCTGAAGTATACACAACAACAATCTATTTAGAGAATTTGAATGACTGATTTACATCATTTCAGTACAGTGGTCAAGTGGGCTTAATCACTCCATAAATGGTGTAAACTACATACATTTACATTACATTTAGTCATTTAGCAGACGCTCTTATCCAGAGCGACTTACAAATTGGTGCATTCACCTGATAGCCAGTGGGATAACCACTTTACAAAAGTTTTTTTTTTTTTTTTTTTTTGGGTTGGGGTAAGGAGGGGGGGGGTAGAAGGATCACTTTATCCTATCCCAGGTATTCCTTAAAGACGTGGGGTTTCAAGTGTCTCCGGAAGGTGGTGAGTGACTCCGCCGTCCTGGCGTTGTGAGCGAGCTTGTTCCACCTTTGGGGTGCCAGAGCAGCGAACAGTTTTGACTGGGCTGAGCGGGAACTGTGCATCCGCAGAGGTAGGGGGGCTAGCAGGCCAGAGGTGGATGAACGCAATGCCCTCGTTTGGGTGTAGGAACTGATCAGAGCCTGAAGGTACGGAGGTGCCGTTCCCCTCACAGCTTTGTAGGCAAGCACCATGGTCTTGTAGCAGATGCGAGCTTCAACTGGAAGCCAGTGGAGTGTGCGGAGGAGCGGGGTGACGTGAGAGAATTTGGGAAGGTTGAACACCAGACGGGCTGCGGCATTCTGGATGAGTTGTAGGGGTTTAATGGCACAGGCAGGGAGCCCAGCCAACAGCGAGTTGCAGTAATCCAGACGGGAGATGACAAGTGCCTGGATTAGGACCTGTGCTGCTTCCTGTGTAAGGCAGGGTCGTACTCTCCGAATGTTGTAGTGCATGAACCTACAGGATCGGGTCACTGCCTTGATGTTAGCAGAGAACGGCAGGGTGTTGTCCAGGGTCACGTCAAGGCTCTTTGCACTTTGGGAGGATGGAGTTGTCAACCGTGATGGTGAGATCATGGAACGGGCAGTCCTTCCCCGGGAGGAAGAGCAGCTCCGTCTTGCCGAGGTTCAGCTTGAGGTGGTGATCCGTCATCCACACTGATATGTCTGCCAGACATGCAGAGATGCGATTCGCCACCTGGTTATCAGAAGGGGGAAAGGAGAAGATTAGTTGTGTGTCGTCTGCGTAGCAATGATAGGAGAGGCCATGTGAGGATATGACAGAGCCAAGTGACTTGGTGTATAGCGAGAATAGGAGAGGGCCTAGAACTGAGCCCTGGGGGACACCAGTGGTGAGAGCACGTGGTGCGGAGAAAGATTCTCGCCACGCCACTTGGTAGGAGCGACCTGTCAGGTAGGACGCAATCCAAGAGAGAGCCGCGCCGGAGATGCCCAACTCGGAGAGGGTGGAGAGGAGGATCTGATGGTTCACAGTATCAAAGGCAGCAGACAGGTCTAGAAGGACAAGAGCAGAGGAGAGAGAGTTAGCTTTAGCAGTGCGGAGAGCCTCCGTGACACAGAGAAGAGCAGTCTCAGTTGAATGACCAGTTTTGAAACCTGACTGGTTTGGAACATACCCTGGCTTCAAGGTAGTACTTAAACTCACGCACACACACGTACGCACGCGCACACACACACCCACACTAATATAATTTGTCTGGTGAACAGACATGCTAAATAAAAGTCACACTTGATGAATTGAAAACAACCGCTTTAAGTTTCCCCTGTTGGGGTACGTAGACCTCCGCACTGCATTTCATCTCCTCTGCTTCTTCCTGGGAGTGAGACCTCCTGATTCATTCCTGCTCCTGAGGCCATAATGATTCCAGCCTGAGAGTTTGTTACATAGTCACATGCCCAGAGCATCTCGTTCTGGTCTCTGATCATGTCAGACCACAGCTATCCACATTTACAGCCATGAGGGAGGGGGCTCTGGACTCTGTGAGATCTGGACCATGTCTACTGTTTTAAATGTTGCAGTAATGTCTGTAAGAACTGTAACCTAGAGCACTCATATGGCAAGTAGTTATTATAGGTGCAGTGTACACTCTTATGCACTTCTCAGTAGCTGCATTGGTGACAACTTGGGAGAATCAGATCACTGCATAAGAGTGTATATCCAAGCAATGAAGCGGGTACTGTACTTCACAAGGTCAAAAAGATAATCATATCTTCACTAAAGCAATTTCTTAAACCACATCCCACTCAAGCCAGTTTGACATGGGACATATGTGGTTCTAAAGCTCCCTCAACTCTACCTTTCTTAACAGCTCTTTGAGTGGCAGCTGTATGGAGATATTATGATTGGCTGACCTCGACAGACCTCTACAACCCCATTTCCTGCCCTGTTGGAACAAGAGGGAAAGTTTCTGTTGGCTGAATAACCTCTCCTTCAGTCATAATGAAACTAGAGGAGGAGGGAGGGGAGGAGGGGGAGGGGGCAGGAAGGCCACACAGGGCTCTCTAACATCTATCTCCCCTTTTAGATAAAGCTCCCCTCTTTCTCCCTCTCCCTCGGTTTCTCTCTCTCTCTCTTTCACCCTCTCTCCCTATCTCTCTCCCCCTCTCTCTCTCTCTCTCTCCCTGGAGAGGATGTGGGCATGGCACGTAGCAGTGGGGTAGTTACCGGGGACAACAAGCCCCTCTCTGTGTGTTGCACCATCTTTCATTAGCCTGGCCTGCGAGATGGGAGCTGGAGATTACACAAGCTATCAGGGGAAAACACAAACACACTGAGGGCTGGGGTCTCTCCCACTCCTACTGCCAGCAGCGTAAAGGAACACTGTGCCTCTCTTCTGCTTGTGTTTGTTTAGAACAAAGCCTATAACCTTAGAAATCTGCTCTCTCTCTCTCTCTCTCTCTCTCTCTCTCTCTCTCTCTCTCTCTCTCTCTCTCTCTCTCTCTCTCTCTCTCTCTCTCTCTCTTTCTTTCTTTCTTTCTTTCTTTCTTTCTTTCTTTCTTTCTTAGGGCGAGCTGGGAGCCCCTGGTCCTAACGGAGTTCTCGGCCTCATTGTGAGTATTTAAAGCCATGTGTACCTTCACTCTGTGCTCCACTGCACTCTCTAGGACACTCTGCTTGGTTTGGGGATGCCTGTTTATGACTTGCCTTGTTGCAACATTGTTGATGCTAAACAGAGCTAAACAGAGGTCCCAAATGTTGCCTTAAAGAACATAGAGCAAGAGCATTACGTCATCGTTGAAGCTCAACTATTGCATACATATGTTGGGATTGTGCATGATATCGTTGTCCCACTGCATTTTCCTCTACAGTGTTCTAAGTCTTCTAAGTCTTCTAAGTGTGTGTGGTCTGTATGTTGTTTGTGGCAGGGAGACATGGGTCCTCTAGGGATGATGGGTTTGCCAGGACCATGTGGACTTAAGGTAACTGACCTACTCCTTTACTAACTTTTACTGTAAATGCTGTAGATGTAATCAAATGCAGGAGTCATAATTTCAAGAGGGGTTTATCTCTATCGCTATGGCAATGTTATATCTGTTTACTCATCTGTTTACTCATCTGGTTATTTTTCAGGGGGTACCCGGAAACCCAGGAGAACCAGGACTGAAAGGTGATAAGGTGATCTGAATACCTCATTATTAGCCTACTGTATTTAAATCAACCATGCTATCAGATAAAATGTAGTCTCATCCACCAGCTGGCACTCTGGGGGACATGAGGTATAACTACATAGACTTCTCTAGAAATCTGATTCAGGAACAGTTTGTAGACCACCCTCAAGCCTACTAGATGTATCTACTGTAGCTTATCATCAATCACTGCTAGTTTAGAGCTTGGGCTTGCAATGTGCTCCACGTATCACACATGCTGTATGTTTAAGCTATTGAGAAATATGTGCTTTTCTTTGTAAAAATACATTTTACATTTACATTTTAGTCATTTAGCAGACGCTCTTATCCAGAGCGACTTACAGTTAGTGAGTGCATACATTTTTCATACTGTACTGTATGAAAACCTATGTCTTTCTTCAGGGTGACGTTGGACTTCCAGGGGAGCAAGGAGAGAATGGATTCCAAGGTGACAAGGTATTTCACTTCACTACTTAACAGATGGTGGTGCCTGTCGTCTGAGTCTGTGTGTCAGGAGTTTGTCTTTTCTTTTCACAAAAATGCTCTCATTGTTTAACAGGGTATCCAGGGTTCACCAGGGTTGCCAGGCATTCGAGGGAAACCAGGGCCACAGGTGAGTCCGTTAACCCTTATATAGGGTCTGTGTACCTGGGACCATGTATAGAATACAGTACGGTAAATTACTAGGGTATCACTTTTGAAATGGCTAGTGATACAAAGGCTATCCAGTAAACTACTATGCTGTCTCTGTCCTAGGGGGTGACAGGTGAGCCGGGTCCTGATGGTATACCTGGCCCTCCGGGCCAAGAGGTAAGGATCTGTGAGGGCGTCAAGATGACTCATGAACCAGGTCTGATCTTCTCCTTGTTATGTATAGTAGAGATGACCACCTGTTGTCTGGTTGTTCTAAGGGTTTCCCAGGAGACATCGGCCCACCAGGTCACAACGGCCCAGAGGGCCCAAAGGTCAGTAGCCTGTAATGAAACTATCTCACGCCTATTAAGCCTTGTTTATACCTGGTGCTAACATGCATCCTTTGTCCTGATCTTGTCTACATTTACATTTTAGTCATTTAGCAGACGCTCTTATCCAGAGCAACTTACAGTTAGTGAGTGCATACATAATTTTTACATACTGGCCCCCCGTGGGAATCAAACCCACAACCCTGGCGTTGCAAACGCCATGCTCTACCAACTGAGCTACATCCCTGCCGGCCATTCCCTCCCCAATTGTGTGCCGCCCCATGGGTCTCCCGGTCACGGCCGGCTACGACAGAGCCTGGATTCGAACCAGGATCTTTAGTGGCACAGCTAGCACTGCGATGCAGTGCCTTAGACCACTCCGCCACTCGGGAGATTACATTCTGATGTGTCTTATATCCGTCCACTGTGTAAGCATTGTGACCAGATTTCCTGGTCCCTCCCTGTATGCAAATTATTGAACAGCTATTCTTTCAAAATAATATTTATTTATTTATTTTAAGACATAAATGTATGCCATAAGTCAATGGTGCCACCTGTCAATGATTGTAATGATGATTTCAATTGTTTCTCTGTCCAGATCTGTCGACAATGTGTGCCTGACTACCTCTGGAGGTGGTCAGGAAGATCATAATCAGACCACAATGCATCTTTTAATTGTCTACACCTGTCTGAAAATGTGGGCACAATCAGAATTTGGACAAGATCACGAAAAAGGATGCATGTTAGAACCAGGTATAAACAAGGCTTTAGTGTAGGCTACATGACATCTATTAGTGTAGGCTACTTGACATCTGCAATTGGCATAGTCGGCAGGATCAAGCACTTTTATGAGCAATGATTACCCTTAGTTTTGGGAAGTGCTTTGAGAGGTTTAGTTGGTTTTTAGTGAATTCAAAGAACAGTGGTTGGCAAGGAGCAGGTCCTTGGGGGTCCTTTCTGGGTCGCATGGGGACTGCTGGGGACCAGTGCTGTTGGACTGCCAGTGCATCATGGACAGCAACATGGGGTCCGTACATAATCTAACATCCTGTATCATCCTTCTCAGGGGAAGCCAGGAAACAGAGGTTTACCAGGGCCCAGAGGAACAGCCAGACTAGAGGTGGGATTGTCTTTAGTTTATTGTATAAAACATACAATGCTTAACGTATTCATGTCAAGACCAAGTCTTACTTTGGCTATGTATATAGGATGTACTGTATGTAAGAGATATGACAGCAATGATCTTGCATTTCCACATAGTCCAGTGATAGTGCAAAGTATTTTTGTCCCTGTCTTGACCCTCTGTCTACATATTGTTTTCCAGGGCGATGAGGGGCCACTGGGACCACCTGGACCTACAGGACCGGAGGTGAGTGCTGATTGGACAGCACAAGACCAAAACAAACAAAACAAGGAAGTCCAAAAATACAATATGGGTCACTCAGCACATGAAAACCCCCAAATGTCCACCTCTCACCATCCCATAGCCTGTTTCATAACCAGGATCTTTCAGAGTGGGAAGCAATTTGCTTCAGTTAGTGTTTAAATCCAGCTGAATCACTATGATATGGTTAGCTATATACCATTAGCTCTTGGCAGAGTTGTTAGTCTATTGTGCAGAAAATCTATTTTGATAGATGGCTGACTGCTTAGTGTGGATTTGTGGCATGAGTTTGGTAAGTAAAACTGCTGTGCTCTGCCACATCTCAACATGGTGCTCATCTGTTATACAAAGACAACAGCCTGGGATGAGATATACTTATAAAAAAGCTAAGCTTTATGGTTTTAAACCAATGAAAATAAAGCCATTAATTTCCGTGCATAGGCAGTTAGCCCAGTTAGTAGGATTACTATGAAAACTGTTCAAATATCTGTATAGATGGTACTTTTGGAGAGCGGCCATTTTGCTAAACACTGGAAGTAAATGTCAATGCTTCATTAAAAATACAGAAAAATCAATTTATGAAACGGCTTGGAATGGCTGTTGTGAAATAATACCTCTTGGTTTGTAAGTCGCTCTGGATAAGAGCGTCTGCTAAATGACGTAAATGTAAATGTTTCCCTTGCCTAATATTTTGATAGATGGACATATCCCCCATTCCTTACTCTGAATAATCATAAACATCTGGATATCTATAAGGATAGACTCTGGTTGCATCCCAAATGGCATCCTATTCCCTATATAGTGAACTACTTTTGACTAGGGCCCATATAGCTCTGGTCTAAAGGTGTGTAGGGAATAGGGTGTCATTTGGGACGCAGGCTCTCTCTCTCCTAGATCCGTTAAGCTAGCTCTGAAATCCAGACCTTTCTTCTGATTGTTTCAGTGAGTAGCCTGGCCTTGGATTCCATCATAATGTATCCTCCTACAGAGACTTCCCATTTTCATCCATTATAGACTAAATAAAGAGTTAGTCTGGAGTCGTCCCAAATTCAAGTAGCAGAGCAGTAATCCAGTTCAACAATAACAGAGCACTAATCCAGTTCAACAATAGCAGAGCACAAATCCAGTTCAACAATAGCAGAGCACTAATCCAGTTCAACAATAGCAGAGCAGTAATCCAGTTCAACAATAACAGAGCACTAATCCAGTTCAACAATAGCAGAGCACTAATCCAGTTCAACAATAGCAGAGCACTAATCCTGTTCAACAATAGCAGAGCACTAATCCAGTTCAACAATAGCAGAGCACTAATCCCGTTCAACAATAGCAGAGCACTAATCCAGTTCAACAATAGCAGAGCACTAATCCAGTTCAACAATAGCAGAGCACTAATCCAGTTCAACAATAGCAGAGCACTAATCCAGTTCAACAATAGCAGAGCACTAATCCAGTTCTACTCTCTCATACAGATGACTAAGCGCATTAAAGAACAGAGGAATCCAAACGGCCATCTCCGAAAGACAGACACCACAACTCATTGAATATACTGATTCAATATAACACATTAGATCCAATTATGTTTTACTAATGCATTAGTGAGCTAAATTCTCGGTTCCATTGTTGATGGACTTGAATCTTTGAATAATATAGAGAGGGACAGTGACGTTGCTCTTCTCTGCCAGGAAAAGCACGTTCGTAATAAGCCAACAAAAGTAGCACAGCTTGTTCAGGCATTAAAACTTTGACGATAACAGACGACATTCCACGAAATGAGTGTGAAAGCTGTTGGTGCTCTTAATAACAGGATGTCATTTGGGGGCTTGGAGATGAGGAATGGTGCATTAAGCTAGGTAACCTTCTGACTGTATAGCTTGTACACTTTGGAACGTTTTGTTAGTCTTGTATTGTTCTAACCCATTCGTCCAATCACCATATCACTGGTCTGAGTAAGATAAGATAAGACAGTATAATATTCTGTCCCTAAAAGGACAAATGTCTTGGACACAGTATGCTGCTGCATGACAAAGTCAACCATCATTTTCACACCATACATTCATCCAGACACTCTTAAAGCCAGATTGGAGGACTCCTTAGGACAGATTGTAGCTTTACTGTATATTCTGTCTGTAGGTATGTTAGTGTGGTGGCGGGTGGGTTACGGTACTAGGACGGTTGTCTTTAGGGCAGATGATGATTCTACTGTACTGTGTGAAGAGGTTCAGTACTATGGTTCATGTATATTTTCTGTTCAGGGCAGACCTGGAAGGCAGGGATTCCCGGGGAAAACAGGTCCCGAAGGATTAAAGGTCAGATTCTATTAACATAATGCACCATCCATCCGCCGGAGTCTATCACTCTCTCTCTCTAATACTCTCTCTCTCCATCCATCCACCAGAGTCTATCACTATCACTGTCATCTATTGTTTAACATGGTTTCCCCCTGCTCTGTCTCTCTCTCTCTCTCTCTCTCTCTCTCTCTCTCTCTCTCTCTCTCTCTCTCTCTCTCTCTCTCTCTCTCTCTCTCTCATCTCTGTCTCCCTCTGTCTCCCTCTCTCTCTCTCTCTCTCTCTCTCTCTCTCTCTCTCTCTCTCTCTCTCTCTCTCTCTCTCTCTCTCTCTCTCTCTCTCTCTCTCTCTCTCTCTCTCATTTAACTGTGTGTAAATTAGATGTTACGTTTCTATTACCAGGGGGACCGGCCTCTAACTAAGCATGTTCTCTCTGACTGATCTGAACTTTAAAAAGTTTTGAATCTTTTTATGAAATGCTAATTTGGTATTCTGCTGTAGGGCGAGACTGGAATAACTGGAGAGGTCGGAAAGCTTGGCGAGAGGGTAAAGGCTTTTCTCTCTCCTCTCTCTCGCTCTCTGTTTGTTTATACTTCACTCTGTATGTGTGTGTGTGTCTGTGTGTGTGTCTGTGTGTGTCTGTGTGTGTCTGTGTGTGTGTGTGTGTGTGTGTGTGTGTGTGTGTGTGTGTGTGTGTGTGTGTGTGTGTGTGTCTGTGTGTGTGTGTGTGTGTGTGTGTGTGTGTGTGTGTGTGTCGTGTGTGTGTGTGTCTGTGTGTGTGTGTGTGTGTGTCTGTGTGTGTCTATGTGTGTCTGTTTGTGTGTGTGTGTCTGTGTGTGTCTGTGTGTGTGTCTGTGTGTTTTGCTGTTGCCCCACTGCTCTGTAGGTCATGGTGGAAGTACTGGACTTTGACTGTGTGCTTTCCTGTGTTGGTCTCTTCAGGGGCTGGTGGGTTTCATTGGTCCTATTGGGGAGCCTGGTCTCGCAGGAGAAAAGGTTAGCTGTGTATCTTTGCATTAGACATTACAGGAAGACTTTTCAAATCATTTACTGTTGTTTTGTTCATATTGAAAGATTCCGATGTATTATTGATCTACTTTCCCAGCGGGCAAAGATGGTTGAAATGACGTTATTACAAACAGTTGTAAGCTGTTTGAAATTAATTATGCCATTTCAACCCGTTTTGCCTGCTGGGGTTGCTTCCTGTTGATGTCTTGTGATATAACTACAGATGTAGGATCTTAATTTGAGCCAGTTGGCTACAGAAAGAAAATAATCCTTAGGCAACAGGAAATGTGAATTATAATAATAATTTGGTGGGTGCTTATATTTGTCCTATTTCACACATGTGCAAGTGTGTATTAATACACATGTGAATTGGAAATGTGTTTTTTGCATATCCCACTCCCCCTGAGACACCCTCGGACAGTGGGGTCACAGCCAGGGTCTGCCATTATCAACGGCAAACCTGGAGTAATTAGGGTTAAGTGCCTTGCTCAAGGGCACATCAACAGATTTTTTACCTTGTCGGCTCGGGGATTCGAACTAGAGTCCAACGTTCTAACCGCTAGGCTACCTGCCGCCCTGCTAACTATGTACCTAAGGCACCATCGTTTATTTTTAACCTTGTGACCTGACCAGAAATAACTACAGGGAAAACTCCTGGTCCTACCTATGTGATCCAGGGTCCTCATAGCTGTGTTGGTTTTCCCAGGGGGACCGTGGGGAGATGGGCTTGCCTGGACCGCCAGGGGAAAAGGGGGCGATGGTAAGGAGTAAGTCTGGACCCCGTCTCTATTCCCAGGGGCCTTCAACTCTATATGGGTAGGACAGGATGTCATTTGGGGGCTTGGAGATGAGGAATGGTGCACTAAGATAGGTAACCTTCTGACTGAGAAAGAGATATGTATAGCTTGTACATCTTGTACAAAATTAAGATTTTGTTAAGTCATACTGTAAGTCAGCTCAACTCCATGTTGGGTTGCACTGTAAGAAGTATAGCATTTATGTTGTATATAAATGTGCAGAAGTTTCCAAATTAGTTATTTATATATCTCTTCTTGGTCTCTCAACTCATTACCTAGTATAGTAAATGCAGGAATATTTGCTTCACACAGCAGCAAACAGCTGGAGGCCCCATATTGTTTGAATCTACATATCTTCACAGCATATTGACTCAAGATGTTGATTGTATAACAACACACGCTTTAGTGCTGCAGCTATTGAGAAGCGATAGAGTAGGTACGATGCAGTTATGTCAGATCTCAGTACACTCTTAGAAAAAAGGGTTCCAAAAGAGTTCTTCGGCTGTCCCCATGGGAGAACCCTTTTTGGTTCCAGGTATAACCCTTTTTGGTTCCAGGTAGAACTATGTTGGGTTCCATGTAGAAGAACCCTCTATGGAAAGGATTCTACATGGAACTCAAAAAGGTTCTACCTGGAACCAAAAAGGGTTCTTCAAAGGGCTTTCCTATGGTGACAGCAGAAAAACCCTTTTAGGTTCTAGATAGCACCTGTTTTTCTAAGAGTGTACCTAAACTAATAAACTGTCCAGTCAGCCACATCTTGCAGTCTAAAAATAGACAATACAGTACATCAAAACAGTTGAACAGCCAACAATTGTCAATAGTTATCAGTTCACTGTCAGTATTAGAGTATGTTAGAAAGGGGTTTTAAATGGGTTTGAAGTATGATGGATGTCTTCATGGTGTTGTGTTGTTCTGTCTGTCTGTCAGGGTCATCCTGGAACTCCTGGAGAGTGTGGCTCATCAGGACCTCTAGGGATACCAGTAAGTAAAGCCTGTTTGCTTTACACATTTAGTGACAGTTTCCCGGACACAGATTAAGCCTAGTCCTGGACCAGAAACAACTTTCAGTGGAGATTATTTTTATTCCATGGAATAGTCTTAATTTGGGTCCGGGTAACCGGCCCATAACGTTTGGTACCATTTTAAACTTATTGTGCCCTGTAGATTTACAAGAATGAACCCCATCCCACCAACACTACTCTGAAATAGAGTGTGAAGCAAGTCATCTTTCTACCCTCCACCCCCCCCATAAAAAAAAAAAGTGGTTGTCCCACTGGCTATCATAAATTGAATGCACTCACTAACTGTAAGTCGCTCTGGATAAGAGCGTCTGCTAAATGACGTAAATGTAAATGTAAATGTAAAATATCATAGTTTCTAGTTTGGCATTGGATACAGCATGGGAGAATGAATTTATAAGAAAGGCATCACTGCTGTAAACAAACTGAACGAGACATCAATATATTTGGTACATTCAGCAGCTTGGCATAGAGTCTGTTTGAGTTTAGTTTAACTGTCTTCAAAGGTCAGACTTAGCCTCTTAAAACCTCTTAGGCTACTACTCATTCTGGCTCCTCAAGGGTTTGTTGCCTGCCTTGTTTGGAATCCAGCTACGTAAACATAGCCAATTATGGTCTGTGACGAGGCCCACATAGTTACCCTCACTAAAACGTCTAATCTTCACTCATTTAGACACTAAAGACAGTTGTACACACAAGAGGCGGTTGGGAGACATTCCCCACAGCACATATCTTTGTTGATGTTGATGGGGAGTGACAGAAAGACACTCAATAAGTGGCAGGATTATTCAGTACTGCCATGCCAGCTGTAAACTTTAGCACCTCTGGCTAAGCTAATGCAGCTCCCACCCTTTACCTTTATAGCATGTCTACATGTCTTTAGTCTCCTCACGCCGTGCACTGACATCACACACGTTGATGCTTTAGCAAGCTGCACAGGAGACTGCAGCAGCAGAGTGCATTAGTGTTAATAGTAGAAAATACTCTTAAACTTCTTCTGACCAGGTGTCCTTTGAAAATGACATGCTTCATCTCAATAGGATATCCTGTGCAAGCATGACTAAATGCATATACTTCAGGGGCATGATATCAGCTCTTTGGTCATGATAGGGATTAATTACATTCACTAGCATCCTGTAGGTCCAGCTCCAGTCTCATTAGTCAGTCCTACTACTCGTCTCAGTGAGTGTGGTAACGTTACTGCCTTCCCTCATATAATGTGGTGTGTTCTTCCTCCTACAGGGTCCGGCCGGTTCGAGGGGTCTCGGTGGGATCAGAGGACCCAAAGGCAGGAGGGTAAGGAACAGGATTTACTCCTTCAGCATCATTTACATTTACATTTAAGTCATTTAGCAGACGCTCTTATCCAGAGTGACTTACAAATTGGCGCATTCAACTCAGGATAGCCAGTGGGACAACCACATCTTGATCACAGTAAGTACACTTCTTCAAACAAGCAGCTGTGAGCAAAGTCAGTGCAATCAGGGACAAATACATCTCGATCACAATAAGTACATTTCTTTAAACAAGTCAGTGCTAGCAGGTGAAATAAGTCAGGTGTTAGTTTAGACAAAATACAGTGGTAGTAAAGGGGGGGTAGAAGGATTACTATTCCAGGTATTCCTTAAAGAGGTAGGGTTTCAAGTGTCTCCGGAAGGTGGTCAGTGACTCCGCTGTCCTGGCGTCGTGGGGGAGCTTGTTCCACCATTGGGGTGCCAGAGCAGCGAATAGCTTTGATTGGGCTGAGCGGGAACTGTGCTTCCGTAGCGGTAGGGGGGCTAGCAGGCCAGAGGTGGATGAACGTAGTGCCCTCGTTTGGGTGTAGGGTCTGATCAGAGCCAGAAGTTAAGGAGGTCCCGTTCCCCTCACAGCTCCGTAGGCAAGCACCATGGTTTTGTAGTAGATGCGAGCTTCAACTGGAAGCCAGTGGAGTGTGTGGAGGAGCGGGGTGACGTGAGAGAACTTGGGAAGGTTGAACACCAGACGGGCTGCAGCGTTCTGGATAAGTTGCAGGGGTTTAATGGCACAGGCAGGGAGCCCAGCCAACAGCGAGTTGCAGTAATCCAGACGGGAGATGACAAGTGCTTGGATTAGGACCTGTGCCGCTTTCTGTATAAGGTAGGGTCGTACTCTGCGAAAGTTGTAGAGCATAAACCTGCAGGATCGGGTCACCGCTTTGATGTTAACAGAGAACTAACTGGTCCTCTGTAGCTCAATGTGGTCCTCTGTAGCTCAATTGGTAGAGCATGGCGCTTGTAACGCCAGGGTAGTGGGTTCGATCCCCGGGACCACCCATACTTAAAAATGTATGCACACATGACTGTAAGTCGCTTTGGATAAAAATGTCTGCGAAATGGCATATTATATTATTATTATATTATTAGAACGACAGGGTGTTGTCCAGGGTCACGGCAAGGTTCTTTGCACTCTGGGAGGAGGACACAATGGAGTTGTCAACCGTGATGGCGAGATCATGGAGCGGGCAGTCCTTCCCCGGGAGGAAGAGCAGCTCCGTCTTGCCGAGGTTCAGCTTGAGGTGGTGATCCGACATCCACACTGATAGGTCTGCCAGACATGCAGAGATGCGATTCGCCACCTGGTTATCAGAAGGGGGAAAGGAGAAAATGAATTGTGTGTCGTCTGGGTAGCAATGATAGGAGAGACCATGTGAGGATATGACAGAGCCAAGTGACTTGGTGTATAGAGAGAATAGGAGAGGGCCTAGAACTGAGCCCTGGGGGACACCAGTGGTGAAAGCACGTGGTGCGGAGACAGATTCTCGCCACGCCACCTGGTAGGAGCGACCTGTCAGGTAGGACGCAATCCAAGAGTGAGCAGCGCCGGAGATGCCCAACTCGGAGAGGGTGGAGAGGAGGATCTGATGGTTTACAGTATCAAAGGCAGCAGATAGGTCTAGAAGGATAAGAGCAGAGGAGAGAGAGTTAGCTTTGGCAGTGTGGAGAGCCTCCGTGACACAGAGAAGAGCAGTCTCAGTTGAATGACCAGTCTTGAAACCTGACTGGTTAGGATCAAGAAGGTCATTCTGAGAGAGATAGCAGGAGAGTTGGCTAGAAACGGCACGCTCAAGAGTTTTGGAGAGAAAAGAAAGAGGGATCGAGTGTAGGTTTTTTGAGGAGGGGTGCAACTCTCGCCCTCTTGAAGACGGAAGGCACATAGCCAGCGGTCAAGGATGAGTTGATGAGCGAGGTGAGGTAAGGGAGAAGGTCTCCGGAAATGGTCTGGAGAAGAGAGGAGGGGATAGGGTCAAGCGGGCAGGTTGTTGGGCGGCCGGCCGTCACAAGTCGCAAGATTTCATCTGGAGAGAGAGGGGAGAAAGAAGTCAAAGCATAGGGTAGGGCAGTGTGAGCAGGACCAGCGGTGTCATTTGACTTAATAAATGAGGATCGGATGTCGTCAACCTTCTTTTCAAAATGGTTGACGAAGTCATCCACAGAGAGGGAGGAGGGAGGGGGAGGAGGAGGAGGATTCAGCATGGAGGAGAAGGTGGCAAAGAGCTTCCTAGGGTTAGAGGCAGAGGCTTGACATTTAGAGTGGTAGAAAGTGGCTTTAGCAGCAGAAACAGAGGAAGAAAAAGTAGAGAGGAGGGAGTGAAAAGATGACAGGTCCGCAGGGAGTCTAGTTTTCCTCCATTTCTGCTCGGCTGCCAGGAGCCCTGTTCTGTGAGCTCGCAATGAGTCGTCAAGCCACGGAGCAGGAGGGGAGGACCGAGCCGGCCGGGAGGATAGGGGACATAGAGAGTCAAAGGATGCAGAAAGGGAGGAGAGGAGGGTCGAGGAGGCAGAATCAGGAGACCGGAGGGAGAAGGATTTAGCAGAGAGAGAGAGAGCGAAGGTTGCGACGGCGCATTACCATCTGAGTAAGGGCAGAGTGAGTAGTGTTGGAGGAAAGCGAGAGAGAAAAGGATACAAAGTAGTGGTCAGAGACTTGGAGGGGAGTTGCAGTGAGATTAGTAGAAGAACAGCATCTAGTAAAGATGAGGTCAAGCGTATTGCCTGCCTTGTGAGTAGGGGGGGACGGTGAGAGGGTGAGGTCAAAAGAGGAAAGGAGTGGAAAGAAGGAGGCAGAGAGAAATTAGTCAAAGGTAGACGTAGGGAGGTTAAAGTCACCCAGAACTGTGAGGGGTGAGCCATCCTCAGGGAAGGAACTTATCAAGGCGTCAAGCTCATTGATGAACTCTCCAAGGGAACCTGGAGGGCGATAAATGACATGGATGTTAAGCTTGAATGGGCTAGTGACTGTGACAGCATGGAATTCAAATGAGGAGATAGACAGATGGGTCAGGGGAAAAAGAGAGTGTCCACTTGGGAGAGATGAGGATTCAAGTGCCACCGCTGCGCTGACCAGATGCTCTCGGGGTATGCGAGAACACATGATCAGACGAGGAAAGAGCAGTAGGAGTAGCAGTTTCTGTGGTAATCCATGTTTCTGTCAGCGGCAAGAAGTCGACGGACTGGAGGGTAGCATAGGCTGAGATGAACTCTGCCTTGTTGGCCGCAGAACGGCAGTTCCAGAGGCTGCCGGAGACCTGGAACTCCACGTGGGTCGTGCGCGCAGGGACCACCAGATTAGAGTGGTAGCAGCCATGCGGTGTGAAGCGTTTGTATGGCCTGTGCAGAGAGGAGAGAACAGGGATAGACAGACACATAGTTGACAGGCTACAGAAAAGGCTACAATAATGCAAAAGAGATCAGAATGAAATTAACTAAACATCTCAAATCAAATCAAATTTTATTGGTCACATGCGCCGAATACAACAAGTGCAGACATTACAGTGAAATGCTTACTTACAGCCCTTAACCAACAGTGCGTTTATTTTAAACAAAAAAAAGTAAGAATAAAAACAACAACAAAAAAAAAGTGTTGAGAAAAACAAAGAGCAGAAGTAAAATAAAGTGACAGTAGGGAGGCTATATATACAGGGGGTAACGGTGCAGAGTCAATGTGCGGGGGCACCGGCTAGTTGAGGTAGTTGAGGTAATATGTACATGTGGGTAGAGTTAAAGTGACTATGCATAAATACTTAACAGAGTAGCAGCAGCGTAAAAAGGATGGGGTGGGGGGCAGTGCAAATAGTCCGGGTAGCCATGATTAGCTGTTCAGGAGTCTTATGGCTTGTGGGTAGAAGCTGTTGAGAAGTCTTTTGGACCTAGACTTGGCACTCCGGTACCGCTTGCCGTGCGGTAGCAGAGAGAACAGTCTATGACTAGGGTGGCTGGAGTCTTTGACAATTTTGAGGGCCTTCCTCTGACACATCTGGGGAAGCAAGAGAGCGGGGCCTCCCTCGACTAACTCCTGCAGAACAACTTGGCAGAACTGTCTTTGTTTCAGGGACAGTCTTCGTTTTGGGGACAGCTGCCGCAGAACAAAGAGCATCCACTACGTTCCCTACACACCATCATTTGTTATGGCTACATTTTGAATTAATGCAAGCTAGTATCACTATGGATGGAAACTTGTGCAGACCTTCGCACGCTAACTATAGATTTGCTATCATGACACCACCAAAGTACAATGCACAGTCTCACAACTTCAACTACAAAATAACCCTTGGTAACCCTTTCTTGTACAGTTTGAATAATGGGTTAACTAACTGCAGGTCTATCCAACCATATGACTGATCCCTCTAATATGCATAAGTGGTATAATTATGGGCATATTATGGAATAATTTTGCATAACTCATTTAATGTTCTATGCAATCACGTATTGAATATTTAATAACTTAGAATAGCAGTACATTATAATAAGGCTTATAAAAATAAACCATAGAAGATGAATGCAATTAAACTCAGTTCAGACACATTAGGAAATGGAAAATACCCCTCAGCGTCTTCTATTGGGACAGTTACCAAAGGCCGCCTAGGCCTGTTAGTAGACTAATGTTAGAAATGATCACCAGCTGGTTCTGAGGCAGAAATTATTGGAAGTGAAACAACCATAACTTATATAGATAGATCAGTTATTAAAGCACCACCAACACCACCATCTACCCAAACCTTGCCAGACAGTGAGATCTTTTAGATCAGCACCACCACCGACTGGTCCCAGATCTGTTTGTGATCTTGCCAACTCCATTATCAAGCCTAGGAACATACAGAAACCTAGTATCAAGCCAAACATGGCATGGCAATCCCATAAGGAGTTTGCAAGAGAGCAGACACAGACTGGCACCCAGGCTAGCCAGTAGCACAGCAACACTGGGAACAGAGATGATAGATATCTGTTTGAGAGAGAAGGATAGTAAGAGCATTTCTGTAACAACAGATTGGACCATTTACTATATAGCATCAGTCCAAGTCCTCCTTTGTTACTTGAGTGTTTGCTGGCGTATGTTGAGGTTGGACAGCCGTTGCCAGTGCGGTTTTGAATGAGGCTGGAGGAGGAACAATGACAGTACAGTATACAGTTCTTTCATTGACTCTAACCCCCCCTGGTGTGAGTTATTTTTATCCATGACTCTTCAGCCCTCAAGGGATGCATCTCTCCGAATCCTATGTGTACAATAACCAAACACATGCTGGCCACCTTGAATCTTTGACCTCAACCATACATCAAGTCTCTTCTTCCTGTAAGACCAAGAGCCATAGTATTCACAGAGATGCGCATGGAAGAGGAAGAAGTCCAGCAAAAAGGCATGGTCTGGTCGAGTGGATACGATGCAGAACAGATCATGGCGTCCATAGCCAGAGCAGAGAATGGACCAGTGTAGTCAGCGTCACGATCATCTCTGGTCCAAAGAAACAGGACGGTTGATTTCCCATGAACTCAGCAGAGAGAGATGAGTACAGAACCGGCATCACTCAGCAAACTGAATGACTGTATCTAGTTACAGTCTGTCCTGTGCAATGGGATGAAGTCGTTTATCGACATCAGAAGTAGGCTTGGGCGATATACTGTTTATACCGTAGACCGGGGTATTTTGAAATACCGACGGTATGTTTTCAATACCGGGGGGGTTGGGGGCACTCCCGCCTCGCGGGGCCTACGGGGGTGTGTGCTACGCCACTGCTTATAACTAACTACAGTGGGAAGAACAAGTATTTGACACACTGCCGATTTTGCAGGTTTTCCTACTTACAAAGCATGTAGAGGTCTGTAATTTTTATCATAGGTACACTTCAACTGTGAGAGACGGAATCTAAAACAAAAATCCAGAAAATCACATTGTATGATTTTTAAGTAATTAATTTGCTTTTTATTGCATGACATAAGTATTTGATCACCTACCAACCAGTAAAAATTCCGGCTCTCACAAACCTGTTAGTTTTTCTTTAAGAAGCTCTCCTGTTCTCCACTCATTACCTGTATTAACTGCACCTGTTTGAAGTCGTTACCTGTATAAAAGACACCTGTCCACACACTCAATCAAACAGACTCCAACCTCTCCACAATGGCCAAGACCAGAGAGCCAATAGGCAAGCAGCTTGCTGAGAAGCCAACAACTGTTGGCGCAATTATTACAGTTGAAGTGTACATATGATACAATTACAGACCTCTACATGCTTTGTAAGTAGGAAAACCTGCAAAATCGGCAGTGTATCAAATACTTGTTCTCCCCACTGTATGTTAAGTAGAACTATAAGAAATCTAAGATGTGTCAAATAAATGATATCCAGCTCAGGGCTCCAGCTATGCATTTGGCTTTCTAACTCGCTAACTAAGTGGCTAGATGTCAAGATCAAGCTTCTTGGTTAGAGCAGAGACATTCAATCCCCTCCTGGATCAATATCCCTTTATTTTGTGTTTTTAAAAATAATAATTTGAAATAGCACCCCTTGTGTGCACTTCCAGTAATACCGTATTCAGAAATGGTATAAAGGTATGAAAATCTGGATACCGCCCAACCCTAATCAGATGGCTGACTGGATCTTACTGTACTTACTGGACTACTGAAACTCTTCAGGGGATAAGTGACCTATCATTGCTGTCCTATCAGTGATGTCCCACCAGTGATGTCCTATCATTTCTGTCCTATCAGCGATGTCCTCTCCTCACAAACGTTGAGGCTAGTTCACTGCAAATGACTGACCCTGTATTTTTCTCCTTCAAACAGAACATGCCAGAATGGCTTTTTATCTTCTATGCACCCATGCAAGATCAAAGATGATTGAAAAATGTGTGAAACTGTTCACTTTTATATTTTGAGTTTCTCGGCAGGCATTGATATCTAGTTGTTTTGGTTGAAAAGGAAGAATGAGTCAGCAGTAGGACTTTGAAAGGTCATGGCTTATCTGTGTGACACTGTCCCCAATGTTCAGCTGAATACTGTGGTCATGTGATCATGGAAAGAAGATGGGAGCAGTATAGAGACGTCAGTGTGCATTGTACTATATAGGTCACAAGTGGCTTTAGGAGAAAACCCCTAGCGTTTACAGCACCGACCACAGTCACCTCTCCCTCTGTGTCTCCAACCACAGTCGTATTTTCAAAACTGTCTCCAATAATCACTCTTTCCTCTCTGTAACCACGGTACCCACCACAGTCATGGGAAGTGCCTAAATAAAATATGAAATTGTTTTTTTAAGGAAATCCTCAAATTAACACAATTTCAGTAGGATGGGAACATTTAAGTGGGAACATTTAAACTTTTATGTTAGAGCACATTTATTGCTGTTAAACGCCTTTCTGGCTGAAGAGCCCTACATGAAGAAGAGGACACTTTATATTCATTGAATTACTCTCTCTCTCTCTCTCTCTCTCTCTCTCTCTCTCTCTCTCTCTCTCTCTCTCTCTCTCTCTCTCTCTCTCTCTCTCTCTCTCTCTCTCTCTCTCTCTCTCTCTCTCTCTCTCTCTCTCTCTCTCTCTCTCTCTCTCTCTCTCTCTCTCTCTCTCTCTCGCTCTCTCTCTCTCTCTTGCTCGCCCTCTCTCTCTCTCTCTCCTACAGGGTCCAAGGGGTCCCGACGGTCCAGCTGGGGAGAAGGGGTCAGTTGGAGGAAAGGTGAGGATGGGGTTCAGCGGTCACACTGTTGGTTGTTCTGCTGCATGTACCTCCACAGTTACGGAACAATTTGACTTCATCATTCCCCAATGAACACCAACCACAGCCAATGGAAAACATGGATACTGCAATGCGACATTTGTTTGTGCCTTAATTTGGTACTTTTATGTCCATATAATACTTTTAAATGTGGCTTTGTTCACAAGTCTTTTATTGCTTTGATTATTTTCAACATCTGAAAGACACTTTCTGGGACATGTTCTTCTTTTAGGGACATTTCCTTTTGCCAACTTTGGGAAACTTTTAATTAAAGCAATTGTAAATGGTTTGTGGCATTCTTAAAGACAAGAGTTCTTGGGTATTGTGTGTGTGCGTGTCTGTGTGTGTGTGTCTGTGTCCATCTATCTGTGTGTGTGTGTATGTGTGTGTGTGTGTGTGTGTGTGTGTGTGTGTGTGTGTGTGTGTGTGTGTGTGTTAGTAAGACCGTAAGTGACATTGCCAAATGTGTTTTTCTACAGGGTCCCGATGGTCCACCAGGAAAACTAGGCTTCTCAGGGGAGATGGTATGTAGTACAAGCAGTTTTAAGATCGTTATGTTTTTAATAACAGCTTTTGCTCATACCCTCCCACTCTTCCCAGTTATAGGCTGTGTCCAACTCATGGGCCTTTGGGGATAGGCTTTCCTACCTTACATGTTTACTTTGCCATGCCTGGTAATGAATAATATAGTACGATGAGACTATGGGCGTTTCTCAAAATGCATACTACCTACTTCCTGCTCTGAGCACCAAATTGGAGCACGGGAGTGTCGGAGTGGAGTCCAAATCAAAGTATGCAAAACGGAGCACGGTGGGCACTTCTCGAATGCGTACTCCGTTTGTACATCGATGCAAGCTTCAACGGAAAGTATGCACCGAAATATTATGTGCTTATTATTTTTACACCCTTTTTCTTTCTGTGTTATTTTGCACCAGGGAAAGATTGGGGAGCCTGGGGAAGCTGGGCCTAAAGGATTTCCAGTAAGTGATTGGGCTAACAGAGTGCTCTTTTAGGTTAGTCATGACTAGGGTGGACACCTGTTGGCGGAAACCATTAGCAATTGGAAAAGAGAGGCTTGTGTGTAACATGTTAGACATTACACTTATATATGAATGTGAGAGTAATGTATTGGTGTAACGAAACCAACTAGCCTAGGGGTGGGATGTACTGTATATAGTAGAAAATGGACGTGCCCTAAGCACTAAACTATCTCCATTCCTTACAATGGGTTTGTAATATTCCAGGGTCGCAAAGGACCCTCAGGAGCTCCAGGTGCCAAAGGAATAGCAGGAGAGCCGGTAAGTCCTTTTATCTCTAAAAGTTTCAAATCCCAAATCAAATCAAAGTTTATTGGTCGCGTACACAGTTTAGCAGGTGTTATAGTGGTGCACCGAAATGCTTATGTTACTAGCTCCTAACAATGCAGTCAAATGTCAAACAATTAAAATGTTTTAAAAATAAATGAAAAAAAGGCAAGAAATCAAGAACGGCAGGACGAATCCAATTAACAACCCAAATAGCACTGTAGCAGTATCAAAATGCAATCTATACATATGTACACCGGGGGAATTTACATAAGATATACTAGGAATGGTATGTAAAGCAGTAGATATATTAGAGTGAGCTATGTCAAGAATCCAGTATATAAATAAATATGCAGTGTATAAACAGTGTAACTAAACTACAATGTACAGTAGTAGAAATATCAGAATAAGCTATGTCGGGGATTCAGTATTTAAATACACCGTGTGAAACGGGAAGTGACCAGTGGTTCAATGTCTCTATAACATGGGACAGCAGTGTTGGCTGTGAGTGTGTGTGTGTGATAGCTTGTGTCGTGTGAGTGAGTGTGCATCACCTGGTAGACGGCTAGTGATGGCTGTCTGATGGCCTGGTAATAGATTCCGTTTTTTAGTCTCTCGGTCTTGGCTTTGATGCACCTGTATTGTCTCCGTCTGTCGGATGGTAGCCGAGTGAACAGTCCGTTGCTCGGGTGACTGAGGTCCTTGATGATCTTCTTGGCCTTCCCTTGACACCGGGTGCTATAGATGTCCTGGAGGGCAGGCAGCATGGGCCGGTGATGCGTTGGGCTGTCCACACCACCCTCTGGAGAGCGGTTGAGGGTGGAGCAGTTGCCGTACCAGGTGGTGATGCAGCCCGACAGAATGCTCTCAATGGTGCATCTGTAGAAGTTTGTGAGGGTCTAAGGCAGGGGTGGGCAAACGTACAAAATCAGCAGGGGATCAAATACTTTTTTCCCTCACTGTAATCCTTGCCTACGCCAGTCACGGTTATCTGAGTCTTAATGTGAACGATGGGTCTGGTCACCTCTCTTGGTAAGGGCATCAAAGTCTGGTGTCATCTTTGATGTAGAGATTCTCAGAACAGCTGACAGGTGGTCATTTGTTAAATGACCATTGTAGGCGCCATCTTGTTGTTTTACCCTGCCAGCCCTAACTGTCTCCGGCCCAGGCAGGGATATGAGTGTTATTTCCTATATTTAAATTCCTGTAGAGCTCAACACTTAATGCCACATCAGGTTTGCATGATATTTCACCTTCAAGCCAGGAAGCTGTCTGATTTCATTACTATTCCTAACTCTGTTTACCATAAGATCTCCATACACCGTTCCTTGGGCTTCACTCTCTGTCTCTGGGTTTGGCCTACTACTCTGTCCAGTCGGTGCTGGGTACTCCTTCTGCCTAGTGTTAGGATCTGTCAAGCTTGAAATCAGGGTTTTTTGGACCCAACCAACATCTTAGAGAGGAGGTGACTAGGGGCAGTTTGCCTAAATAACTGCATCTCCACGCATTGGACAGACTTAAGTGTGCACTTGTCTTTACAGTACATCTTCATTCCGACACCTGAAATGGTGCAGCATCTCCTTGAGCAGCCCAGGGAAGCCTAAACCTGCATCCTGCATTATGTAACTGGGAGAGAGAGGGAGAAAGAGAAAGGGGGAAGAGAAAAAGACAGAGAGAGAAAATAATACGGAGAGAGACAGAGAGGACAGTAAGATGAGATGATTTACTCTGAGCTTCCTGCAGACAGCTCTATGTGAGTATTGGATAGTTTCCACCACATACAGAAGCTTTGGCTCTGTGTTCTAAGACTCCAGGAGAGGGACTGGATCTCAATCTCAAGACCAGATTAATTTATCTCCACCATCCACATGTATATCCTCAACGTCTTTTTCAAACTCTATTCTTGCTGCCTTTTTTTCACTCACATTTGCTTTTTTTATCCGCACTGTACTTATTTAGTTTTACCAGTGTAGTTACTAGGATATAAAGGGCTTCGTAGGCTCTTGGTCATCACATCATACCATGGCTCTGTCTTATCACCATAGGGACTTACTGGGCCACCAGGAACTATGGGTCCACTGGGAGAGATGGGACTGAAGGTGAGTTACACTATTCTAAATGGCGTAGTGTGCTTAGTTCTGGCTCCAGTACCCAATGCCTAGCCCCCGAATTTGATTATCAATGGTAATTGTTCTCTGACAGGGTCCAACTGGAAAGATTGGGGAGTGGGGACTACCAGGCGAACCAGGAGAGAAGGTAAGATTATACTCTTTAATGCTCAACAAGGTACTCACTGTTTGGACCTCAGGAAGAGTAGCTGTTGCCTTGGCAACAGCTAATGGGGATCCTGGTAAAATACTAAATACTTTCAGTGACATATTCACATTTCCAGTAATCACATTTCCATTAATCGATTCAGTCTATGTACGTTGCACACAGTGTATTGAAATGGAAAGCGTCCATTTGTTCATTGTGTTATTGACCTGTGTGACAGGGTGCCCTCGGACCAGCAGGAAACCTCGGAGAGCAGGGCCTTATCGGACAGAGGGTGAGTACCCCAGAGCACACGTCTTCTACCAATGTTTGTGATTCTTGTAAAAATCTAATCTTATTGGTCACATACACATTTTTATTTTATTGTATTATTATTATTATTATTATTATATTATTATTATTATTATATTATTATATTATTATTATTATTATTATTATTATTATTATTATTATTATTATTATTATATTATTATTATTATTATTATTATTATTATTTTTAGCAGATGTTATTGCGGGTGTAGCGAAATGCTTGTGTTCCTAGCTCCAACAGTGCAGTCGTATCTAACAATTCACAACAATAAACACAAATCTAAAATAATGGAATTAAGAAATATATAAATATTAGGACAAGCAATGTCGGAGTGGCATTGACAGTAGAATACAGTATATACATATGAAATGAGTAAAACAGTAGGTAAACATTATTAAAGGGACCAGTGTTCCATAGGTACTTTGGCCTTATTCACTTGTACTGAAACCCCATCTCCTTCAGGGTGAGATGGGGATGGATGGGGACGCCGGACAGAGTGGTCCTGATGGACTCAAGGTAAGATATTAAAAACACTAAGGCAAAGGTCACTGTGATGAATCCTAACTTGTGTTGAAAGTCTTGGACCAGAGTTGACAGTTGACAGTCATTGTCTCATTGACATCAATAGACGATTTGCCAGTTATCTCAAGTTAGGGTATGACTGTTTAACCCCCTAAGGTCGATGTCCACGCCCCCCGTCAGTTTAAACTAAAGATATGTTTTTTTGCATTGGAATGCGTCTCAATCCGCCGCATCCGCCTATGTCGGACTTATGAAATGTAACAGAGCTAGAGCGGTGTGTGTCAGTCCATGAGACATTCAGTGTTTCTTACAGAATCTTCTGTAGCGTCCGAAGAGTTTGGGCTACACACTAATATGACCCATCTGTGGAAAGGTGAGACTCTCACCAACACATACATGTCGGTTTTGCTCTAGGACGCCGACATGCCTCACAAGACTCGTCTGAAGGTCCCCCGGTATCAGATGAATGGAAGTACAGGATATATTGTATGGATACTGTTTAGTGCCAAAAATAAGGGGTTAAATACATGTTTAAAAAAAATATACAAATGTTTCCTGATCTTTCTTATTTCTCTCAGATATAGGACAGACACTTCAGAACAAACTTTGTTTAGATTTTTTTGGGGGGACTATCTGTTGTTCCATGTAGTGAATCTGTTATTCAATGCATTTGTGTGAGCTAATAGCAGTAAGGCCCAAAAACATTTCTCATTAAATCGTTTTTTATATATTTTTGGGATGCTTCAAGGGGTCTTAAAATTCAAAATCAAATAGCAAAATGATCCTTGGTATGACCTTAAAACAATTCCATTAGCTTAGTAGTACCCCCCCCACAAGAGAATGTGATTCTATCGTCATCAGATGTGATCTAAGCCATGCTCATATGGAGTTAATGAACTGTACTATACTGTTAAACTGTAATTCTTTTTGGTCAGACTCAAGTGTTGCATTGTGTAAGATGTTGGCAGTCATACAGTTGGAGCTGCATTCTGTTGACGCTGAGTGAAAATAAACATGGAGCAGGCAGCAGGCCTATTTTGAGCTCTTCCTTCTGGCAGGAGTTGTTATGGAAATACATTGCTGTTCACATGGAACCCAACCCTTCTCCACTTCGGCCTTCAAAGACCTTGTTTGAATATTTTCTACTACCGCCAACATCTGCACCCGTGAAATGTGTGATCAGGTGTAATTGTCTCCTTGGTCCTCTGCTCAGGGTGAGAAGGGTGACATGGGACCGGAAGGGGGTAAAGGAGAGAGGGGTGAAATCGGACTGAAAGGAAAGGAAGGGTCTCCCGGACCTCCTGGCTTAGTGGGAGTGAGGGTGAGTGTCCAAACTTAACCTAACATTCTTAGATTTCCTGTACTTGACTCTCAGGTTTTCATGAATCAGATTGCTGAGTTTCTCACTTCACTTGCTGTTGTTTTAGATGAAATGTTACTCTGCAACATGTAGGCTACTACATGTCAAGGCAAAAAGGATACCAACACACTTTTGTCTCCTGCAAACAGTGATGTTTTATTTTCTTTACTGAGAAAACTGTGGATGAACATTTTGACCATTGCCTTGTCTTCGTCATAGAGGTTTATTGCTGTTAGAATAAACAGCTGTTGACTTCTGACACCAATAACTGTCTTCCAGGGTCAGGAGGGCAAACCTGGCAAGTTTGGTGAAAGAGGAAAACCAGGAGAGAAGGTATGTATGTCAGCTCAGTTCCTCATGAAGTACGCCTCCCTCCATCTGTCACTGTCATTAATTTAATTCACTGAAACCTGTTAGTCGTTTCACCGTACCTGTCTTGGTTTTTAAAGAAAAATGGATGGCTGCTTGTTATTGTATTCAACAAACATTAGGGGCCAATGGCCTCTAGAGCCACTATATTGAAAGTGGACATTCAAAATGGAGAGTTGAGATGACACAGTAAAACTATCCACACACAACTTGTCAGTGACTGAAAGTCGACCTTGCTCATTTTGCATGCCTTCTCTAGGGCAGCAAGGGTCACATGGGTCACCTGGGAGAGACTGGGCCAATCGGTGAACAAGGAGAAGCGGGATTTGTTGGGCCGAAGGGATCGAGAGGAACCATTGGACCAGTGGTAAGGCTCTGTGGATTTATTCAGCGTTTTTCGGCTGATGTGTTGGTTGCCTAGTGTGCTAGGTCGTAAAGACTGAACATCTGATGTTCACAGGGTGCACCAGGGAGAATGGGCCAGCAAGGTGAAACAGGCATCACAGGATACGAGGTAAAAGCTACCCTTTACTACATACAATATCCTTCACTCAATATCAACGCAATATGATTCTAGATCAATTAAAATATAGCCAGATGATCGATCGATGAAGAGTTATAAAGCGTTGCCACCTAGGACATTATCAAACAAAATCTACCGTATCTAAATTGCTGCCTTTAGTGAGTATTGTTTACCTAATGACACATACCATTGAATGGCTCCAAGAGGATAGCTATCGTCGTTGCCCTGTGTGATGAATAACACTGTCTCTATTGTCCTCCTCTGTGGTTGTAGGGCCACACAGGACGGCAGGGCCCACTGGGACCTCCTGGACCAAAAGGTGAAAAGGTACACTTCCCACAGTCCTGTCTGTGTCTAATAGCTCTCCCTTTGTGAGCGTCTGGACGTGTGTGTCTGGACTAATGATCTGTGGAGGTATAGTGGTGACAGCCCTAGCACTGTCCGTCTCTCTCTGTCCTTTAGTCAATCCATGTAATATATAATACTAATTATTATTATTATATTATTATATTATTATATTATATTATATTATTATTATTTAATGTATGCGATTTAGCAGACGCTTTTATCCAAAGCGACTTACAGTCATGGAGAAACTCTGGGCCCTAGAGATAGGCTATTACTGGGCCCTAGAGATAGGCTATTACTGGGCCATAGAGATAGGCTATTACTGGGCCATAGAGATAGGCTATTACTGGGCCATAGAGATAGGCTATTACTGGGCCATAGAGATAGGCTATTACTGGGCCATAGAGATAGGCTATTACTGGGCCATAGAGATAGGCTATTACTGGGCCATAGAGATAGGCTATTACTGGGCCATAGAGATAGGCTATTACTGGGCCCTAGAGATAGGCTATTACTGGGCCATAGAGATAGGCTATTACTGGGCCATAGAGATAGGCTATTACAGGGCCATAGAGATAGGCTATTACTGGGCCATAGAGATAGGCTATTACTGGGCCATAGAGATAGGCTATTACTGGGCCATAGAGATAGGCTATTACTGGGCCATAGAGATAGGCTATTACTGGGCCATAGAGATAGGCTATTACTGGGCCCTAGAGATAGGCTATTACTGGGCCATAGAGATAGGCTATTACAGGGCCATAGAGATAGGCTATTACTGTCAGGAAAAAGTCCTAGCCATATCAATTGGTGTCCAGCCACTGAGAGTGACTGAATTCCACGGCTGTTTCAGTCTGATTATCCCACAAGAAGCGATTAAATATAATTGATCAATGGTATGCACCATGTTACTTCTCATTAACTCTGGAGAAATTTGATCAAACGTAGGTCATTGGCCACAAACTGCTTTCAACTGCTATTGGAATAATCCTAGTCATCATTATTCAGGAGATCAATCATGGTTCAGTTGGATAAATAGAACTTCGATATGAAGTACTCTTTCCTGTTTGCTGGTAAACTCGTAATGTCGACCATACTTACGTTCTAATGAGATCAATATTGTGCCACTACTCATAAATTGTTTAGTTTTGGATCCCTGTTCCACTGTTTCCTCCTGTGTTTAACTGATGTACAGCACATGCACTATGAAATACTACAAGCATTCCACATTATTCACCGGCCCCTGTAAAGTCACTGGAACATTCAACGCAATCTTTTTATTGAAAGCAACCTATTGCCATCATCAATAAAAACTGTAAACATTAATTTAACCTGATTAAAATATATTTTTTTTAAAATTAAATCAGTTTTCCCTGTCTGTTTTCCAGGGTGAACAGGGGGAGGACAGTAAGGTGGAAGGCCCTCCCGGTCCACAAGGTGACAGAGTGAGTTCCTCTCATCATGTAGCCCTCCGTCTGCTGCGTTGTTTGGTGTTGCTTTGCTATAGTAGCTAGGGATCTACAGTACCAGTCAAAAGTTTGGACACAATAATAATAATAGTAAAGACATCAAAACTATGAAATAACACATATGGAATCATGTAGTAACCAAAAAAGTGTTAAACAAATCAAAATATATTTTATATTTGAGATTCTTCAAATAGCCAACCTTTGCCTTGATGACAGCTTTGCACACACACTTGGCATTCTCTCAACCAGCTTCACCTGGAATGCTTTTCCAACAGTCTTGAAGGAGTTCCCACATATGCTGAGCACTTGTTGGCTGCTTTTCCTTTACTCTGCTGTCCGACTCATCCCAAACCATCTCAATTGGGTTGAGGTCGGGGGATTGTGGAGGCCAGGTCATCTGATGCAGCACTTCATCACTCTCCTTCTTGGTAAAATAGTCCTTACACATCCTGGAGGTGTGTTGGGTCATTGTCCAGTTGAAAAACAAATGATAGTCCCACTAAGCCCAAACCAGATGGGATGGCGTATCGCTGCAGAATGCTGTGGTAGCCATGCTGGTTAAGTGTGCCTTGAATTCTAAATAAATCACAAACAGTGTCACCAGCAAAGCACCCCCACGCCATAACACCTTCTCCACCATGCTTTACGGTGGGAACTACACACGTTCACCCACATTGCGTCTCACAAAGACACGGCAGTTGGAACCAAAAATCTCCAATTTGGATCTCCAATTTCCACTGGTCTAATGTCCATTGCTAATGTTTCTTGGCCCAAGTAGGTCTCTTCTTCTTATTGGTGTCCTTTAGTAGTGGTTTCTTTGCTGCAATTCGACCATGAAGGCCTGATTCACACAGTCCCCTCTGAACAGTTGATGTTGAGATGTGTCTATGACTTGAACTCTGTGATGCATTTATTTGGGCTGCATTTTCTGAGGCTGGTAACTCTAATGAACTTATCCTCTGCAGCAGAGGTAACTCTGGGTCTTCCATTCCTGTGGCGGTCCTCATGAGAGCTAGTTTCATCATAGTACTTGATGGTTTTTGCGACTGCACTTGAAGAAACTTTCAAAGTTCTTGAAATATTTCGTATTGACTGTCCGTCATGTCTTAAAGTAATGATGGACTGTCGTTTCTCTTTGTTTATTTGAGCTGTTCTTGCCATAATATGGACTTGGTCTTTTACCAAATAGGTCTATCTTCTGTATACCCCCCCTACCTTGTCACAACACAACTGATTGGCTCAAATGCATTAAGAAGGAAATAAATTCCACAAAATAACTTTTAAGAAGGCACACCTGTTAATTGAAATGCATTCCAAGTGACTACCTCATGAAGCTGGTTGAGAGAATGCCAAGAGTGTGCAAAGCTGCCATCAAGGCAAAGGGTGGATATTTGAAGAATCTCAAATATAAAATATATTTTGATTTCTTTAACACTTTTTTGGTTACTACATGATTCCATATGTGTTATTTCATTGTTTTATGTCTTCACTATTATTCTACAATGTAAAAAATAGTAAAAATATAGAAAAACCCTTGAATCAGTAGGTGTGTCCAAACTTTTGACTGGTAGTGTATATGCTTAATTATTTTTGGTTATCATCTGAAACCAGGGTCCTACCGGAGACAGGGGAGACAGAGGAGAATCAGGGGACCCAGGATACCTAGTGAGTGGATCGTCGATTGTATTGTATACGTTAATGTTGTCTCATTTGGAATACATCCTTCATACATGGAAAGGGCTAACATTAACAAATGTCTATTTCCCAGGGCCAGCCAGGGGTGGATGGATTGAGGGGCAAAGCCGGAGCAACTGGACTGCCTGTGAGTAAAATGTTCTGTTTATGACATGCTGATTCAGTGTTCACTCACACTGATACAAATCAAACCACATTTTATTTGTGACAGTATCCACATTAGAATATCTACCTATTCAAAAGGCAAAACTTGTGATTTGTTTGTTTGATTGTTTCATCTTTTATTCGTTCTTTCATTCATTCTTTTTTTATATATATATATATTGTAGGGACATCCTGGACCAAGGGGAATAGAGGGTCTGAAAGGGTCCAAAGGTGATCAAGTAAGGACAAAATACTTCGACAACGACTGAACTGTAGTATCCAGTTTTACCCACAACACCTGTTTGAACCACTTTGGTACCCCTTTGATTGATTTGAATGTATGGTCACTTTTGCAATGTGGTGATGTCATGTTTAAGCTGATGGTCTTTAACTCTTGATCTACTGCAGGGTCAGAAAGGCAAACGGGGGAAACAAGGCGAGTCTGGGACCAAAGGACCACCGGTGAGTGAGACATCTTGATCTTTTCATTTTAATACCGCATGTCATTTATTGATTGATTGGTTGATTGATTAATTGATTGTGCTAGAATGCAGGATCTCATATGTAACATTATTCTCTATTTTTCTCAGGGTCCCGAGGGTCCACCTGGCCCAAAGGGAGTGGTGGGAAGAGAGGGCCTTGAGGGCCAACCTGGAATGGACGGGCCTCCTGGGAAAGATGGTGACAAAGGAGTGAAGGTGAAGAAGGACATACATCATAACTGTGTATTCTTCTCATTGACTGAAATAAGCAGAGTCTGTTGCTACTGTATGATTGGTCTTCTCTGTTAAGCCTCAGCCATCCTCAAATTGTTTGTGTCCATTCCTTAGGGGGAGCAAGGGGATGATGGAGAGTTAGGTATCATTGGCAAAGCTGGTAACAGCGGTAAAATGGGCGTGCCAGGGCTTCCAGGCGATCAGGGCTCCTTCGGACCCAAGGTGAGAGAGAGAAGAGAGAACATGCTCCAATGAACTGTGACCACCATGGTTATCGAATGATATGTTGTACTAGGTGTGAAGGATGAGAAATAGGTACTTGGAACTGTTGCTCCATCGTAACTTGTTACTCGAGTGTTGAAAGAAATCAACCTTCTCCACACGGTATCACAGGGTGAGAGGGGTCTCTCCGGCCAAACTGGACCTTCAGGGAAAAGAGGCCACATTGGCGGAATGGGAATTCCAGGAAAACAGGGTGACCAGGGGAACAAAGGACAGCCCGTGAGTAACATAGCAACATTGCTAAGTCAGTTTGATTGGTCATCATGACTAGGACATGATGATGAGGTGGATGACAATGACGACGGCGATGATGATAATGAAGATGCTTCCATCTCTCTCCCCAGGGTGACACAGGTGAATCAGGGTACCCAGGGGTTCTCGGGATGTTTGGACCAAAGGTACACTAGACTTCCCTCCATTTTCATCTCACACCTGAGTCACATGATCAAATAACACAGAGCTTTAAACATGGACCATCTATAAAGTTTCCCCTACAAGAATAAAGTTCTAAGCCGCGAGCGTCTGCAAAAAATATGGTTCTAATAAAACAACGGCAAAAAAGCATAACCCATTTTCAGCGGTAAATCAGGGATCTGCTGGAGATTAATAAGAAAGCTTTAAAAGGAATTTAAAGTCTCGAACGATTTGGTAGCGTTTATTGTCTTTCGTCTGAAAGGGATAAATCTGAATTAAAGACTGCTGCATTGGGGCAGAAAATCTATCACGGTCCACAAGAAGTTTAACACACCCATGTGTAATGTCACTTAACACGCCATAACTTCGGTTACTTTATTACCCTCTAGTGATGTTGCTCTGCAGGTGTTGGGCAGTTAAGAAAACTGAGAAGTTACAGGCTTTAATTAACATTTAGGCGGTAATTTAGTGAGTCATATGACTGCCAGTGCTCCAGTTGGAGATTTTCCTAGAGGGTTTCAGTTTGATATACTGTATACGAGGAGTGTTAGGCAGATGAGCCTTGGCTTCATGCTAAAGTGGAGATTGATGTCAGACGTACTGTAGGCTTAACGACTCCTCATCAAGACCTATCGAAGAAAACATTCCAGTGAAAGAGCTGTTAACTGAAGACACTTGGAGTGTTGTGTCTCTTGCTGACGGTGTTGCTTACTGTGCATACTACACACAGCCCACATGGTGCAACCTTTCACTCAGTTGGCCTAAGCTTCTATATGAAGTGATACTGGCCTTATTAACACATTGTATCTTATCAACACATATGTTTGTATCTTCATTAGGGACCTCCAGGAGATCTGGGCCCAGCCGGCATACAGGGACCAAAAGGGCCACATGGTTTGATGGTAAGAGGAGATTAGAAAAAGTGTTATTACATAATTCCCTATGTATTTCCTGGTCAGGTAACGTGGCCTATTTACAGTGCCTTGCAAAAGTATTCATCCCCCTTGGCGTTTTTTCCTATTTTGTTGCATTACAACCTGTAATTTAAATGGATTTTTATTTGGATTTCATGTAATGGACATACACAAAATAGTCCAAATTGGTGAAGTGAAATGAAAAAAATAACTTGTTTCAAAAAATTCTTAAAAATAAATAATGGAAAAGTGGTGCGTGCATATGTATTCACCCCCTTTGCTATGAAGCCTCTAAATAAGATCTGGTGCAACCAATTACCTTCAGAAGTCACATAATTCGTTAAATAAAGTCCACCTGTGTGCAATCTAAGTGTCACATGATCTGTCACATGATCTCAGTATATATACACCTGTTCTGAAAGGCCCCAGAGTCTGCACCACTACTAAGCAAGGGGCACCACCAAGCAAGCGGCACTATGCAGACCAAGGAGCTCTCCAAACAGGTCAGGGACAAAGTTGTGGAGAAGTACAGATCAGGATTGGGTTATTTTAAAAAAATCGGAAACTTTGAACATCTCACGGAGCACCATTAAATCCATTATAAAAAAATGGAAAGAATATGGCACCACAACAAATCTGCCAAGAGAGGGCCGCCCACCAACACTCACGGACCAGGCAAGGAGGGCATTAATCAGAGAGGCAAGAAAGAGACCAAAGATAACCCTGAAGGAGCTGCAAAGCTCCACAGCAGAGATTGGAGTATCTGTCCATAGGACCACTTTAAGCTGTACACTCCACAGAGCTGGGCTTTACGGAAGAGTGGCCAGAAGAAAAAAAACATTGCTTAAAGAAAAAAAGAAGCAAACACGTTTGGTGTTCGCCAAAAGGCATGTGGGAGACTCCCCAAACATATGGAAGAAGGTACTCTGGTCAGATGAGACTAAAATTGAGCTTTTTGGCCATCAAGGAAAACGCTATGTCTGGCGCAATCATAACACCTCTCATCACCCCGAGAATGCCATCCCCACAGTGAAGCATGGTGGTGGTAGCATCATGCTGTGGGGATGTATTTCCATCGGCAGGGACTGGGAATGATGGATGGCGCTAAATACAGTGAAATTCTTGAGGGAAACCTGTTTCAGTCTTCCAGAGATTTGAGACTGGGACGGAGGTTCATCTTCCAGCAGGACAATTACCCTAAGCATACTGCTAAAGCAACACTCGAGTGGTTTAAGGGGAAACATTTAAATGTCTTGGAATGGGGGCGGCAGGTAGCTTAATGGTTAAGAGCGTTGTGCCAGTAACCGAAAGGTCGCTGGTTCTAATCCCCGAGCCGACTAGGTGAAAAATCTGCCAATGTGCCCTTGAGCAAGGCACTTAACCCTAAATGCTCATGTAAGTCGCTCTGGATAAGAGTGTGGTATGACTTAAAGATTGCTGTACACCAGCCGAACCCATCCAACTTGAAGGAGCTGGAGCAGTTTTGCCTTGAAGAATGGGAAAAAATCCCAGTGGCTAGATGTGCTAAGCTTATAGAGACTTGCAGCTGTAATTGCTGCAAAAGGTGGCTCTACAAAGTATTGACTTTGGGGGGGTGAATAGTTATGCACGCTCAAGTTCTGTTTTTTTGTCTTATTTCTTGTTTGTTTCACAAAAAAACATATTTTGCATTTTCAAAGTGGTAGGCATGTTGTGTAAATCAAATGATACAAACCTCCAAAAAATCAATTTTAATTCCAGGTTGTAAGGCAACAAAATAGGAAAAATGCCAAGGGGGGGTGAATATTTTCGCTAGCCACTGTATAGGTTGGAACTTTGGTCAATATTTCATCCTAGGCAGAAACACTGGACATATTAATTTATAATACATATAGTATATGCCATTTAGCAGATGCTTTTATCTATACATTTTCCGTACGGGTGGTCCCGGGAAATCGAACCCACTATCCTGGCATTGCAAACACCATTCTCAACTAACTGAGCAAAAGAGGGCCACCATATTGACAATATATGCCTTGTTAATTCATATAGTGCCTGCCCTCACTAACAATGCTTCTCTTTCTTTCTCTCTCCAGGGTAATGTTGGTGCCACAGGCCCAGTCGGTATCATCGGCCCCAGTGGTAATACAGTATGTACATCATCAAATCTCATACCCCTTATCTGCCAAAGAACATGTTATCCCTCTGTTTTTGGGGGGGCTATGATGGAGTAATTTTTCCTCTCTCTCTCTCTCAGGGTCCCCAAGGTGACAAAGGAAATCGAGGGGATACGGTGCGTGTCCTTATTTTGATGAATCATATCCCTTATACCAGACCTGGGTTCAAATACTATTTGAAATATTTATAATACTTTGAGTATTTGCTCTAGCCTGCCTGCCTGGAATTTCAGATGGGCAGGGATTAGAGTTGTGGGACTATTCTATTGGTCCATTAAGACAGGCAAGCTCAATTAATCACACAAAGTATTTGAAATGATTTCAAATAGTATTTGAACCCAGCTCTGCCTTACACTGAGGCTTAGAGTGATCACAGGACAGGATAGGGTGCTTAGTATGGAAAGCACACTACTTATCACAGGACAGGATAGGGTGCTTAGTATGGAGAGCACACTGCTAAGAAGGGATTCAGCCTCAACCCCTAAAGCACTTTTCATTTCCCTCAGTGCTTCTCTGTTTGTTGTTCCACTCACCATGACAACTAGGAATAAGTTGAGACAGAAAGGCTACTTACTGCTTGATGCTGCTTTACCGTCTGTTGCCAGAGGAGTTTAGATGAAGAGGATCTTGATATTGATAGGTCAAGCTGCAGTATTATGGTCTAGGGGGATGGATTAATCCAATAGTGTTCTTGTTTTGTTTTGTTTTACAAACAGGGGGTGCAAGGACCAAGGGGCCCTCCTGGTCCTCCTGGTCCACCCGGACCCCCAGTAAGCCCTTTCTGTTATTTATGTACAGACTTCGAAAGAGTGGCATCACTCCTTTTTAAGTAAACATTTGTATATACTGTACTATGACTGGACCATGCATTAACCCCCCCCCCCCCTTCTATTTCCTTTGTTTAATAGGGTCTTCCTGGTTCTATGCCATTCGTAAGTCTCCTCTATTTACAACTTGACTTTCTCATCTCATCAAGCGATGGAGAGAAGGAGTGAATGCGGGAGAATGTTTCAGAGTTCATACATGTCTTTTTGTCTTCTCTTGTAGAGAAGGGAGGCTATTGGTGCTGCTTTTCAGCTCATTATTGATTCCCATGCTGCACTGAGGTCAGAGGTGAGTCACTGTGAGATGCATCATTGGTCCCTTGGAAAATAAGCAATGTACCCAGTACAATACAGAGAATAATTGTATGGTTGTACTGTTTGTATGACCAACTCTTACAAAAAGTATCCATTAGCATTCATGTAGGGTTACCCTCATGCTCCTCAAGCCAGGATTTTGCCATTTATCACTCTCCAACAGTGGCTGGCTGTTTGTGGTGATTTGGTGCTGTGTGTGACCCTTTGTCTCTATCATTTCTAGAGTCACCATGACATGGACCTGCCCATGTTGGACCACCAGGGTACAGAGATATTCAAGACCCTCCACTACCTCAGCACCTTGATCCAGAGCCTGAAGAACCCATTAGGAACCCATGACAACCCCGCGCGCATCTGCAGAGACCTCAAGGACTGTGAACAGAGGATGAACGACGGTGAGGGAGGAACAAACGTCGTCTGAGATACAGGACACACTGTAGCCTGAGACTCATGTTTTGGGTTCATTCCTTCAGTTACAGTATACTTGGTCCAAGAGTTTTTCTAGACCATGTGGACCTGACTAGGAAAAACTCTGTGCCTTAGTTATAAGTTAAGGCTATAACTAAGCTAAATTATAATCTATAATGATAAATAGCAAGTCTATACACCTGACCAGTGATATCCCTTCCAAAAGCATTACATACTTGCCATATAGCCCAATATGTGTCCACTCTGCTAAAAGTACACTACTCCTGTATCCTTTTTCACTCAAGTTTGTTCTCCTTTCCTAAGGCACTTACTGGATCGACCCAAACCTCGGCTGCTCTGCCGACTCCATCGAGGTGACGTGTAACTTCACCAGCGGCGGCCAGACCTGTCTGAAACCCATCACAGTATCCAAGGTCAGCATCAACTTCCATTACTACTCAGCCGTTTACAGTCAAAACAAGCCACTATCCAGTCAAAACATCTGATAATAGGAAGCCAATGTTTTAGTCAGGTTTTCAGAGAAACATGTTCAGGAACTGTAAAAGGTGTTGTGTATTTGAGGTTTTAAAAGGCTTCTAAAGTTTGTAATTTCCACTTTGCAATTTCAAACTTGATTTTCCCTTACGAAATATGCCTATTAATTATAATCCACATAATTCACATTTCCTGTTTTTGCAGGATTATTTTCCTACTGTAGCAAACTGGCTCAAATGAAGATCCTACATATGTTTCCACACAAAACCGTCGTACTGTACTAAAGAACAGCATTCTTACTCTTTAGCTCATTTGAATTTCCTGTCTTCCGTTTCTTTTGACACATCCTATATTTTTACTTCAGACAGGTTTTGTATCTGGCACCCAGAACCAAATCTTGAATGTCCACTGGTCTTGTCTGTCACAATAGATTAGGGATTAAATTGTAACGGTAGTTGATGTGTGTCTGTCTGCAGCTGGAGATAGGGGTGGGTCGTATCCAGATGAACTTCCTCCACCTCCTGAGCTCTGAGGCGGTGCAGCACGTTACCATCCACTGCCTGAACGTCCCTGTGTGGGCCAACAGCTCCTCCCTGGAGCCCTCCCCCACCGCCGTGCACTTCAAGGCCTGGAGCGGAGGAGACATGATCCAGGCTGGAGGACTAAAGCCCTACATAGTGAAGGACGACTGCTGGGTATGTCAACCTCCAGCCTCATGTGACATGCTGTTCTCCTACTGAACATACAGCTGGTGAAGGAGATTAGTGAATGAAATATTGGATGACACTTTACATGATGTTACATAGGCTACCATGTATTTAAGGCTATCATGTAATTATAGTAAACTGTACACCAACTGAAGATAATGTATTGCACAGTCTGACCAAATGTTGTTATCACAGGTTCTAAAAGTCAAATCCCCTTGTCTTTCAGATTCAAGATGGCCGCTGGCACCAGACCCATTTCGTCTTCCAGACCCAGGACCCCAACTTACTCCCCATCCTGGATGTGTATAACCTACCGGCCACAGAGCCTGGCTCACACTACCACCTAGAGGTGGGCCCTGTGTGCTTCTTATAGAGGCCTGTTGTTATAGAGGCCTGTTCTTATAGAGGCCCAGGATACAGTACATACACAGCCTCCTCATAGGAGTGACTTGCGGGGGGATGGGGAAGGTTAGGGGGTCTCCCTGTCTCCATATATTGGGGCCCTTCAGGAGAGGCAGGCCCTTAACCCTCCAGCATATGCTCGGACTGCAGAAACAGGCAGGGGGTGCCATTGAGGGACGGACCAGGAGAAACTGCAGAGATACTGGGACGTCTCGCACTATAGTTCCTACCGTCTGCCTGAGGAGAAGATATTAAGCTTTGGCTTCTTTCAGGGACTTGTTTTACTGTCGCACAGCACGAGCCCTAGATGCCCGAGTGAGATAAACATAATATGACAGTCTCTGACATCACTCTTGGAAAACATTTTTAACTTATTACTTTCTATGGTCACAAACTCTCAACATGTTATGAAATGTGTAAAGTAATAGGGAACAATTATAAATGCATTTGCATATTATGAATGCATTACTTATCTTTTTAAATGTTATACATACACATGTATTATTTATACATGTTATATGTATATCTTAACATAAAAGTGCAATAAACATATCTCGTCCTGCAGTTTTTCAAAGCAATTAAGGTTTACAGTGAGACCAAACCATTGGATATAATTTTATAACATTCAGGTGTAGGCCTAGTTTCCAGCATACATCCACAGGTGTCCAGCTATTTTCTCCTGCCTAGTCTGTAGATGACAGATTAATCTACTTGTAGTGGTGATTAGGTGCTGAAGAAATGCCCACCGGTCTACGAATAACTATTGCGCTCACACACAAACATTCCTGATGTGTGTTTCCATAGTCAAATTAATTGAAGCTTGCGGTAAGAGAGTGAATCCAGAAGAGTGTCAGAAGAGTCGGTCTACCTCCCATCTCTCAACTAGCTGTGGTTCAACTAAAAGAGAACCAGAGATGACACCTGATACCTGGTGCTATAATAATTCCTGTGGTCGGTTATGAGGCTGTCTTGTTTAATCCTGGCAGAACATAATCAACCTTTTGTACAGCAAAGGGAATATTTTTTTATACAGTATGAATGCAAAGAAGAAGGAAAAATGATCTAATTCTCTTTTCAAGCTAGCAAAACAGCATTTCTTTCCCTGCATCGTTATGTTATTGTACTCCCCTTTGTATGAGTCTGAAGCTATTATTGAAAGATTTAGGTATTATTTTTGACTTGTTGAAATGTATAAATATGTATAATTATGCAAAGCTTTGTTGTATACAGTGGATCCCAACATGCTAATTTATGTTATTTAATGTCCATGGTTTTTGCAACTTTCTGTAAACTTTAAGCCAGACACCCATCATCAGTAGAGCATTTTCCATTTTGTATAAATTTGGGGCTTCATCAATTTTGTTTTATAGGTTGTTTTTTTAAATAATCATAACTGTACTGTAACCATTTTTCAATGCTTTTACGCCTTACTGTTTTACTTTATTGTTGACCATGTTCGTGAAATCTCTGTACAGGCAGTCAGCTCAACCAACCAATCCATAAGCTCAGAATACCTCTCATATCACACAGCTTAAACAGCCCTCCATCATGTTCTTACATTATTATAACCATAACACATCCAAAAGAGTCATCTGACATCTTTGTTTAGGACCAGGAACAGATATTAGTTGTCGTCATGTACTTCATTCATTCATTCATTCATTCATCTCTGCAGGTCCTTCCTCAGCATCATAATAAAACAGCTTCTAGTTTTCAACACTTTCATTTTCTTCAACATTCAGGTGTTCAATAAATATTTGAAACCCAAGTAGATCTGTGTGTTTCAATTGGTTCTTATTCTCTTATTAAAAAGGTCATTATCGATTTCATTGTCAGCTAAAGACACTGAGTGGAGTTTAGTTCTCAATAAAAGTTAAATATTTAATGCATTATTAATAGTTATCAGTGTGTAAACCCAGAGGTTTTTAATTGTAAAACAGCTCATGTGTTATTGCAACTTAAATACTGCAATATGAATAGTTTTCCCTTTTGAAAAATGTATCTTGAAAGACTAGTGATCGGCCCTTCTCCATACACTTCACCTCCTCGCCACATGAGGGCACTCTTGTCTAATTTTAAACAAAACTTAGTCTAGTTTAACATTTAGCTAAGGGTCTTATTCATCACATCATCTGTTGTTTTTGTTTTTTTTACTAGAATAGAGCTCTACACTTAATCAAGCTATCTGTCCATAAATACAAAAATGACACAAACCAGATATTTCAGGGTTTTGTATTGACAGGCCACTGATGACGAGGTCACACGATATTATCTTGGACACATGGCATGGCGCCCCTTGTCCACGGGTAGGTTGACCCCGTGATGAATGTGGCAGCATCCAACCCCAGGAAGGCTATAGCATGAGCCACTTCACCTGGTCTGCTTACACTTCTCCAGGAACTGGGAGGAGAAAGAGCGTGAACGTGAGAGAGAGAGAGTGAGAGAAATAGGAAGTACACTGTGCAAGGTAGACTAAGTAGAGTGGGGGTCTGTGATGTGAGCCGTGTTTTCTCCAAATATATGATCTCTACAGTATTCCCAACCTTTGGAACCCCAGCCAGTGGACCTGACCTTGTAAACCATGATGTGTGACATCTGTATAACATAAGAGAGTTACCTGAGAATACTGCTCCTCATCCAGTCCTGCTCTCCTGTGGACCTATGTTATGATCACGCCGGGACTGGAGGAGGAAAGACAGAGAGAGATCAACACTGTAGTAACAACTACATAATAAGCAGGGTTAGGCGGTAACGGATTACATGTAATCAGTTACGTTACCAGCAAACATATTGTAATCAGATTACAGATACTTTTGAAAAACTAGAAAAAAGACATTATGACACATGTTTTCTCAATGAAATTCAATTCAGCACTGAAAAAAAGTGCATGTTTAAGTTGGTCCCTTGTAGTTCAGTTGGTAGAGAATGGCGCTTATAACGCTAGGGTAGTGGGTTCGATTCCCGCGAACACCCATACGTAAAATGTATGCACGCTTGACTGTAAATCGATGCATATATTATACGTTTGTTCCACCTGAGCGAGTCTGACCACAAGTTAGAGACCACTGTGACATACCAATAACGTTTGATGGATCATTTTTGTCTTCTTCTAATGACTCTGCAGGGGAAAATAATCCAAAAGTAACCAGATTATGTTACTGAGTTTGGGTAATCAAAAAGTTACTTTACTGATTACAATTTGGGACAGGTAACTAGTAACAGATTACATTTAGAAAGTAACCTAAATTAGTACCTAAACAGACTTGACTTGCCGGACAGAGTTGATTCGTACTTGCTTTGATGCCAGCTCTGAGCGGGAGGTATATGAGTCATGAGTGCCTGTGCTTTCAATACAGTCCGAAATAATTAGCAAGAAGAAGTCAAAAGAAAAAACTTGTCCTGACCAAGTGCTATGCAACGTGTGAATTGGTCAATGGCAGATTTAGCTATACAATAGGCAAGGACACCTGGGAACTAAAAAAAAGAAGATAATTGAGCTCAACAGAAACCATAATTTAACGTGGTCCTCTGTAGCTCAGCTGGTAGAGCACGGCGCTTGTAACGCCAGGGTAGTGGGTTCGAACCCTGGGACCACCCATACACAAAAATGTATGCACGCATGACTGTAAGTCGCTTTGGATAAAAGCGTCTGCTGAATGGCTTATTATTATTATAATTATAATTGAGCATAATAAAGAAACACACGTTTTACTATCCTTGTTTCTACCTAAAACTGATTTCCATTAAAAATCCTATTTTCCCTAACCCGTAAGCCTAAAATAGCCTTTCTCCTCATGGGAACCTGAGAAATGTCCCCACGAGGGAGAATTTTCCTCGTTTTACTATCCTTGTGGGGACTTCCGGTAACTAATAGTATTACACACACCCCTCACTGTCTATTGCTCTTATCTCAATTAACAGATATTCTTCTGTAAATGAGTTGTGTGGTGTACACTCCACACACGCTGGTGTGGTGATACCTACTGATCGTTGGCCGTTGACGCTGGAGACAGCGACGATAGAACCCTTGGACTTGATGAGGTGAGGTACACAGAGCTGAGTCAGGTGGGATACTGATCTGTGAAATAAAGAAACAAACCTTCACTAAGAAAGAAAAAGAATTCGCCTACTAGTCATCTCTCGTGGACAGATCTACGTAAACATAACTGGTACCAGCTAACCAATTACGTGATACTTTAGTTCTGGTTAACCGAGGTTAGCCTAGTGTCCAAATAATACTGACAATATAATAGACAGCCCACTGTATAAAGCATGTACTGCAATGAAGAAGTACTGCAGATTTAAGGCTTCATCCAAGCAGCGAAATATAAACACCAGCTCCTTTGCGGTACAGTATATAGTGCATTCAGAAAGTATTCAGACCCCTTGACTTTTTCCACATTTTGTTACATTATAGCCTTATTCTAAAATGGATTAAATCATCCCCCCCATCAATCTATATACAGTGGGGGGGGGGGGAGTATTTAGTCAGCCACCAATTGTGCAAGTTCTCCCACTTAAAAAGATGAGAGAGGCCTGTAATTTTCATCATAGGTACACGTCAACTATGACAGACAAAATGAGAAACAGCCCCAAAGCATGATGTTTCCACCCCCATGCTTCACAGTAGGTATGGTGTTCTTTGGATGCAACTCAGCATTCTTTGTCCTCCAAACACGACGAGTTGAGTTTTTACCAAAAAGTTATATTTTGGTTTCATCTGACCATATGACATTCTCCCAATCCTCTTCTGGATCATCCAAATGCACTCTAGCAAACTTCAGACGGGCCTGGACATGTACTGGCTTAAGCAGGGGGACACGTCTGGCACTGCAGGATTTGAGTCCCTGGCGGCGTAGTGTGTTACTTATGGTAGGCTTTGTTACTTTGGTCCCAGCTCTCTGCAGGTCATTCACTAGGTGTGTGGTTCTGGGATTTTTGCTCACCGTTCTTGTGATCATTTTGACCCCACGGGGTGAAATCTTGCGTGGAACCCCAGATCGAGGGAGATTATCAGTGGTCTTGTATGTCTTCCATTTCCTAATAATTGCTCCCACAGTTGATTTCTTCAAACCAAGCTGCTTACCTATTGCAGATTCAGTCTTCCCAGCCTGGTGCAGGTCTACAATTTTGTTTCTGGTGTCCTTTGACAGCTCTTTGGTCTTGGCCATAGTGGAGTTTGGAGTGTGACTGTTTGAGGTTGTGGACAGGTGTCTTTTATACTGATAACAAGTTCAAAAAGGTGCCATTAATACAGGTAACGAGTGGAGGACAGAGGAGCCTCTTAAAGAAGAAGTTACAGGTCTGTGAGAGCCAGAAATCTTGCTTGTTTGTAGGTGACCAAATACTTATTTTCCACCATAATTTGCAAATAAATTCATTAAAAATCCTACAATGTGATTTTCTGTTTAAAAAAAATCTCAATTTGTCTGTCATAGTTGACGTGTACCTATGATGAAAATTACAGGCCTCTCTCAACTTGCACAATTGGTGGCTGACTAAATACTTGTTTTCCCCACTGTACAATAGTCCATAATGACAAAGTGAAAACAGGTTTTTAGAATTGTATGCACATTTATGAAGAAAAAAAAAAAAACGGAAATACCTTATTTACATAAGTATTCAGACCCTTTGCTATGAGACTCGAAATTGAGCTCAGGAGCATCCTGTTTCCATTGATCATCCTTGAGATGTTTCTACAACTTGATTGGTGTCCACCTGCGGTAAATTCAATTGATTGGACATGATTTGGAAAGGCACACACCTATATAAGGTCCCACAATTGACAGTGCATGTCAGAGCAAAAACCAAGCCATTAGGTTGAAGGAATTGTCCGTAGAGCTCAGAGACAGGATTGTGTTGAGGCACAGATCTGGGGAAGGGTACCTCAATTTCTGCAGCACTGAAGGTCCCCAAGAACACAGCGGCCTCCATCGTTCTTAAATGGAAGAAGTTTGGAACCACCAAGACTCTTACTAGAGCTGGCCGCCCAGCTGAACTGAGCAATCGGGGGAAAATGTCCTTGGTCAGGGAGGTGACCAAGAATCTGATGATCACTCTAACGGAGATCCAGAAGTTTTCTGTGGAGATAGGAGAACCTTCCAGAAGGACAACCATCTCTGCAACACTCTACCAATAAGCCCTTTATGGTACAGTGGCCAGACAGAAGCACATGACAGTCTGCTTGGAGTTTGCCAAAAGGCACCTAAAGGACTCTCAGACCATGAGAAACTAGATTCTCTGGTCTGATGAAACCAAGAATGAACTTGGCCTGAATGCCAAGCATCACGTCTGGAGGAAACCTGGCACCATCCCTAAGGTGAAGCATTGTGATAGCAGCATCATGCTGTGGGGATGTTTTTCAGCGGCAGGGACTGGGAGACTAGTCAGGATCGAGGGAAAGATGAACGGAGCAAAGTACAGAGAGATCCTTGATGAAAACCTGCTTCAGAGCACTCAGGACCTCAGACTGGAGCGAAGGTTAACCTTCCAACTGTAAAAGGGTTGGTTATGTTTCCACTTGCCTCTAAAGAAATGTATATTTAATGTTCAAGGATTCTTATTGGTTGGTTCAACTCTGATGACAATAAGGCATGTTGTGATTGGCCCCGCTTGCAGCTAGGGGGAGATTGTGAACGTCAGGTCTTCCCAGTATGATAATGTGATGCAAGGGGTAGGTCATGTTCTGAATACTGTTTTATATTTTACAATGTGTACAAGGTTGCTGTACGTTACTGATTCATACATGTGTGGGTATATGGTACCTGTTAGGGATTGAGGGGCTTTCTGGGATGTGCTTTGACATATGATTGCTGTAGATAATTGTGTTAGCTAGCATACACCGACGTAATGGTCACATGAGCCCACTGCTAACACAGTTGCCTTCATGTTACAGATTTTGCCATCGACAGCCATCAATATCGTTAAGCTCTGCACAACTAACGTGCTGTTTCCCATTTAACAACAGGTATTTACACAGGTTATATTTTGTATTGTATTTTTGTATTTTGTTTGCCCAGTATGAAAATGTGATGCAAGGGATTTTGCCATCGACAGCCATCAATATCGTTAAACTCTGCACAACTAACGTGCTGTTTCCCATTTAACAACAGAAATAAGTGAAGCTCAACTGGGACCACTGGCTGATGTGATTTATTAAGAGAAAACAAAACGCAAGGAGAGTACGATATACATCTGTTACACTGGTGTCGTGACTCGTCTTGTCTTCGCCGGACGTCACGTGGAGGGATCCGAGACCCGGATTCAAGAAGTACTGTGGTTGCTGATGCACGCCAGAGGCCTAGGTTTTGCTTTCTGCACAAGTGGAATTCTCAGGGAGCTCCTGGTAGCATGAGTGAGTGGGGGAAATATTAATGTACTGTTTTTTTACTTGTATGTGGTGATGCTATGGTTATTTAGTGATGTAATTGTGCTGTTATGCTAGTAACCTTCCAAAGCCAATTAACGTGAGGGTGACGCCATTTTCTACCACACGGTGGCGACAACTATTTATTAAGGCGTTTCTTGTTACTTTTCTGTGTTGATTCTTGGTCTTGTTAGACAACTACTACTGAACTTTTATTTTGAGCGCATTATGTTGAAGCTGATTTTATAGAAGTGTTCATATTGATTGTGTTAAAAAGAAAAACATTTGACTTCATATTTTTTATTATTTTTTTATTTAAAAAATGGAACATTTTGGGAGAGGTAGGGGAGTTTTCATGTTTAACCCTTTACCGCTAGTGGGTAGGGGGGCAACTATTTATCCAGGTACTTCCACACCTCTGGTCAGGCCAACTGCACAGGCAAGTGTGCGCTTTCCACATGATTTAGAGCTACCTCAACTCGATGCATTCGAGCCAGTTTCACCTAGTCCTAGGATGGAGGATGTGTCTATGGATTTCCTGGCGGGCATTGTTAAGCAGATAGGTTACTCCATAGGTGAAAATATTGCCTCTTGTTTGGAATCAAAGGCTATGGGAGATGGGGTGGGACAGAAGGTTGATAATGTTGGTGGTACCAAGGCTGGGGCCAACTCTAGTCTAAATGTTGTGGTGAAAAATGATGTCAGGGAACAAGTCTGTTTCAGGGGGGATGGTTCAGAGGAATGCACAGTGCATGAGTGGGAGGAGACCATGTTAGTGTACATGCAGAAGAAGGGCTATGGTGGGCAGGAGAGGTCAGATGAAGTTTTGGGTAAGCTGTCAGGGCGGGCACGTGACGTGGTAAGAGTAAGCCTACGCAGTAACCCAGTTGACTTAAGCCAGGGCCCTAGACCAGTTTTTGACATTCTGAAGCACCACTTTAGCGACACAATCAACTCCGACATGCCCCTAGCTGATGTTTATTCTACGTTGCCAATGGAAGGGGAGACTCCATTTGATTACTGGATCAGACTGAACAGGGCCATAGAGGTGGCAGAGGACTGTTTGAAGAGGCAGAACAAGGAGCTAGACAATCCATCACGTGTTCTGACTGTCATGTTCATCAAGCACTGTCCGAACCCAGAGCTGTCATTGATATTCATGTGCAAACCATTGCATGAGTGGACGGCTGCGGAGGTCCATGGCAGGCTGGAGGAGTACCAGAGGAAGTGCAAGGCTCCACGTCCCTTGCGGCTGGCCCCACTGGTCACCACACTGACGCAGGAAGTAAGTAGGCTAGTGTAGGCTGTTGCAAACTGCCCGGAGCCCTTGCAGCAGCCCACAAATGGCTCATCCGAGGCATTGGATCGTGTGATTGGCATGCTTGAACGGGTCTTGGAGCAGAGGCCACAGCAACCTGTAGGCGGCTATGATAACCGTTTCCAGAGGAGGCCCAGGAGAAGGGAGAACCCGTCTTTGCAATGCAAAGTGTGTGGGGATGCGAATCACAGCACAATGGATCATTGTTATTCTAACCACCTATGCTTCCTCTGTTATGCAGCGGGGCACACACATCAAGAATGCCCTCGCACTTCATCTGTAACTCCCGTCCCTCCATCAGACAGCAACACGACAAAGCGGCAGGAAAACTAGCTGGCCTGCACGGGATGGGGGGAAGTGCTGGGCCTTGTGAGGTGCCCCAATCAGATAGTGGTGTAGATTTCGAGTCAATATATTCAATGGTTTGTGATGACGTCAAGTCGAACGAAAAAGTCATTATGCAAAATACACAGAGAGTGCTCCACAACGATGAACTCTTCTAAACTAGGGTGTTACTGGGGGATGCTATAGAGGTGAGCGCTATGATTGACAGCGGTTCTATGGCATGCACATTGAGCTCAACAGTGGTGCCACGCCTTGAGAAAGCAGGTGTGCTCAAGAGTGGCTCCCTCAGTCCGACTGAAGTGGTGTTGATTGGCTGCAGGTGTGTGTGAATTGAATCTGTGTGTGTATGGCAGCAGTGTCTCTGTCCCTGTTCTAGTAGCGGATGGCCAACGTCATGAGCTCATCCTAGGCAGCAACGTGATAAAACACCTCATCAGGGAGCTGAAGACGACAGGTGACTTCTGGGAGAAGATGTCATCATCTGAACACAATGGAGATGACAAACTGTTCCGTCTGCTGGCTAATGTAGAGAGATGGAAAGGGACCGAAGTGCCAGAAAGACTGGGCACAGTAAGGCTGAAGCGGGCGGTCACGTTGGAGCCTATGCAGGAACATTTAGTCTGGGGCCGGCTGTGTACGCCTCAAAATGTATCCGCAGGCAGTGCTGTCATTATTGAGCCTACGAGGGCACGCTCAAGACCAAAAAACATCCTAGTGGGGAGAACAGTAGCGACATTGTGGAGCGATGGCTGGGTCCCTGTCAAAGTTATCAATCCCTCATCAAAGCCAGTAACAGTGAGACGCAATGCCAAGATAGCGGACGTTTTTCCTTGCATGGCATTAGAGGACTTTGACCCTGACTATATGGATAGGCCCACTGTCTAACCGGTCCCCCTGGTGCAGCAGGTATACAAAATGGAGGACAATCCAGACTTTGACAATGGTAGTGGAGATAGCTTGACCGTTGACAGTACCGTCAAACCGAACAGAGTGACAAATGAGGTGTTGCACGAGTTAGGGCTAGGTGACATTGACATTGAGTCCACTCAGTTGTCGCAACAGTGTAAGGCCAGGCTAGTTCAGCTTATAGCCCGCTACGAGTCTCTCTTCTCCCAGCACAAACTAGATTGCGGGAAGGCTACTGGATATGTCCATCGCATCAGACTCAGTGACACCAAGCCTTCTAGGCTACCTTACCGTAGGCTCTCCCCTAACCATTATGACAAGCTCAGGCAGGCCTCGGATGAGATGGAAGAGCGAGAGATAATCAGGAAATCCAGCAGTGAGTATGCCTCCCCGCTCGTGCTGGTCTGGAAGAAGTCTGGTGATCTGAGACTGTGTACAGACTTCCGATGGCTCAATGCTCGCACTGTAAAGGATGCTCACCCTCTACCTCACCAAGCTGATGCTCTGGCGGCCTTGGGTGGCAATGCCTTCTTCTCTACAATGGATTTGACCTCAGGCTACTACAATGTGGAGGTGCATGAAGACGACAAGAAGTTTACAGCCTTCACTTCTCCTTTTGGGTTATATGAATATAACCGTCTTCCACAAGGACTTTGCAACAGCCCAGCTACATTCATGAGGATGATGTTGAGCATTTTTGGGGATCAACATTTTTCTAGCCTTCTATGCTACCTGGACGATGTGCTGGTTTTTGCCCTGACTGAAGAACTTGGATTGCAACGCTTGGAGTCAGTTTTTGAGCGTCTCAAAGCCCATAATCTGAAATTGTCTCCAAAGAAATGCCATTTCATGAAGAGGTCAGTGCGGTTCTTGGGGCATGTCATCAGTGAAGGAGGTGTGGCCACAGACCCAGAAAAAGTGAAGGCTATTGCAGGGATGACAGAGAAGGATCTCATGGAGGACAACACGGACGTGCCCTCTCAAGGGAAGATTCGGTCCTTTCTCGGAATAATAGTCTATTACCAGCAGTTCATTGAGGGGTGCTCCACCATCGCTAAGCCGCTGCATGGGCTGACAACGGGGACGAAGGCACCACGCCATGGGAAAGGCAAGAGGAAAAGAGGAATACATAGGAAACTCACAGCAGCAGACTGGACTGGTGAGTGCAAACAGGCCTTTAGTCAGTTGAAACAAGCTCTCCTCGATCAGGTCATGCTAGCCCACCCTGATTTTAGTAGACCTTTCTTGCTGTCTGTAGACGCATCTAGTAATGGATTAGGTGCTGTCCTCTCCCAGGTGCCAGAGGATGGGTCTGCATCCAGACCCGTAGCATTCGCTAGCAAATCACTTACTTATGTACAGTCAAAGTATCTTGCCCATAGGTTAGAGTTTTTTGCTTTACGCTGGGCCGTCTGTGAGAAGTTTAGTCATTGGCTAAGGGGCAAGCCTTTTACTGTATGGACAGACAACAACCCATTAACGTACACCCTGTCCAAGCCCAAATTGGACGCCTGTGAACAGAGATGGGTTGCTAAACTCGCTCCATTCGAGTTTGACATCAAGTACATCCCCGGTCCCAAAAATGTCATTGCTGATGCACTCAGTAGACAGCCATTTGTGCAGCCGAGCGCTCTCCACCGCATCACAAGGGTTCCAAACAAGGGCTTGCTGGAAGAAGCTGCGGGAGTACGTGCTGAGAAGGTGCAAGATGTGTTCCGCTGGTCGAACCACCCATTCGACCTCGAAAGCTGCTCACCGTCAATTGAGGCAGATGCCTGTGAAATTGTCATGGACTGCCAAACTACCTCCTATCCTTCTCCTGGTTCTCTGTCAAAGGAAGTGGTGTCAGCAGTCCTGAGGTCGCAAGGGGAGGCTGGTCTACAGAACTGTGCGCTGCTACTGCCTCAGCTCACTCAGTCACTGGTGCCATCTGAGATGTCAGATGTGAGAGTGCTATCCCGTGACGACCTGATATCAAAGCAGCGCCAGGATGACGCACTCGCCAGAGTTGTCTTCTACGTGGACAGGGGCTGTAGACCTTCTAGGAGGGAACGTGGCCATGAACCACTCGAGGCTCTGCGGATTCTGAAGACCTGGGAGAAGCTCACTCTGAAAATGGGTGTACTATATCGCGTTACCAAAAGTTCACTGTCAAAGAAGAAGACGTACCAGTATGTAGTACCCACCTCAATGAGGGTGACAGTCTTGAAGGGTGTCCACGATGAAGCTGGTCATCAGGGGCAACAGCGGACGTTGTACTTGACGAGACAGAGGTTCTTCTGGCATGGTCTGGAGTCGGATGTGAGAGAGTATGTCAAGACCTGCAAGAGGTGTGTGTTCAGTAAGGCCCCCGAGCTAGAGGCCAGAGCTCCACTGGAGAACATCACGACTGAGCCCCTTGAGTTGGTGTGTGTGGACTTCTGGTCTGCTGAAGACTCCAACAACAAGTCCTTGGATGTTCTGGTTGTCACTGATCATTTTTCTAAGATGGCCCATGCCTTCTTGTGTCCGAACCAATCAGCTAAAGCAGTGGCACTTCAGCTGTGGAACAACATCTTCTGTGTGTATGGTTTTCCTGGTCGTATCCACTCTGACCAAGGGGCCAACTTTGAAAGTAAATTGATTGCTGAGTTGTTGAGTGCTGCAGGAGTCCAGAAGTCGCACACAACTCCCTACCATCCGATGGGGAATGGGGGAGTCGAAAGGTTCAATAGAACACTGGGAAACATGATCAGGGCTTTACCTGCGAGAGCGAAGCACAGGTGGCCCCAGAAGCTGAAGTCGTTGACCTTCGCCTACAACTGTACAGTCCATGAAACCACGGGCTACGCCCCTTTCCAGTTGATGTTTGGGAGAACCCCACGTCTGCCTGTCGACATGATGTTTGGTACTGTGCTGCAAGACTCAGAGGTTGTAGACTATGATGAGTACATCAAGTCCCTGACGAGAGACCTGAGGGAGGCCATGGAGACGTTACAGGTGTCGGCAACCAAACAGCTGAAGAGGCATGCGGGCCTCTACGACAGGAAGATCAGAGGAGCTCCAGTGGAGGTCGGTGATCGGGTGCTGCTGGCGAATAAGGGTGAACGTGGAAAGAGAAAGCTGGCAGATCGTTGGGAGAACAACCTCTATATTGTTACGGAGAAGAATAGTGACATCCACATCTTCAAGATACAGAACATGTCAACTGGCCAGGAGAAAACGGTCCACCGTAATCTGATAATGCCTGTAAACTTCTTGCCTCTCCCCGACACTGCCTTGGAGACATCTAATACAGGAGACCGTGAGGATCCGAGTGAGGAGATGAAGGACTCATCCATGAACGATATACCAGAAATGGACATTGGTGAGAGGACTAGGGTGTATCAGAACAGACCTCGGGGGAAGCACAGCCGGAGCACTCTGAAAAAGAAACCCCAGATGTGCTGGAAGATGGGCCACTGGGGAGGGATCCTCAGAACACCACATTCTGAGGGTGCCACTGGCGGCACAAGCATGTCAGAGCTAACCTTTGGAGAAGAAATGTCAGAACCCTCTGAAGAAGAAAGGCATTCTGAAGATGCCGCTGGTAGCACTAGCTCCACAACAGTCACAGAACCCTTGACCTTGACTATCCACCGACTGTGGACAGTGACCCACCAGTGGTGGTTGTAGGTGAACAGGTTAAACGTAATAACTCTGTTAGGCCTGTCAGGTCTGGGGCTGGTCGGGTTAGGAAACGCCCAGTGAGGCTCATAGAGACTATGCAGACACAGAGGGTTTTTCATACAGAATTCATTAGAATAGCTGTGTGGGTATAGGATTAAAATACAAGTCTGTAGGCCTTTTTTTTTTTTTTTTTACTTTCAAGAGACCCCATAGAGGTCATGGGTCAGAGGTCAAGTTTTTTCTGTCTGAGGTTCTTATTGTCACTGAGTGTACTGAACATGTAACAGGCATGTTTTCCTACGGGGTCTTTGAATTCCCCTAATTCTCTTTTGAGAATAGTCTTTGCACTGGAATATTTGGTGACATATGTATTGCAAGGTATTGCATACCTCATTTTGTTTCTTTATAGTATGCAAGTGTAATTCAGCAGGGGAGAATGTAACAGGGTTGGTTATGTTTCCACTTGCCTCTAAAGAAATGTGTATATAATGTTCAAGCATTCTTATTGGTTGGTTCAACTCTGATGACAATAAGGCGTGTTGTGATTGGCCCCGCTTGCAGCTAGGGGGAGATCGTGAACGTCAGGTCTTCCCAGTATGAAAATGTGATGCAAGGGGTAGGTCATGTTCTGAATACCGTTTTATATTTTACAATGTGTACAAGGTTGCTGTACGTTACTGATTCATACATGTGTGGGTATATGGTACCTGTTAGGGATTGAGGGGCTTTCTGGGATGTGCTTTGGCATATGATTGCTGTAGATACGTGTGTTAGCTAGCATACACTGACGTAATGGTCACATGAGCCCACTGCTAACACAGTTGCCTTCATGTTACAGATTTTGCCATCGACAGCCATCAATATCGTTAAGCTCTGCACAACTAACGTGCTGTTTCCCATTTAACAACAGAAATAAATGATGCTCAACTGGGACCACTGGCTGATGTGATTTATTAAGAGAAAACACAACGCAAGGAGAGTACGATATACATCTGTTACACAACAGGACAACGATCCTAAGCACACAGCCAAGACAACATAGGAGTGGCTTCGGGATAAGTCTCTGAATGTCCTTGAGTGGCCCAGCCAGAGCCTGGACTTGAACCCGATCTAACATCTCTGGAGAGACCTGAAAATAGCTGTGCAGTGGCGCTCATCATCCAACCTGACAGAGCTTGAGTGAATCTGCAGAGAAGAATGGGAGAAACTACCCAAATACAGGTGTGCCACGCTTGTAGCGTCATACCCATGAAGACTCGAGGCTGTAATCGCTGCCAAAGGTGCTTCAACATAGTACTGAGTAAAGGGTCTGAATACTAATGTAAATGTGATATTTCCGTTTTCTTTGTTTTTTGCAAACATTCCTAAAAAATGTTTTTGCTTTGTCATTATGGGTCAAGGGGTCTGAGTACTGTAAGTCATTCAAAACGTTATTATTATCTTCTACTGGACGATGTTCATGACGTCGTCATACTGAGCCAGGTCACCTGTCTTGATGTTGCCCATGGCAGGATGCCAGCACTGTTGATGAGGGCATCCAGCCGGCCCAAGTGGGCGATGGTCTGTTCCACCGTCTTCTTTACTGTTGGTCAGGTCTCCTGGTACAAGCCAGGGCTGCATTGACAGCAATGGACAGGGATATCATGTCACTCACTCAAGATATATTTTGTTAGTGTTGCCAATGCTATTGATGCCATTAGGAGCCCAGCGGTGTGTATTCATGAATGCCAAAAAACTGACTAAGAAAAAAATAAATGTATCTTTCATCTCTCTGTTTCAGAATTGTCCTTCAAGTCTATATTATAATAATAATAATAATAATAGCCAATCAATGTTGAGCTAAAATGAGTGCACTCAACTGTGAATGGTCCTGGCACACCAACAAATAAATAAAGGAAGCCAGCTTGGATTTAGCGTCACACCAATCACATCAAAAGCCAAACATCATTTACAGAAAAAAAAGTAATTGTTGCATCTCCTTGTGTTGTTGTCCTCCGGTGGCTAGCTAACTAGCTAGCAAAAATGTGCCCTTTTCTAAATTAGACATACACAGAGATAGGGATTTGGAGTATTTTTTATCCGTACTGGCCAATGATTATAACAGCGATTCTGATCCAACCATAAATTCATACATTGTGCTCCTGGCCTGAGAGGATGGAAATTCAATATGTAGCTAGATGTAGAAGGCTAATGTTAACTAGCTGGCTCATTGTTGCCCATGAAAGGAAGTTAGGCTAGCAAGCAAGCATTTTAGCCAGGTAGTCTAGGACAACAAAAACTAAAAACGTGTACTGTATGACAGTCAAAGACCGTTTCGGCAACATGAAAGAGAGGATAGCATTGACGTTTCTCTACAAGTTGGGTGAGTCAAGATATTCTGTCTACTTGAAAGATCCTTGCCATCACCTTACTCTACATAGACAAAATATGATGTGTTTATGAGTTTGAGTACCCCTACCATCTCTGCCTAGCATGTGAACAATACTAAAATGTACAAAATGATATTTGATTCCTGGAGCATTTAATATCCAATGCTTATTTGTATGACTTATTCAAAACTGTCCATGAATGGCTGGAAAAATATTTAGCCTCATATAATTCATTTTCAAAGACACCAGTAGGCATATCAGATTTCAAATATGTTTTAACACTGGCAGAATTGGGAATAAGTGGAATAATACAATAAGTGTGGGGAATGACAGTAGTGTTCTTGCTAACAAGCACAGTAATTACCCTATATTTAGCACATTGTTAAGAATGAGAATTGTTCCACTGATCAGACTAAATCAAGTAAATAAATAATCAAATCTCCTGAAGACAAAATAACAAATCTGCCACTACACCCTAACCAAATTATGTTTATATTTATTGTCCCCCCTCTAGAATAAAACGTACACGTTTGGGTTCACAATCTGTTTGAGAAAATTATTTTCATAGTTACAAATCAGGTCACCCTACCAAACTTCCTGCTAAAACATACTGTAGGTCTGTCTGCTGCCTTTTCATTGTCACAGCCTAAACGTCAATCACCAAACGAGGGGACTAATGCAAGTGTGGATTAAATCGACATTAGTACATGCTGTCAAAAGGCTGCATTCTGCAATAGAGAGTAACAGCAACCTAATTTTGTTGACAACATTGTACACTGCTCAAAAAATAAAGGGAACACTTAAACAACACATCCTAGATCTGAATGAATGAAATACTCTTATTAAATACTTTTTTCTTTACATAGTTGAATGTGCTGACAACAAAATCACACAAAAATTATCAATGGAAATCAAATGTATCAACCCATGGAGGTCTGGATTTGGAGTCACCCTCAAAATTAAAGTGGAAAACCACACTACAGGCTGATCCAACTTTGATGTAATGTCCTTAAAACAAGTCAAAATGAGGCTCAGTAGTGTGTGTGGCCTCCACGTGCCTGTATGACCTCCCCTACAACGCCTGGGCATGCTCCTGATGAGGTGGCGGATGGTCTCCTGAGGGATCTCCTCCCAGACCTGGACTAAAGCATCCGCCAACTCCTGGACAGTCTGTGGTGCAACGTGGCGTTGGTGGATGGAGCGAGACATGATGTCCCAGATGTACTCAATTGGATTCAGGTCTGGGGAACGGGCGGGCCAGTCCATAGCATCAATGCCTTCCTCTTGCAGGAACTGCTGACACACTCCAGCCACATGAGGTCTAGCATTGTCTTGCATTAGGAGGAACCCAGGGCCAACCGCACCAGCATATGGTCTCACAAGGGGTCTGAGGATCTCATCTCGGTACCTAATGGCAGTCAGGCTACCTCTGGCGAGCACAAGGAGGGCTGTGCGGCCCCCAAAGAAATGCCACCCCACACCATGACTGACCCACCGCCAAACCGGGTCATGCTGGAGGATGTTGCAGGCAGCAGAACGTTCTCCACGGCGTCTCCAGACTCTGTCACGTCTGTCACATGTGCTCAGTGTGAACCTGCTTTCATCTGTGAAGAGCACAGGGCGCCAGTGGCGAATTTGCCAATCTTGGTGTTCTCTGGCAAATGCCAAACGTCCTGCACGGTGTTGGGCTGTAAGCACAACCCCCACCTGTGACGTCGGACCCTCATACCACCCTCATGGAGTCTGTTTCTGACCGTTTGAGCAGACACATGCACATTTGTGGCCTGCTGGAGGTCATTTTGCAGGGCTCTGGCAGTGCTCCTCCTGCTCCTCCTTGCACAAAGACGGAGGTAGCGGTCCTGCTGCTGGGTTGTTGCCCTCCTACGGCCTCCTCCACGTCTCCTGATGTACTGGCCTGTCTCCTGGTAGTGCCTCCATGCTCTGGACACTACGCTGACAGACACAGCAAACCTTCTTGCCACAGCTCGCATTGATGTGCCATCCTGGATGAGCTGCACTACCTGAGCCACTTGTGTGGGTTGTAGACTCCGTCTCATGCTACCACTAGAGTGAAAGCACCGCCAGCATTCAAAAGTGACCAAAACATCAGCCAGGAAGCAAAGGAACTGAGAAGTGGTCTGTGGTCACCACCTGCAGAACCACTTCTTTATTGGGGGTGTCTTGCTAATTGCCTATAATTTCCACCTGTTGTCTATTCCATTTGCACAACAGCATGTGAAATTTATTGTCAATCAGTGTTGCTTCCTAAGTGGACAGTTTGATTTCACAGAAGTGTGATTGACTTGGAGTTACATGTGTTGTTTAAGTGTTCCCTTTATTTTTTTGAGCAGTGTACATGAAACAGCGCTACCGTGCTACTCTTTTTAGAGTTTTAAACTCAGCAGAGAACGTTCTCTCTCTCCATTCAACTCCACTCTAATCTTGAGGGGCGTTTCTTGAAAACATGCATCCAATCCCCTTGATCACTTACATAAATAGACCAATCATATGCTTCAACGTACCGCTTTTCACAGTGCTGTGGCAAGACAGGACAACGATAGAGGTGCAGCTCGTGATGTTAAATTGCAGGCGCAGATGCTCCAATTTCAAAACGATTTGTAGCTAAATTAACGGGCTGACCCAAAAAATAAAGCAGTACTTTTCAATGTGTGAGATAAGGTGTGCCGTGAGAGCGTGAGAAGAGGGTTAAATACATGTATCTCAGGCCAATGCGTGAGAGTTGGCAGCTCTGCAATACCTAGAGATAAAAATGTATGTAAACCAAATAACATTTTACCCATCCAGCACCATCTGGATTTCCCTGGAACCTGACGTTTGAATTCTACATAGGGCAAAAATGAGAGGTCATGAGGAAACTCAGAATGTTGTATATAATTATATTATAAGGTTCTTTACCAGTTGTCAGTGCAGTTGGTCCTTTTGAAAGTAGTTGTGTGAGAATATATCCACAGGAAAGTACATAAACTTTTCAAAGCGCTGGTAGTGCAAGCAGATTTCTATCACCTGAAGTATGTGTAGAACCATGTAAAACAGGTGTCCAAGCTCGGCAAGTATGCATGCATCTCGTGCATGTATTTTTTATCTTGTGTGCGTGCTTCAGGTGATAGAAATCTGATTGCACTTGTAGTATCTGAGGAATTTATGACTTTGCTAATGGTTTCAAGTGGTTTTAGAGGATGTTGACTCAGCTTAAAGGGAGCATCTGGGGAGTAGTTCTATAGGGGCACCCTAAAGCCGAGGAAGTCTGTTAGGTGGCCTCCTGGGATTGGTTGGTAGGAAAAACACCCATATCATGGTAAAGATTATAAATACTTGGTTGAGACAAAGGAGGACAGAATAATCATATTTGAGATGGGGCGATTATTCTCCAGATATCGGTAGATATCTGTAAATTGATGCTGGAATACTCTGATATAATAAACCTTTATAATCAAAGTACAGCGTCAGCGGATTTCCTTGTTCTCACAGCATAATTAGCAACGTTTTCTCGATACCACACACTACCAGTGCTTTGAAAAGTTGATGTACTTTCCTGTGGCTATATCGTCTCACATTCCTACTGCCAAAACAACCGACCAAACGCTTATTTCTGCCAGACGTAGAATTCCGTGCAATTCAATGTCGGGTTTCCAGGCATTATCTGGATCAGCTGATCCTTGTGAGTTAAAGGCTGGGTTTATAACTGGCTACGATATTTGTAAAAAGATGAAGCGCCTGACAAATGTTCTAATCGAACGCCTGGATCACACTGACAGTTTTCAGCGCAAAATGGCAAGCAGCGTCATCTGGATGCGCGCAACAAAAGCTCAACATTCACCTTCTGCTACAATTCCGGTCAAGCCGTCTACACATAGTTTGATGCATACGTTCGATAAATCCAACGTATTTACCACACGGAACGCACTGCAACACTGCAAGCCAAACACAGCGTTCCATTGGAAATGAATGTACTTCTGGTGTACCCAAATGCAAAAAACAATATCGATGTGATCGAGGCGTAACATGCAATGAAATCCGACTCACCTGAAATCGTTCCGAGGCCGTAACTGCTTTTAGAACGTCTATTACAAGTACATTTTAAGTCGGTAAAGTTCAGTTGTGGCTGTGCCAGAGACGGTTCAATTAATGTCAATGAACTAATAAGTACACCAGAACTGGTGTCTGTGAGAGGTACCCAGTTAATTAGACCGGAACTGACTATATTTTTCCAATGGTAAACAGCCTGAGTGAACTAATCTTAATTTATCCGCTATCGTTGGCTGTACTCAGCAACTCCATCCCACACAATTGACAAGTTTCTGACGTCATCAAAATTACATTTACATCATTTAGCAGACACTCTTATCCAGAGCGACTTACAAATTGAAACGAATGCAGTTTTCTTTATGGATTTCACAAACCCAGGGGATGTCAAGTTATCATGGTGTGAAAATTAAAACACAATGTATAAAAAAACATTTTATTTGGTACAAAATATTAAACACAAAGTTACTTATGAAACCAACATGTTGGGCTCACACAGCTGCAAGGGCAGAGCATTGAGGACGTATTACATGTCAATTTCAGTGAGAAGGGAAATGTGTTTTACAATCCATTAACAGTCTCTTTAGTTGCCTTACTGAATCAAATGCCTCTTTCTGTGGTTTATTTATGGTCTAAACGTTTTAGGAAGGCTTACATTAAGATTTCACCTAAATTGGCACACGTCAGGTCTGGGGGTGTGCGTTCATGCGTGTGTGCTTAAGACATTCTATCCTGCAAATGGGTTGGCATGAAGTGTCACGTCCTTTATACGAGTCTCAGTCAGCGGCCGAAATGACTTTTCATTGACAGGGAGCTTCTCCAGTTCATCCAGTGTTTCCAAGCCATCTATTATTCTACATATCGAAAGAGAAAATAAGAGAAAATAGTATTGTTGTATTAGTTCACAATAAATGTTGCAGAGTTAATACACAAACCACATAATATGCACCATCAGGAGAATGTGTTCTCAGGTCAAAATAACAGAGATTGAAGTCATGATCTGCTAGCGATCACTTATAACCACATTAAGTACTGACACTATGAGGATCCAAATAAACAAACAATGACATACAACTCCAGATTGTAGCTAAAGCCATTCTTGACAATCCTCTTAGTTGGCTAACTTCAGACAACTTACTCAACCACTTATAACCACATTAAGTGCTGAAACGATGACCTACTTTCCAAACACTGTGTACTTCATGTCCAGATGGGGCTGCTTGGCATAGGTGAAGAAGAACTGGGAGGCATTGGTGTTGGGGCCGTTGTTCGCCATAGAAACCACGCCTCGCACATTATGCTGCAGGGAAATAAATGAGACGATAACAAATGAAAAAAATGTCATCAGATAATATTTACCCAGAATTGTTGCTGCCTGTCCCATTGAGGTACTCACTTTTAGGTGTTCACTCAACTCATCTTCAAATTTCCGCCCCCAAATACTCGTCCCTCCTTTTCCAGTGCCTTCCAAGATTAAAAAAGTAAGTCATGCATGTTGTCAAGAGAGAGGCAGATAGTTTGGTCTCTGATCATGGGGAGGAAAGTAACTTTTCCATGGGTTTGGAGTGGCATGCTGACAATTGGTATCTGATAAAGTAATTGACTTGTACAGTATATTGGGCTATTGGTGCCAGTATAAGAACAAGAAGCCTTCCAACATGATGCAGTTCTGATTAAGCTACCTGTGGGGTCGCCAGTCTGAACCATGAACCCTTTGATGTTCCGGTGGAATATGCAGCCATTGTAAAACCCACCGGCACACAGGGCTAGGAAATTCTGTCAACACAAACAGTAAGTTAAATTAGAGTAATGTATTGGCTACAGCCGACTGTAATTACATGCTAATGTGGAGCAGTGATCTTCAATCCTGGTCCTAGAGTCCCAAAGGAGGTAAAGCAGGGACGTTGATTGGGTATGACAGTCGCCATACACTAGTTCAACACCAATACATTTAAAATAGGCTTCTAAAATAATTCCAATCCCGATGAAATGGCAAGTGCAGTTTAGCAGTATAAAGGGGCTGGCTTAAGGACCATGCCAATGGCTCAGAGCGGGCGGGAAGGCTACTTGCCCGGCTGGCTTTAGGACAAGCACATCAATGCAACTGCAGTGAATAGCGCGACTTTTCCCCTCAAACCAGTGCAGAGGTGGAAGATTGCTGTGGTAGATGGCTGTGGCTAGGTAACTACTGTTTGACTTCACATGAAACTAAACAAGAGTGTTTCATCCCGGTGCTGAGCTAGTGCGTAGCAGCTAATTGCTGTATGACATGTGTTTGTAGAATGTTAAGTCCCCTATCGACTGAGGTGACTAATCCAAACTAATCCAGGGATAGTGTTGAGGTAGAACAAAGACCGGTGGGACTCCAGGATCAGAACACACACACACACACACACACACAGTGTATGACTCGACTCACCTCACATGATTTCGGGGCACGTTCACAGAACAGCTCGATTTTTAAATCCCCAAGGTCTGTGTGCAGTGTCACAGCCTGTAAAAGGGATTTGAAAATAATGAAATATTGCCAAAAAGGCACAAAGTTGTTTATTGTTTCCTTCATGAACTAGACTGAACAAAAATATCAACGCATATAAACGCAACATGTGCAGTTGTCACACAACTCCCGAGTGGCGCAGCGGTCTAAGGCACTGCATCTCAGTGCTTGAGTCGTCACTACAGACACCCTGGTTCGATTCCAGGCTGTATCACAACCGGCCGTGATTGGGAGTCCCATAGGGCGGCGCACAATTGGCCCAGCGTCGTCCGGGTTTAGCCGGTGTAGGCCGTCATTGTAAATAAGAATTTGTTCTTAACTGACTTGCCTAATTAAATAAAGGTAAAAATATATATAATAATAATAATAATAATAATGTCTGAAATTGAGGGAGCGTGCAACTGGCATGCTGACTGCAGGAATGTCCACCATAGCAGTCTACCATAAGCCACCTCCAATGTTGTTTTAGAGAAATTGGCAGTACATCCAACCGGCCTCACTACCGCAGACCACATGTAACCACGCCAGCCCAGGACCTTCACATCCGGCTTCTTCACCTGCCGGATCATCTGAGACCAGCCACCCAGACAGCTGATGAAACTGTGGGTTTGCAAAACCGAAGAATTTCTGCACAAACTGTCAAACAGTCTCAGGCAAGCTCATCTGCGTGCTCGTCGTCCTCACCAGGGTCATGAGCTGACTGTAGTTCGGCGTCGTAACCAACTTCAGTGGGCCAATGCTCACCTTCGATGGCCACTGGCATGCTGGAGAAGTGTGCTCTTCACGGATTAATCCCGGTTGTGAGCAGAGTGCCCCATGGTGGCGTTGGGGTTATGGAATGGGCAGGCATAAGCTACGGACAACGAACACAATTGCATTTCATTGATGGCAATTTTAATGCAAAGAGCCGAGATCCTGAGGCCCATTATCGTGCCATTCACCCGCCACCATCAACTAATGTTTCAGTATAATAATGCACGGCCCCATGTCGCAAGGATCTGTACACAATTCCTGGAAGCTGAAAATGTCCCAGTTCTTCCATGGCCTGCATACTCACCAGACATGTCACCCATTGAGCATGTTTGGGATGCTCTGGATCGACGTGTACAACAGCGTGTTTCAGTTCCCGCCAATATCCAGCAACTTCACACAGCCATTGAAGAGGAGTGGGACAATATTCCACAGGCCACAATCAACAGCCTGATCAACTCTATGCAAATGAGATGTGTTGCGCTGCATAAGGCAAATGGTGGTCACACCAGATATTGACTGGTTTTCTGATTTGTATTCGCAGTTATGTGATATCCATAGATTAGGGCCTAATGAATGTATTTCAATTGACTGATTTCCTTATAAGAACTAAAAAAGCGTTGATATTTGTTTAATTAATCCTTAATATCTACGTATTAAGAATTACCAGCAATTACTGTTTACACAAAGTTGGCTAAATAGCCAGGTAAATTGCATTGTCAGTGAGTGGACATTGGCATTGAAGCAGACGCGTAAACGATATGTTGCTCCCTAAACTACAGCTGGCATTTTTTTTTTTACCTCAAGCAAAGATTACTGTGTTCAGTCAAAAGAAAGGCGTTGTATTACATGTTTATCTGCATCTCTTCAACAGTTTATACATGAAAAACGTGGTAAAAGAGAGAAAAGTCTCACCATTTTCTTAACGCCGGAAAATGAGATGGTGCGTCAGAGAAATAGATTCGACTAGCGTCGTACGCTGAATGAACATAGGTTCCGCTCTACCTATAGTTCGATTTGACTACTTATCGGACGTTTAAATGACGAATTGCCGTGGTGTTTTGTATTAGCTGTAAAATAGAAAAACATGAATTTCAATCGCCCGTGCTTGATTACCGGAGAACCTGAATACCCCACGAAGCTATATATAATACCCACAGTGGCAAGAAGTGAAATCACAGATTTGTTTGTTGCCGCCATAAAGATAGATAGACGACTCTAGTGCCCAAAAGCCGATTTTAGCATCAATGGCGCTGCCCATGCTCTCACAGATGCCATAATCGGACAGATATGAGGTTGTGTAATTATCGCTATGGTTGCCGCCATCCCCCATCAGCTGATGCCAATTATGTACACTAGATCGAAGTTGAAACAGATAGATTGGATTGGTTCAAATGTAAAACGTCATTACAGCATGAATATTTAAAGGGGAAAAACAAAATATGGCAACATTTTCGGTTGAAGACAAAACTACTGTAGTGTATTGACAATACGATGGTGTTAAATGTTTTTTTAAATGGAACTGAAAGAATGTTGATTTTTGGTATCAAGAGGGAAGGTTTTAGTGTGACTCCACATATGACACCGGAAGTGTGGTGTAGACACGGGGATTGGACAGTAGAGGAGCCACCCACATCTTGGAAGGCTATATATGAGGGGGGAGCAACGACGGAGAGTTAGAATACAGCAAGATTTATTTGGGTCTGGTTCTCCGGACATTGTGTCTGTACTTACGCTGGAACCTCGTGGTTTGAATAAAGGCCTTTGAACACGATACAGCCTAAGCAGACTCCTTGATTGACGGTAACACCTACGAATAACCTACACTACACTACTACTCCTACTCCTACTCCTACTCCTACTCCTACTACTCCTACTCCTACTCCTACTCCTACTACTACTACTACTACTACTACTACTACTACTACTACTACTACTACTACTACTACTACTACTACTACTACTACTACTACTACTACTACTACTACTACTATTTTATAGTAGTCAACTGGGTGGGACTTCCAACTTCATTGGCTGATCCCTCCTAGTGACCCTGTTGGACCAACCGGGTCATCAGGAGGGATCAGCCAATCGTGAAGAAGAAAATTGACTACTTCAAAATGGAGATTGCCTCAATGGCGCTGCCCATGCTGTCACAGACGCTATAATGGAACATATACAAAGATGAGTCCTCTATCTATCTCCATATGTCCACACCTTACCCCCTCATGCCCTGTTCAAAACAACTGGGAACTGGGAAATCTCAGACTTCCAACTTCAGTGCGTTCATGACAACTAGGAATTCAGAAAAATATGTTTTTTGAACGTCATCCAACTTGGAATTCCAACGCATTTTTCTAGAGCTCCGACTTTCCTACCTGAAAATCACTGATGTCATGATTTAACCTGGTTTTCTTTCAGAGTTCCCTTGAAAGCGTCAACACTACTGGTGTCCTTAAGGCTCGGTCCCCTTTGGTTCTCTCTGTACACAAAGGACGTGTTCCTTTGCTCAGACGTTGCTTACGCATGGCAGATCTTACAACGCTTGGATAGGTATTTTACTACATCATATGTTAAAGCAATCTGGTGCCCGACGGTTGTACAACTTTGAACTCGGAAACTCCGATTTTTACCGACTTGGAATCACGTTGTAGAAAGATGAGCTCAATTTCCCACTTGGAAAGGATCAGAATCAACCAATAGGAAGCTCTACGCAAAACACGTACGCAAATGTTAACTCTGAGGTTCCGAGTTGTTTTGAAAGCACCAGGAGCACTGAGCAGGGGAACACGACCATTGTCACCTGGTTCTGTCACATCCTCACATGGTCTCTGTTACTACTGTTATGATGGAACTCAACTTTTTTTCTCTCATCTAGAGAAGGTCAACATAATTACTTGCAGACTTATATGCAAATGTCTATTAGAAAATATTGGAATCTCCTATTCCAATATTATTCCAATAAAGTAATACTTCATACCCATATCAAGCCTCTTGATTGTTGTGGTTAGGCAGAGTGAAGTGGCCACTTAATTTATCAAAATCAACACAAATTGATCCAGGAAACAAATGCTAAAATGAGACAAGTATGTGTGCGTAATTAAGTTTATTATACTGTAATTTCATAAGAGGAGTGAGGAGTAAAGGAGGGGAACGATGACAATACTTTAGGGCATAATTAGGATCAAATAGACAGTTCACAACATCATGTCATGTAAACAAAATAGCAACATTATTTTCCTAAAGTGCTGGGAGATTTATTTTGGCAACTAAGTTAATACTGCTGATGCACTATTTACTGCTAGTCACTGTGTCTGAATGAAAAGTAAAATGGCGGTTGTCAGTCTCTTGAATTAGGAATTCGAATTATTTTTTTAAAAAATATGGTGTAAAAAAAAAAAAACATGTTGGAGGATGACAATCCAGATAAAAAATAGAACTACAGGGGATTGTGGTAGGAGTATGGCCTACTGTACGTCTTTGATGGCCCTAAAACATATACACACACATTCCTTCCATTCTCTTAATTCAAGTGAGCAACAAAGGAAACAATACAAAGTAATACCCAAATAAATAGAAATCGATTGACAGATATGTGATGTATGATTTTTTTTAAAATATATATTTTTTATTTTTTAAAATATAATTTCGAACCTGCAATTAATATTAAATATGATATTAAATCCTAATAAAAACTAGAAAATTTTTCAAAACGTATAGAATTATAAAAATGTGTAGTATAACAACTGTTTATATTAACATAAAAATACTGAGTGAAAAAAAAAACTATTAAAGCAACAACAAAAAATATGCAAAACTGAAATGTAAATTTCCTGAGGTTATAGTGTACAATAATAACTGTCAACACTGAAGAAAAACGGGAGGGAAAATGTGTAAGTGCGACTATTTTTCGAATGAATAGCTATCATAGTTAGGTATTGCTCACATTAACTTCTTGATTATGCTACCCTAGACAGAACACAAAATACAAAATAAAATAGAAAATAAAATGTAAACATGCTTTGAAAATCCACAACAATACTAATGGCTTCAAGAAGATTGATTTAGTGAGTTAGAGTATATTTAAAAAATAAGTGAGTGAGAGTAGTCCAGCCACTACAATGAGCTATAGGAGGACGGGCTCATTGTAATGGCTGGACTGGAATCAATGGAACGGAGTCAAACATGTGGATCCATTCCAACCATTCCAATGAGCCCATCCTCCTATAGCTCCTCTCACCAGCCTCTACTATCCTCTTACTATGTGATTTCATCCATCTAGTGTGATTTATTTCTCATAAATCCCTTTAAATCTTCTTGACTTCTTGTTCATGTCTCTCCACCCATAAACTGAATGTGAAAATGCCCATGCATTGCCAATTAAAAATAATCTCTTAATGTATTAAGCTTTGGCTACAAGGAGCGAAGGTATTATTGCACACTTTAGCAGTTAGTGAGTGACAGACAAGCAATGCCTGAACAGCTTTACATAGCCAGCCATCATTCCTGTGTTGTTTGTGTTGTCCTTCAGTCATAAAATCACTGCATATTTTGTTTATCTTCATGTCATCCACAGCAATGTTCTTTGCAGCTGTGTTATAGTCCCTGGTTCCTGATGACAAGCCGGCTCCTCTATGCACGTGGTGTGTTGCTGTGTCAGAGCCAGTGGCGGCTCCTGAAAAAATTCTCAGGGGGGGCAATTTTTCTGATGATTTAGGTGACCTACACACATTTTAAAAAAGATATGTCCAGCAACAACATGAAGACAGGGGCAGCATATAAGTCAATGCCAGAAGCATTTATTGACTGATCTCAAAAGTGTTGGCTTACAAAAGCAAAATAAGTTATCACAGTAAAAATAATCAAGGGTGTTCTTTCACATTCCTCAACACTGCATAAACAATATGCATTTCCATAAACAAATGAAATATCAGCTGAAAATACAGCATCTTGGTATTTGTTCAGATTGCAGGATCAACAAGAGCTTTTACCACATTTTTTGCCTCATGGTTGAATTGGAAATATGTGCACCTGAGCATAATTCACAACAAGCAAGCAGGAGCTTTTGATAGAGGCTACTGAAAACATTGATGCAAGTTATTGGTAATAAGAAATTTTTATAGACTTCCATATTCTGCCCTCTTGTATAGATTTGTGAAAATGAACAGTGATAGACATTTTGCCTGAAAACAGAATTTGAAAATAATTTCTAGAAAAGGTAAACACAGCTATCTGTATGGCTTTGTAAAAATGAACAACCATATTCTGGCCAATTGTATAGATTTGTAAATATGAACAACCATATTCTGGCCAATTGTATAGATTTGTAAAAATGAACATGAACAGATTATATATATTTTTTTACTTTTTTTAAAATGAAAAATAACTATTTTAAACAACATCAACTGTGAACTGATTTGGGCGTGTGTGTGTTAAAGAGACAGACAGGGAGGGACAAAGAGAGAGAGAGGCTACATTACTTGTACTGAAACTGTTCTCTTCTCTCTTTCAATGCAGCAAAGCGGTCAATGACTTTCTCATTGAAATCAGGCATGCTGAGGACTAGTTCCCTCTCCATGGAAAGCATGGCCAGTGCATTCAGACGTTCCTGGCCCATTGAATTTCGCAGGAATGTCTTAACTCGTGTCAAAGTTGAGAAACATCTCTCAGCTTCAGCTGTTGTCATGGGAGTAGTTATGAGGATGTTCAACAGAGTCACAGTCTCAGAGAACGTCTCCTGGAGGTTGTAGCTCATGAGAACCTGGTACAGTGCCAGTGCACCACAGTTTGACTTTCTCGTTGCCGGCAAAAAGACCGTTCAGTCTCTCCAAAAGCACACTGGCGATTGAGACTGAGGTTGATTCCGAGATGGGAAGGAACTCAAAAAAGCGCTCCTGCACTTTGTGGTTGCTATCTATGTACCTCAGCACAAGCACCAGCTGTGTTTGTGTAGAAACGTCCGTGGTCTCGTCAGCTTGGATAGCTACGAAGTTCGCCGACTTCACCTCCTCCACAATATGTTCCCTCATGACCGCTAGCATACACTCCAGTAGCTCGTTTTGAATGGTCTTTGAAGTGAACTTCTTTCAAAGAGACAATCGAGTTGCACTGAACGCTAGCCATCTTGATAGTAGTACGTGAATTGATTGACGCTGCTACCCGCTCTTTTATTAGTTACGTTCATGGTTATGTTACGTATGACGAAAGCGCGTAAGTGCAAGCCCTCAGAAACCCATAGAGATTGTATTGAAAGCTCTGATATTTGAAAAAAAAATATTTTACATGAGAGGCTATGAAAGTCTTCTGGGCGATTTTCAACCTGACTGAAATCGCCCCAAAAGGGGCGGGGCCATTTGAAGCACGACTTTAGCCTGATTGGACATTTAGTGGCAGATCAGACGTCTAGATTAGAACACTGATAACTACTGTTGCCGTGATATAATTGATTAGAAAAAAAATCCCTTCCTTTTCCCGTTTGGCAGTGCGTCGCCCATATCGCCCTAATGAACACACCGCCCCTGGTCAGAGCCATACGTTGACCTTGCATACAGAAGTCCACAATCATCGCATCATCATCATGCTCACTGAGTCAAACCCAGAAATGCCAGCAAGCCATTTTTCTTTTTTTGTTGTTGAAAAAAGTATAGAAATGTACTCCACAAAAACAGAAGTTGAAGAACAAATAGATGGATATGGAATAACCTATGAGGATCAGATAATTGGTTGTCAGACTCATAAGAGCTAACTAGTTTGAAATGAAAACTCAACTGAAGAGTGCAACATGGAATGACCTATGAGGATCAGATAATTGGTTGTCAGACTCATAAGAGCTAACTAGTTTGAAATGGCATCCTATTCCCTACAGTACTTAGGGAGACATTTCAGATGCACACTAACAACTTCTTTTCTACAGCATAGAGCCCCTTCACGGTTGCGTATCAACACTAATGAACAGTAGTAACCGGTAGCTTAATATGGCACCAACACATAAAGGACCAAATGGAACATCAATCCCCATCTCACCCTGAAGGAGATGGGGTTTCAGTACAAGTGAATAAGGCCAAAGTACCTATGGAACACTAGTCACTTTAATAATGTTTACATACTTTTTTACTAATTTCATATGTATATACTGTATTCTACTGTCAATGCCACTCCGACATTGCTCGTCCTAATATTTATATATTTCTTAATTCCATTATTTTACTTTTAGATTTATGTGTATTGTTGTGAATTGTTAGATACTACTGCACTGTTGGAGCTAGGAACACAAGCATATCGCTACACCAGCAATAACATCTGCTAAATATGTGTATGTGACCAATAATATTTGATTTGAAATCCTAACTCAATTTAGGTCCTTAATTCTGAAAATGAAAATAATGTAGCCTCCAAGATCCCTGTTCATAGTGATGGCTATCCTCCACTGGGGTAGCTTGACAAAGGGACAGCTTGAATCAAACCTGTCTATTGTGATTAATCTTGTTTATTCAGGTGCCTCAATTATAATATACTGCCCATGCAGTATTATATATAGGCCCTAGAACTGTGGAAATACTATAATGTGGGTTTGATTGAATTCAACCTTATATGACCATTCTATTCAAATACTGGCATTAATCCACGGAATGCTGATGCCATTCAGGTAGCTATTGTTAATACACTGAACAGAAATATAAACGCAACATGTAAAGTGTTGGTCCCATGTTTCATGAGTTGAAATAAAAAAAATAAGCACAGAAAGCTTATTTCTCTCATGTTTTTATGCACAAATTTGATTACATCCCTGTTAGTGATCATTTCTCCTTTGCCAAGATAATCCATCCACCTGACAGGTGTGGCATATCAATAAGCTGATTAAACAGCATGATCATTACACCAGTGCACCTTGTGCTGAGGACAATAAAAGGCCACTCTAAAATGTGCAGTTTTGTCACACAACAAAATGCAATAGGTATCTCAAGTTGAGGGAGTGTGCAGTTGGCATGCTGACTGCAGGAATGTCCACCAGAGCTGTTGCCAGATAATGTTAATTTCTCTACCATAAGCCACCTCTAATGTCATTTTAGAGAATTTGGCAGTAGGTCCAACCGGCCTGAGAACCGCAGACCACATGTATGGCGTTCTGTGGGCGAGTGGTTTGCGGATATCAACGTTGTGAAGAGTGCCCCATGGTGGCGGTGGGGTTTGGGATAGTCTGAATCAACAACATGTTCCAGTTCCCGCCAATATCCAGCAACTTTGCACAGCCATTGAAGAGGAGTGGGACAACATTCCACAGGCAACAGCCTGATCAACAATGCAAAGGAGATGTGTCGTGCTACACGAGGCAAATGGTGGTCACACTAGATACTGACTGGTTTTCTGATCCACGCCCCTACCTTTTAAAAAAGTTATCGTGACCAACAGATGCATATCTGTATTCCCAGTCATGTGAAATCCTTAGATTAGGGCCTAATTAATTTATTGCAATTAACTGATTTCCTTATATGAACTGTAACTCAGTCAAATCTTAGAAAATGTTGCATGTTGCGTATATATTTTTGTTCAGTACAATATACTTTGTATGCAAAAACAAATGATCCCTGACAACATAACTATGAAATATGCTTACAGGCGCCATCTGCAATTGCTATATTCATTTGTGGACTTCTAAATTAATGATATATACCCATTGATTGATTCTTGGATAATATAACAAAAATTCCCGGACACAGATTAAGCTTAATCCTGGAATAAAAATCTATTTCAAAGGAGAATTTCCATTGAGACTGAGAATGCTTTTTAGTCCTGGACTAATCGGTGTCCAGGAAACGGATCCCTTCTGTTAGTCTCGTCTCACTATCTAGTCTAGCATTAATATTTGCATAATTCCATTTAGAGATAAGTATGTCTGAGATAACACCATGAAATAAGAGTTGATTGTTGATGTCATCAGCAGTGGATTTCTGAGGAAAGGGGCTATCTTCAATTGTTATATCCATAAATTATTGATATATACACCCATTGATTCTTCAACAATATAACTCAAATTCCCAGACACAGATTAACCTTAGTCCTTTAATAAAAACCTATTTCAAAAAGGAGAAATTCCATTGAGACTGAGAAAGCTTAATCCTTGGTTGAATAGCTCCGCCTATGAATTTGAGAGTGGTTACAATGATTCAGCCCCATCCCTCAGCTGTTTATGGAAAAAGTGGCAGGGTGCAAATATGGTCCTATTTGACAATATGTTGGACTTTCCCAATATCTCCATTTTACCTAATTTAAGCAGAACATTTCAGTGCTGATGCATAGGAGGAGTAATATACATGGATTATGTATAGCCTTTGTCAGCTACATTTACTTTGATAATAACTTACTGATAAAATAACGATTTGCCAATTGGCCACTGGAAAAAAACACTGGTGTATTATTCATCAAATACCAGTTGAGTCTCATAAGCACGCAACTATGGTTTTGTGTTTCTCTATAAAACATGTTAACTAAAATGTCAGCAAGGAATATAGACCCAGCCGTTACAATATAATTTGATTTGACAAACTCAGCTAGGTCCGTCCAATTTTGAGTGGAAAATTCCCTATTTAACTCATTTTCTGTTATGAATTCCTTATGTAATGTACCACACACACACACACACACACACACACACACACACACAGAGAGTAATGAGCACAGGACCAGAGATCTTGGAGAATCCCCCTTTAATGGAGCTTCTTGCTGACAGTAGCTATATACCATCTCTCATGGCACATACTGAGAGTGGGCAACTAACTATTGCCACTTAGCACCCTATGGACTAGAATCGATCAAGGGGGGCCTATTGTACTGTATTGTATGAGTGGGTTATGATACGATTTAACAGGATAATATACCCTGCCTGAATGACAATTACACTCCCCACCTGCAGAGTCCCTTCTCTTACAGGAATATTGCATTTGCATTTTGTAACCTCGCATGCAACGTCATCATCTCAGTCAAAGCACACTCATCTCATAAAACTTAACATTTTCCTCATCAATGTCTCTTCCAAAATTGCATTTCAAAACTGTATCCCACGGTAGACTTTTCATTTTTTACATCCGAAAAAAGTAGCATGGCGGTTGGACATTTGCTTTGATTCCCTTGAGAAGCATCCCTGCAGTAGAGTAGAGTACAGTCACGAGTGAGCAGGGGCTGCTCTGTTAGCGAGCTGTCTGAGTCTGTGTAGTCCTCTCTAGTCCTCTTCACTCCTCCAGGGGACCGGCCTGTGTCTGTTTCGACTGAGTTACCATCCTCCAACCCCTATCTGCTCAGGCAGTCTCCTTGTCCACCTTCCACAGCTGCTCCTTCACCTCGGTGGGTAGGGTGTTGAAGAGATCTTCTTCCACCACCAGACCAGTCTTTTTCAACTGCCTGCATTCCCCGAGCTCCACGGGCAGACAGTCCAACCTGTTCCCCCTCAGCTCCAGCTGGGTCAGGCCCGTCAGCTCCCCGAAGCGCGACGGCAGAGACGTCAGGCAGTTGTTTCCCAGGTTCAGAGTACGGAGCTTCTTACACTGGAACAGCTCGTTGGGCAGGGTCTCAATCTAAATGGGGCGAAGAGGTAGAACAAAAAGAGGAAAAAGTGAGATGGAGCGATAGTGTCAGGTGGATGTGACTAACAGTGTACAATGTGTTATAGTGTCAGGTGGATGTGACTAACACTGCACAATGTGTGATAGTGTCATGTGGATGTGACTAACACTGCACAATGTGTTATAGTGTCATGTGGATGTGACTAACACTGCACAATGTGATAGTGTCATGTGGATGTGACTAACACTGCACAATGTGTTATAGTGTCATGTGGACATGACTAACACTGCACAATGTGTTATAGTGTCAGGTGGATGTGACTAACACTGCACAATGTGTTATAGTGTCAGGTGGATGTGACTAACACTGCACAATGTGTGATAGTGTCATGTGGACGTGACTCACGCTGCACAATGTGTTAGTGTCAGGTGGACGTGACTAACACTGCACAATGTGTTAGTGTCAGGTGGACGTGACTAACACTGCACAATGTGTTATAGTGTCAGGTGGATGTGACTAACACTGCACAATGTGTTATAGTGTCATGTGGACATGACTCTCACTGCACAATGTGTTAGTGTCAGGTGGATGTGACTCACACTGCACAATGTGTTATAGTGTCAGGTGGACGTGACTAACACTGCACAATGTGTGATAGTGTCATGTGGATGTGACTAACACTGCACAATGTGTTATAGTGTCAGGTGGACGTGACTAACACTGCACAATGTGTTATAGTGTCATGTGGATGTGACTAACACTGCACAATGTGTGATAGTGTCATGTGGACGTGACTCACACTGCACAATGTGTTAGTGTCAGGTGGACGTGACTAACACTGCACAATGTGTTATAGTGTCAGGTGGATGTGACTAACACTGCACAATGTGTTATAGTGTCATGTGGACATGACTCTCACTGCACAATGTGTTAGTGTCAGGTGGATGTGACTCACACTGCACAATGTGTTAGTGTCAGGTGGATGTGACTAACACTGCACAATGTGTTATAGTGTCAGGTGGACGTGACTAACACTGCACAATGTGTGATAGTGTCATGTGGATGTGACTAACACTGCACAATGTGTTATAGTGTCAGGTGGATGTGACTAACACTGCACAATGTGTGATAGTGTCATGTGGACGTGACTAACACTGCACAATGTGTTATAGTGTCATGTGGATGTGACTAACACTGCACAATGTGTTAGTGTCAGGTGGATGTGACTAACACTGCACAATGTGTGATAGTGTCAGGTGGACGTGACTAACACTGCACAATGTGTTATAGTGTCAGGTGGACGTGACTCACACTGCACAATGTGTGATAGTGTCATGTGGATGTGACTAACACTGCACAATGTGTTATAGTGTCAGGTGGATGTGACTAACACTGCACAATGTGTTATAGTGTCAGGTGGATGTGACTAACACTGCACAATGTGTTATAGTGTCATGTGGATGTGACTAACACTGCACAATGTGTTATAGTGTCAGGTGGATGTGACTAACACTGCACAATGTGTGATAGTGTCATGTGGACATGACTAACACTGCACAATGTGTTAGTGTCAGGTGGATGTGACTAACACTGCACAATGTGTTATAGTGTCAGGTGGATGTGACTAACACTGCACAATGTGTGATAGTGTCATGTGGACATGACTCACGCTGCACAATGTGTTAGTGTCAGGTGGATGTGACTAACACTGCACAATGTGTGATAGTGTCATGTGGATGTGACTAACACTGCACAATGTGTTATAGTGTCAGGTGGATGTGACTAACACTGCACAATGTGTTATAGTGTCATGTGGACATGACTCTCACTGCACAATGTGTTAGTGTCAGGTGGATGTGACTAACACTGCACAATGTGTTATAGTGTCATGTGGACGTGGCTAATACTGTACAATGTGTGATAGTGTCAGGTGGATGTGACTAACACTGCACAATGTGTTATAGTGTCATGTGGACGTGGCTAATACTGTACAATGTGTTATAGTGTCATGTGGATGTGACTAACACTGCACAATGTGTTATAGTGTCAGGTGGACGTGACTAACACTGCACAATGTGTGATAGTGTCATGTGGATGTGACTAACACTGCACAATGTGTGATAGTGTCATGTGGACATGACTCACGCTGCACAATGTGTTAGTGTCAGGTGGATGTGACTAACACTGCACAATGTGTTATAGTGTCAGGTGGACGTGACTCACACTGCACAATGTGTTATAGTGTCAGGTGGACATGACTCACGCTGCACAATGTGTTAGTGTCAGGTGGATGTGACTAACACTGCACAATGTGTTATAGTGTCAGGTGGATGTGACTAACACTGCACAATGTGTTATAGTGTCATGTGGATGTGACTAACACTGCACAATGTGTTATAGTGTCAGGTGGATGTGACTAACACTGCACAATGTGTGATAGTGTCATGTGGACATGACTAACACTGCACAATGTGTTAGTGTCAGGTGGATGTGACTAACACTGCACAATGTGTTATAGTGTCAGGTGGATGTGACTAACACTGCACAATGTGTGATAGTTTCATGTGGACATGACTCACGCTGCACAATGTGTTAGTGTCAGGTGGATGTGACTAACACTGCACAATGTGTGATAGTGTCATGTGGATGTGACTAACACTGCACAATGTGTTATAGTGTCAGGTGGACGTGACTAACACTGCACAATGTGTGATAGTGTCAGGTGGACATGACTAACACTGCACAATGTGTGATAGTGTCATGTGGACATGACTCACGCTGCACAATGTGTTAGTGTCAGGTGGATGTGACTAACACTGCACAATGTGTTATAGTGTCAGGTGGATGTGACTAACACTGCACAATGTGTGATAGTGTCAGGTGGACGTGACTAACACTGCACAATGTGTGATAGTGTCAGGTGGACGTGACTAACACTGCACAATGTGTGATAGTGTCATGTGGATGTGACTAACACTGCACAATGTGTTATAGTGTCAGGTGGATGTGACTAACACTGCACAATGTGTGATAGTGTCAGGTGGACGTGACTAACACTGCACAATGTGTGATAGTGTCATGTGGACGTGACTAACACTGCACAATGTGTTATAGTGTCATGTGGACATGACTCACGCTGCACAATGTGTTATAGTGTCATGTGGATGTGACTAACACTGCACAATGTGTGATAGTGTCATGTGGACATGACTCACGCTGCACAATGTGTTAGTGTCAGGTGGATGTGACTAACACTGCACAATGTGTTATAGTGTCAGGTGGATGTGACTAACACTGCACAATGTGTTATAGTGTCATGTGGATGTGACTAACACTGCACAATGTGTTATAGTGTCAGGTGGACGTGACTAACACTGCACAATGTGTGATAGTGTCATGTGGATGTGACTAACACTGCACAATGTGTTATAGTGTCAGGTGGACGTGACTAACACTGCACAATGTGTGATAGTGTCATGTGGATGTGACTAACACTGCACAATGTGTGATAGTGTCATGTGGACATGACTCACGCTGCACAATGTGTTAGTGTCAGGTGGATGTGACTAACACTGCACAATGTGTTATAGTGTCAGGTGGATGTGACTAACACTGTACAATGTGTTATAGTGTCATGTGGACATGACTCACGCTGCACAATGTGTGATAGTGTCATGTGGATGTGACTAACACTGCACAATGTGTGATAGTGTCATGTGGATGTGACTAACACTGCACAATGTGTTATAGTGTCAGGTGGACGTGACTAACACTGCACAATGTGTGATAGTGTCATGTGGATGTGACTAACACTGCACAATGTGTGATAGTGTCATGTGGACATGACTCACGCTGCACAATGTGTTAGTGTCATGTGGATGTGACTAACACTGCACAATGTGTTATAGTGTCAGGTGGATGTGACTAACACTGCACAATGTGTTATAGTGTCATGTGGATGTGACTAACACTGCACAATGTGTTATAGTGTCAGGTGGATGTGACTAACACTGCACAATGTGTGATAGTGTCATGTGGACATGACTAACACTGCACAATGTGTGATAGTGTCATGTGGATGTGACTAACACTGCACAATGTGTTAGTGTCAGGTGGATGTGACTAACACTGCACAATGTGTTATAGTGTCATGTGGACGTGACTAACACTGCACAATGTGTGATAGTGTCATGTGGACATGACTAACACTGCACAATGTGTTAGTGTCAGGTGGATGTGACTAACACTGCACAATGTGTTATAGTGTCAGGTGGATGTGACTAACACTGCACAATGTGTGATAGTTTCATGTGGACATGACTCACGCTGCACAATGTGTTAGTGTCAGGTGGATGTGACTAACACTGCACAATGTGTGATAGTGTCATGTGGATGTGACTAACACTGCACAATGTGTTATAGTGTCATGTGGATGTGACTAACACTGCACAATGTGTTATAGTGTCAGGTGGACGTGACTAACACTGCACAATGTGTGATAGTGTCATGTGGACATGACTCACGCTGCACAATGTGTTAGTGTCAGGTGGATGTGACTAACACTGTACAATGTGTTATAGTGTCATGTGGACAAAACTCACGCTGCACAATGTGTTATAGTGTCAGGTGGATGTGACTCACACTGCACAATGTGTTAGTGTCAGGTGGATGTGACTCACACTGCGTTATAGTGTCAGGTGGATGTGACTAACACTGCACAATGTGTTAGTGTCAAGTGGACGTGACTAACACTGCACAATGTGTGATAGTGTCATGTGGACGTGACTAACACTGCACAATGTGTGATAGTGTCATGTGGACATGACTAACACTGCACAATGTGTTATAGTGTCATGTGGACGTGACTCTCACTGCACAATGTGTTAGTGTCAGGTGGATGTGACTCACACTGCGTTATAGTGTCAGGTGGATGTGACTAACACTGCACAATGTGTTAGTGTCAGGTGGATGTGACTCACACTGCGTTATAGTGTCAGGTGGATGTGACTAACACTGCACAATGTGTTAGTGTCAAGTGGACGTGACTAACACTGCACAATGTGTGATAGTGTCATGTGGATGTGACTAACACTGCACAATGTGTTATAGTGTCATGTGGATGTGACTAACACTGCACAATGTGTTATAGTGTCATGTGGACGTGACTCTCACTGCACAATGTGTTAGTGTCAGGTGGATGTGACTCACACTGCGTTATAGTGTCAGGTGGATGTGACTAACACTGCACAATGTGTTAGTGTCAAGTGGATGTGACTAACACTGCACAATGTGTGATAGTGTCATGTGGACATGACTAACACTGCACAATGTGTTATAGTGTCATGTGGATGTGACTAACACTGCACAATGTGTGATAGTGTCATGTGGACGTGACTAACACTGCACAATGTGTGATAGTGTCATGTGGACATGACTAACACTGCACAATGTGTTATAGTGTCATGTGGATGTGACTAACACTGCACAATGTGTGATAGTGTCATGTGGACGTGACTAACACTGCACAATGTGTTATAGTGTCATGTGGATGTGACTAACACTGCACAATGTGTTAGTGTCAGGTGGATGTGACTAACACTGCACAATGTGTTATAGTGTCATGTGGATGTGACTAACACTGCACAATGTGTGATAGTGTCATGTGGATGTGACTAACACTGCACAATGTGTTATAGTGTCATGTGGATGTGACTAACACTGCACAATGTGTGATAGTGTCATGTGGACATGACTAACACTGCACAATGTGTTATAGTGTCATGTGGATGTGACTAACACTGCACAATGTGTTATAGTGTCATGTGGATGTGACTAACACTGCACAATGTGTTATAGTGTCATGTGGATGTGACTAACACTGCACAATGTGTTATAGTGTCATGTGGATGTGACTAACACTGCACAATGTGTGATAGTGTCATGTGGACATGACTCACACTGCACAATGTGTTAGTGTCAGGTGGATGTGACTCACACTGCGTTATAGTGTCAGGTGGATGTGACTAACACTGCACAATGTGTTATAGTGTCAGGTGGATGTGACTAACACTGCACAATGTGTTATAGTGTCAGGTGGATGTAACTAACACTGCACAATGTGTTAGTGTCAAGTGGACGTGACTAACACTGTACAATGTGTTAATGGGATTTGATTCACAGTTCTCAGATGAGTCAACACGGCTACGGACAACACGTTCCTCATAACTCATCCAGAATACACCCTCAGAAATGTTTGTACAGAAAACCAAAAATGAAAATGAAAGCACTCACTCGGTTGGCGGTGACTGCCAGGTACTGAAGGTTCTGCAGGTACCCTACGTCTGCTGGGATGTAGGTGAGGTTGTTGTGGCTCAGGTCCAGGAAGCGCAGCTTACGACAGTAGAACAGCTGGCTGGGGATATTATCGATCTTGTTCCTGTTCAGATAGAGACGCTCCAGGTTGTTGAGGGTGCCGATCTGGATGGGAATATAGGCGATCTGGTTGTACCAGAGTTTAAGGCAGACCAGCCGGTGCAGGTGCTGGAAGCTGATGATCTCCTCAATGGTCTTCAGGTTGTTGTCCTTCAATGATGACAATAATAATACATTTTATTCATACATAAAAAAATACAAAATAAACAGGGCCAGTTTCTCAGACACAGATTCAGTTTAGTACTGGGGTAAACAACTATTCCAAAGGATATCCTCCATTGAGCATGATTTTTTGTCCAGGACTAGATTTAGGGCGTTTTCACACACGTTTTCACTGAGCTATAGTTCCAATCAGAGTTAGATTATTTGTTACATAGTATTTTTTTCATTTTTTTATTTTTTCATTTGGTCCAGTTGGTTTCACATTGCCAAAATGTCAAACCAACTAAAATGCCTAAACAAAACCACCTGTTCATGCAAGTCATTTGTTTATTGGAGAGAAATGATCACGGTAAATCCATCTTCAATAATCAAAAGCATAACTTGTATGTCCCAAACTTCATACTACTTTCGCTTTGGTCTTCCAACAACATGCGGGAGGTAACAACGCAAAAGCCACTTTAACCCTTGACGTGAACAGTCTATATTCAGTAGCCTATATCCCCTGTATAGCCCCAGTCCCCCCAATCTGCATCGGATGTGGTCATAAATGCGCAGCTACTCACAGAATGTTTAAGAGATATCAAGTTATGGTACTGCGTGCACTTCATCAAATGCTCTCAGTCAAACAACCAGTAATAATGCGGAACTCTGGTTATTTTCCTGTGTTTGGTCTGGACTGCATTCTCAATGGCAGCGAACCGCACCACGGTACAAATTGAATCAGACCGAGATTACCCTTTACGAGCGAACCACGTGCGTTGTTTAGTGCACTCACGAGTGCGGATAGAGTGCTCACACCAGTCCAAACTAACGGAACTAAGGGAAGAAAAGTGGCAAAATTCGGAAAGAACACTCCAAACCAATTTGGTGTGAGAGCCACCTTAATGTGTGTCCGGGAAACCAAAGTCATTTTACGTAATAAAATCAGCAAGTTTAATAAAAACAATACAATCACTTAATAAAATGTCATCCTGCGACCAGGACTTCTGGAAAACCAGGGAAATTTGGGAAAGTGAACAGAATTTTGCAACCCTAACGCAGCGTAATAAACAGCAATGACAAACGAACCTTGAGGTCAATCTCCTGCAAGTTGTGCAGGCTGAAGATGGAGTGTGGGATGCGTTCCAGGTCACAGCGGATCAGCTCCAGTTCAGTCAGGTTCACCATCTTCTTCAGGCTGTTGAGGACCATCAGCTTGGTGCCCTCGTTGTTGACTGACAGCTTCTGGAGGTGCACCCCCACGTCAGTCACCACCTGAGGTGAAGAACATCATACATAAAAGGTGAAACATTACAGTGCAGGGAGAGGGGGAAAAAACCAACAGGGCTTGATAGGGGCTCCTCTCACAAACAAAATGATTAAAACAAAAAATTACATGAAACACAAACAAACACTAGACAAAAAGACAGAGTGAGGAAGAAAAAAAAGAGAAAAAAAAAGACCTGAGGTAGCTTGGTCAGGTTGCTCTTCAGCCGGAGCACCTTGAGCCTCTTCAGCTCCCGTAGCCCATCAATAACAATGTATCGGTTGTTCTCTGCGCTCAGGTTCCCTGTCAAGTGCAGCTCGCTCAGGTTCTTCAGGCTGTAGATCCACAGAGGGATCTCCTTGATGTCGGTGAACTTGATGTGGAGGGACTTGAGGTTCTCCCTGAGGAAGGCCAGGGCCGGAGCCTCGATCTTAGCCGGGGTGTGGTACAGCCAAAGCTCCTTCAGGTTGACCAGCTGGGCGATGATGGGAGGGATGGTGATGTCTGGGATGAGCTCCAGCTTCAGCACCTAGAATAATAACAAAAACAATACATACGGACAGAGAGGCCGATATCGAAGCTCAATAAACTGAAGCGACACGGGCAAAAGCAGTGTGCGAGTTTCTCGCTTCTTTTAAGACATCGTGTAATTATTCCAACACACCTCCGACTCAGATGTGCGAGTACTTTTCCTATAATGCACAACAATCACAAGGTTGGTACAGTGTGTGCATTCAAAAATAGATAAAAACAAGTCACAGGAACAACAAGGACAACAAGGAATAGAGCCAACTCTACACAAACTACCTCCAGCTCCATCAGGTCAAACACTGTGTCTGGGATGCCGCTCAGCATGAAGAGGTGCAGCTCCAGCTTCTCCTGGGAGTTCTTGGTGATCCTCTGCCTCAGTTTGTCCAGAGTCCACTCGTTGTTCAGGTTGAGCTGCCGCAGCTTGTTCTCGCTCACCTCGGACAGGAAGACGGCAAAGCGTTTGGAGTACAGCGGGTCGTACTGGTCGATCATGTGCAGCATGAAAGCAAAGTCGTTCTTTACGTCCGGTATGTCGCTGTAACTGCTCTCCTCTCGTATCGACTCAAAGGAGTATTTCTTCAGCGAGTGCCGCAGCATCCAACAAAGAGTGTACATGCAAATTAAGCCGTAAACCCCCACTAAACTGATGTAGACGCAGGCTAGGATCTTAAACAGCGTGGCCAGAGGATGGGCACAACGATACATGCTGTACCCCGTGAGGCTCTCTATATCCACACTACAGTCCACGCTGAACTGAATTTTGTGCACATAATACCCTGTATAGCAGATAATCAAAATGAACTTAATGACTTTGATAATAGTCTGTCGGATGTAGAGCCTGTACACAATGTCTCCCTCTTCCACATGTAGGCGGAACTTTTTCACCTTTTCGAACAGAGCTTTTGCTTGTTCGCCCTCTTTTTTATCCAGGACGCCTGTCTCAGTGCGGTCCACGATCCCCTGCTCCAGGCGAGACTTTGTCTTTTGGAGCATGGGGACGCTGGCCTCCACGTCCTCGCTGACACATGACGCCTTCTTATCCATGGAGCCGTTCATCTTGTGGGGCTTGGGGTCGCGCTCCTCCACCACTGTCTCAGACAGGGCCCTGGTGGTCCAGGGAGAGTCAAAACACTTGAGTAAGATGGACACAAAGTGCTCCAGTTTGGAACTAGTCCGGGGGAACTTGAACCAGAAGTTACTGCAGGCCAGGAAAATGAGGGTATGAAGTAGCACCAGGTAGGGGAAGTACTTGGCGAACCAGTGCAGGCGGTTCTCGTAGCACACGGCGTCTACGTAGTTGTACTGGTGGCGATCCAGGTTGTATTGGATCCCTTTGGGCTCCAACAACAGCGGGGCCGACTGGGTGGCGTTGAAATACCTCCTGCAGGTCTGGTTGACCACCCACTTGCAGGGTAGGCAGATCATCTTGTCCTGGGTGACCTAAAGAGTGAAACGAGAGCATTTTAGGCACATCGACAATAGTAAAGTAAGCATTTCATTGTAGTGTGTGTGTGTATATACTACGCTGTATCCCGTGCATATGACAAATTACACTTTTAAATTATTTGTAACAGAAGCTGAACAAAAACAAGCTAAAAAAAAAAGGGAATGTCCTCTCACGGACCTGCAGCGTTCCCCCGAACACGGCGATCATCAGCATGACTATGGAGATGTAGTCAGTGAAGACGTCCCACCATGGCTTCAGGATACGGTAGGCCGGCTGACAGTCTACAAAGTAGCGCAGCTCAGTGATGGGGATCATGGTTTATCTGGGAAGAGGAGAGTTAATAGTAATAATAATTAGGTGGGTGCTTAAATTTGTCCTGTTTCACACATGTAAAAGTATGTATTACACGCATGTGTGAATTGGAAATATGTTTTTGCATATCCCAACTCCCCCTGAGACACCCTACGAGAGTTGGGTCATGGCCAGGGTCTGCTATTATCAATGGCGACCCTGGAGCAATTAGGGTTAAGTGCCTTGCTCAAAAGGCACAGACGGATTTTTCACCTTGTCGAATTGGGGATTCGAACTGGCGACGTTTCGGTTATTGGCCCAACGCTTTAACTGCTAGGCTACCTGCCACCCTTACTATGACAGACAGTATGTTTCATAATTTCAAATTCAACGTTTTTTATGATCAAATTGCATAAGAGCAATAAGCTTTCTGAAATACTTGGCATTTCAAAAATGGGGGCCTTCAGCTCCAATAAAATAATGGTGCCACTAATAAATTGTCTATTACATTAAAATAGGGAACGCCCTTTTATGCCATAAAAAGATAATGGCATCCGGAACATATAGATTAGCTACTGCAATTAGTAACAGCCATTCCTGTCTTCATTTAACACTCAAATCAAATGAAGACTACCATAGCTCTTGCCTCTGGCACTCTATGAACAAAAAAAACAAGCATCCTATGTTGAATGAATGTGATGTGTAACACATATTCTGTACTGACAGCAACAGGAAAGGGAAAGGGGGATACCTGGTCAGCTGCACAACTGAACGCATTCAACCCAAATAGGTCTTCCGCATTTAACCCAACCCCTCTGAATCAATGGCAGCAATGCTAACAGGGTCATGCATCAGATAATAGGCTACCAGATGATTCATTTGAAAATATGTAGTAATGAAATAGACTGACTATCGCATGCATGTTCTGACACCTGAATCTCTGATGCATTATATTGGCTGGTTTGCTATTGATTTCACTATTGTTAAACCGGTCCAGTTAATCTAGCTCCCATTGGGCAGGTATTGGGACAGCATTTTCATTAGGGCTGGCAGTGTGTGTGTGTGCGTGTTAGGCTGGGAATTGCCAGGGACCTCCCGATACTATATTATCGTGATACTTTGGTGCCGATAAGATATATATTGCGATTCTCACGATTCAATATTGCGATGTTATTGCGATTTGATGTTCCAAACATATTGCTCACTATATGGCTGATGCAGAGAGACAAGAGAAAGCATGAGAAAATTAGTATTGATCAGTCAGGGAAATAAAAGTGCTGAAATCATGTTGGCTCACTATTTAAAAAGATGAGAACAAGCTATAGGATGAAAAATACCAGAGTTTTGGTGCAGGTACAGCCGACTAGCGCTACCTAACAACAACAAAAATACAAATCAATACTTGGAGTCAAAGTATTGATATAATATAATCCAAAATAATATTGCGATATTTCACTGTATCAATTCCCTCCCCCCCATCACTAATTTGTATTACCCTGGTAAACACACACCATGTCTCAGAAGATCAAAGTCAGTTTAGCAGTAATCTAATTAATCAGATTAGTAATTTGGTGTGTGTAAATCACTTGTAAATCACTTAAAATATGAAGAAAGAAACACAGAGAGCTGGCCATGATCCTAGCTGGCAAATACAAGAGGTAAAATGTTGAAGTGTTTACATGCAGTGAGAAGAACAGTGTAGTGAGATTAGCTCTGGGGAAGGTATTTGGCAGATCATTGTGAATCAGAAATTAAAACATTCCAGAATAGATAGGAGGCACAAGTGACAGAAAATCTAAACTAACAGAAAAAAAGATGTAGTCTAGCTTTCCTATATGCCCAATATTCCACATTTTAAAGTAAAATAAATACTACTTACAATATCTGGAATAAAATACAGTAGAACATTAAGTCTCCACTTGTGTCTCCATTTATGAACAGCTTACAAAATATGTCTTCTCTATTTAAGCCTTCAACTCCAATACTTAAAAACGACCATGAAGATAGACAGACTGATAAACCTCTGACATTTTACCATGTGCCCCCCTCTTTCACTCGCGTGCCACTCTCTCCAAGAACATTATCTTCACCACCATAACACTTCTTCAGTTTTGGCTCGTCTAGTCCAAACACAAACCACAGGAACGACAGCCACCTTACTCTCTTGTTCTCTATTCTTAGTCATTTCCCATAATAATACCCAGGGTATTGTCTCCCAGCGACCTTCAGGAGGAGATCCTGTTTACATTAGAGGAGGAGTCGGCGCTGGCTGTCTCCAGCCCCTGTCTCCCAGAAGGCCCAACACTGTACCCCGTGTCTCCTGCTCCTGGCTGTCTCCCTGGAAGGAACACTGGCTGTACCCCGGCCCTCACCTAATGGCCCTTCTCCTCTCTGGATGGTCATTATTTTCAGGAAGATGTTATTTAGTTCTTTAGAACCTGTTCCAAAAATGCTGCTGCAAAGTGGCCAATAAAGAATAAAGCACATACAAAGCTGTAGGATTGAAGAATCCACATGTGTTCGTTATTGCCAACTTTGTTACTTGCAATGTTTTTTTTGGAACATATTCTAAAGAACATATTCCTGAGAATATAGGCTACCATCCCTGCCCTCCTCACTCACTCCCACAAGACTGGGAGTTGGCTATCTGTCGCTGCCTGTGTTCAGTGAGGAAGACAGATAAAAACAGACAGACTTCCTGTGGAGCTGAGAAGTCTGACGCCTGCCTAGCCCCACTACAGCCTAGCCCAGCCCAGTCAGATCTCCAACCTACTCCCACACACAATGTCATTGTCACAACAATTCAGTCCAATTCACCCTATTCAGAGACCAGACAACCCATTAGAGTACTGATAAAAAGCGCTGATTGGTAAAACTCTTCTTTCTACAGAGCCAACAGAACCACAAAAATACATCACTCAGTGAGGGACAGTAGCCACATGTCTGACCAAACTTCATATTCGTATGTAATACGAAGTACACAAGAATTCTGAGTACTGTACAGAAAATTGAAGAGTTATAAACATGGTTAGATGACATCTCTGGGAGATTAGCCTAATTTATGTGAACTGTGCAGGTATCAAGACATCTGCTCTTACCACAGTGGAGGTACTGGTGTGATCTGTACTCCTGTCGTTGGTGGGTATCCCACTCAGTGTGAGCCCAGCAATCCTCATGAGCCCAGGTCTCTTCTATCTCCATAGGAATGGGTGGCTGATCTGAAAACGAAAGGAAATTAGAAGTGAAGAATAAGCCTAATTAGGCCTAGCAAGCAACTATTTAATGTCTGATCTTGTAGCACAGGGATTATGTAAATTAATACAGACAAACTCACTAGCTAGTAAACAGACTGGCAAGATGTAGGCTTGTATATAACACTAATAGCTTAAGCTTACATAAGTCTGACATCCCATTCCCAAAGCTGAAATCACATGCTGGGATGACATGTGGATTTAAGCACTTGAAAGGGTGACACACATATTACATGACATGGCTTATTCGGCAGTCTGATGATGTGAGCAGTTTGCAAAGTCCAAAACATATGACACATGAATGATCTCATGAAATTCAAGAGACAAATGCAATTTCCATGGTGAAATACTCTACCTACATTACTTAGCTTGCTAACTAGCTAGCCTTAGTCTTGTCATACATTTTGTGGCTAATGTCGACAGCTAACTAGCTAACTAATGATAGCTAACTAGCTAGCTGGCCAAGTCATATCAGATGAAACCGGTATATGATGCAGACGATTGAGAAGTTCAGCTGCTAGATAGCCTATAATCGATTGTCAATTAGACCGTTTGTAACTATTGATGTTATCATATCAGTGATGGCTAGAAAAACATACATTAGTTATAGTTAAACTGGTTAGCTAGCTATAACGTTAGCTAGCGTAGCTTGCTAGCTGACATTTCTTAGCATTAAAATGTTAGCTCGACCGGCATTTCTATAAACAACAGAGAAGTAAGGCCTATCTTGACTATCGTTTTAACTAACTACAGTCTAGTTACTCGACAACTTACTCAGTTTGGCTCCACTGCAGCAAGGCTGGCGAGCACCACAGGCTAACAGAAATACATGATGGTGTGGGGCTAGCTAACGTTAGCTAGCTAGTGTTGCCTTCTTTTCGTCTGTTGTCGTTGTAGTTGAGCACTGCAGCCTGCAACTATGCCCGTTTCCAATAGGTGGCAGTAGTGCGCTTTTTGTAGCTTATCACACCGTAGAAGAAGAAACTCCAGGAAGTGCTCCATTATTATAAACATTCAGACAACTAATCTACGCTTTCACCTTTCAGCTGTCAACAATGCTGTCACTGAATAATTTACGCCTTATTTGCATATCTCAGACTCTTCAGCATTCACCGAAGTTATTAGCGATCAGGCAATGCTTATCAAAGGCTTCCTCTTGTGCAACGCTATGCAACAACTCTATCACCTTCAGCAGTAAGGGCACAAGGAGGCACACAGGCTTCAGATTACTGAACGAAAGTACAGTAAAACATGTCAGTTCACTGCAAAGGACTTTCTGCACGGCCTCTGTGAAGCTACACTGTTGGAACTGTGGCCAGTCTCTCGAACAAACTCCGGCCTTCTTCTGTTTATCTTGTAATTTTGTCCAGCCTCCAGATGAGGTGGTATCCTACTTCCAGATTATGGACTGGTGAGTGATATGACGTTTTCAATTTAAATGTTTACACACATTAGGCTACCGATTATTGTTATTATTAATTTAGTTTGTATTCACTAGTTTGTATGCACTCATCACAAACAGTGCCTTCAGAAAGTATTCACACCCATTACATTTACATTTACGTCATTTATCAGACGCTCTTATCCAGAGCGATTTACAAATTGGTGCATTCACCTTATAGCCAGTGGGATAACCACTTTACAATTACTATTATTTTATTTTAATTTTTTTGTGTTACTGCAAGAATTTAAAATGAATTAAATTGAGATTGTGTGTCACTGGCCTACATACAATACCCCATAATGTCAAAGTGGTATTATGATTTTAGAAATCTTTACAAAATAATAAAAAATCAGTGGTGTGACAACTTTTACTTTTACTTCACTAAATTCCTAAAGAAAATTATGTACTTTTTACTCCATACATTTTCCCTGACACCCAAAAGTACTCGTTACATTTTGAATGCTTAGCAGGACAGGAAAATTGTCTAATTCACACACTTATCAAGAAAACATCCCTGGTCATCTCTACTGTCTCTGATCTGGCAGACTCACTCAACACAAATGCTTTATTTGCAAATGGTGTTGGAGTGTGCCCCTGACTATACATAAATGTAAAACAAAAATTGTGCCAATATAAGGAATTTGAAAATAATTATACTTTTACTTTTGATACTTAAGTATATTTTAGCAATTGCATTTACTTTTGATCCTTAAGTATATTTAAAACCAAATTACTTTTTAACTTTTACTCAAGTAGTATTTTACTGGGTGACTTTTACCTGAGTCATTTTCTATTAAGGTAACTTTACTTGGACAAGGTAACTTTACTTGTACTCAAGTATGACAATTGAGTACATTTTCCACCACTGTTAAAAATTAAAGATGAAATGTCTTGAGTCAATATGTATTCAACCCCTTTGTTATGGCAAGCCTAAATAAGTTCAGGAGTAAACATTTGCTTAACAAGTCATATAATAATTGCATGGACTCACTCTGTGTGCAATAATACAGTCATGGTCTAAAGTTTTGAGAATGACACAAATAAATCAAATCAAATTGTATTGGCCACATGCGCCGTATACAACAGTGCAAATAGTCTGGGTAGCCATGATTAGCTGTTCAGGAGTCTTATGGCTTGGGGGTAGAAGCTGTTGAGAAGTCTTTTGGACCTAGACTTGGCACTCCGGTAGTCTATGACTAGGGTGGCTGGAGTCTTTGACAATTTTGAGGGCCTTCCTCTCAAAACCGCCTGGTATAGAGGTCCTGGATGGCAGGAAGCTTGGCCCCAGTGATGTACTGGGCCGTACGCACTACCCTCTGTAGTGCCTTGCGGTCGGAGGCCAAGCAGTTGCCATACCAGGCGGTGATGCAACCAGTCAGGATGCTAATTTTCACAAAGTCTGCTGCCTCAGTTTTGATGATGGTAATTTGCATATACTCCAGAAAGTCATGAAGAGTGATCAGATGAATTGCAATTAATTACAAATTCCCTCTTTGCCATGAAAATGAACTTAATCCCAATAAAACATTTCCACTGCATTTCAGCCCTGCCACAAAAGGTCCAGCTGCCATCATGTCAGTGATTCTCTCGTTAACACAGGTGAGAGTGTTGACGAGGACAAGGCTGGAGATCACTCTGTCATGCTGATTGAGTTAGAATAACAGACTGGAAGCTGTAAAAGGAGGGTGGTGCTTGAAGTCATTGTTCTTCCTCTGTTAACCATGGTTACCTGCAAGGAAACATGTGCTGTCATCATAGCTTTGCACAAAAAGGGCTTCACAGGCAAGGATATCGCTGCTAGTAAGATTGCACCTAAATCAACCATTTATCAGATCATCAAGAACTTAAAGGAGAGAGGTTCAATTGTTATGAAGAAGGCGTCAGGGTGCCCAAGAAAGTCAAACAATCGCCAGGACCGTCTCCTAAAGTTGATTCTGCTGCGGGATCGGGGCACCACCAGTGCAGAGCTTGCTCAGGAATGGCAGCAGGCAGTTGTGAGTGCATCTGCACGCACAGTGAAGCGAAGACTTTTGGAGGATGGCCTGGTGTCAAGAAGGGCAGTAAAGAAGCCACTTCTCTCCAGGAAAAACATCAGGAACAGACTGATATTCTGCAAAAGGTACCGTGATTAGACTGCTGAGGACTGGGGTAAAGTCATTTTCTCTGATGAATCCCCTTTCCGATTGTTTGGGGCATCTGGAAAACACCTTGTCCGGAGAAGACAAGGTGAGCGCCACCATCAGTCCTGTGTCATGCCAACAGTAAAGCATCCTGAGACCATTCATGTGTGGGGTTGCTTCTCAGCCAAGGGAGTGGGCTCACTCACATTTTTGCCTAAGAACACAGCCATGAATAAAGAATGGTACCAACACATCCTCCGAGAGCAAGTTCTCCCAACCATCCAAGAACAGTTTGGTGACGACCAATGCCTTTTCCAGCATGATGGAGCACCTTGCCATAAGGCAAAAGTGATAATAAGTGGCTCGGGGAACAAAACATCGACATTTTGGGTCCATGGCCAGGAAACTCCCCAGACCTTAATCCCATTGAGAACTTGTGGTCGATCCTCAAGAGGTGGGTGGACAAACAAAAACCCACAAACTCCAACATTGATTATGCAAGAATGGGCTGCCATCAGTCAGGATGTGGCCCAGAAGTTAATTGACAGCATGCCAGGGCGGATTGCAGAGGTCTTGAAAAAGAAGGGTCAACACTGCAAATATTGACTCTTTACATAAACGTAATGTAATTGTCAATAAACGCCTTTGACACTTATGGAATGCTTGTAATTATACTTCCGTATACCATAGTAACATCTGACAAAAATATCTCATAACACTGAAGCAGCGAACTATGTGAAGACCAATACTTGTCATTCTCAAAACCTTTGACCACGACTGTAGTGTTTAACATGATTTTTGAATGACTACCTCATCTCTGTACCCCAAACATATAATTATCTGTAAGGTCCCTCAATTGAACAGTGTATTTCAAACAGATTCAACCACAAAGACCAGGGAGGTTTTCCAATGCCTCGCAAAGGGGACCTACAGTATTGGTAGATGGATAAAAATAAAAAGAGCATACACTGAATATCCATTTGAGCATGGTGAAGTTATTAATTACACTTTGGATGGTGTGTCAATACACCCAGTCACTACAAAGATAGTGGCATCCTTCCTAACTCAGTTGCCAGAGAGGAAGGAAACCGCTCAGGGATTTCACAATGAGGCCAAAGAATTTAATGGCTGTGATAGGAGAAAACTGAGGATGGATCAACAAAACTGTAGTTACTCCACAATACTAACCTAATTGACAGAGTGAAAAGAAGGAAGCCTGTACAGAATAAAAACATCCAAAACATGCATCCTGTTTGCAATAAGGCACTAAAATAAAACTGCTAAACATTTGGCAAAGAAATGAACTTTATGTCCTGAATAGAAAGTGTTATGTTTGGGGCAAATCCAACACATCACTGAGTACCACTCTTCATATTTTAAATCATGGTGGATCATGTTATGGGCATGGTGTATGTCATCGGCAAGGATTAGGGATTAAATTATTATTTTTTTTTACAAAAAGAATAGTGCTAAACACAGGCAAAATCCAAGAGGAAAACCTGGTTCAGTCTGTTTACCAACAGACACTGGGAGACAAATTCACCTTTCAGCAGGACAATAGCCTAAAGCACAAGACCAAATATACGTACACTGGAGTTGTGCAAATATTGTACAATACAGGTGTGAAAAGCTCTTAGAGACTTACCCAGAAAGACTCATATCTGTAATCGTTGCCAAAGGTGATTCTAACATGTATTGACTCAGGGGTGTGAATACTTACAGTGGAAGTCTGAAGTTTACATACACCTTAGCCAAATACATTTAAACTCAGTTTTTCACAATTCCTGACATTTAATCATTGTAAAAATTCCCTGTCTTAGGTCAGTCAGGATCACCACTTTATTTTAAGAATGTGAAATGTCAGAATAATAATAGAGAGAATGATTTATTTCAGCTTTTATTTATTTCATCACATCAGAAGTTTACATACACTCAATTAGTATTTGGTAGCATTGCCTTTAAATTCTTTAACTTGGGTCAAACGTGTTGGGTAGCCTTCCACAAGCTTCCCACAGTAAGTTGAATTTTGGCCCATTCCTCCTGACAGAGCTGGGGTAACTGAGTCAGGTTTGTAGGCGTCCTTGCTCGCACACGCTTTTTCAGTTCTGCCCACAAATGTTCTATAGAATTGAGGTCAGGGCTTTGTGATGGCTACTCCAATACCTTGACTTTGTTGTCCTTAAGCCATTTTGCCACAACAAGAATGCTTGGGGTCATTATCCATTTGGAAGACCCATTTGCGACCAAGCTTTAACTTCCTGACTGATGTCTTGAGATGTTGCTTCAATATATCCACATAATTTTCCTTCGCATGATGCCATCTATTTTGTGAAGTGCACCAGTCCCTCCTGCAGCAAAGCACCCCCACAGCATGATGCTGCCACACCCGTGCTTCACGGTTGGGATGGTGTTCTTCGACTTGCAAGTTACTCCCTTTTTCCTGAAAACATAACGATGGTCATTATGGCCAAACAGTTCTATTTTTGTTTCATCAGACCAGAGGACGATCTTTGTCCCCATGTGCAGTTGTAAACCGTAGTCTGGCTTTTTTATGGCGGTTTTGGAGCAGTGGCTTCTTCTTTGCTGAGCGGCCTTTCAGGCTATGTCGATATAGGACTCGTTTTACTGTGGATAGAGATACCTTTGTACCTGTTTCCGCCAGCATCTTCACAAGGTCCTTTACTGTTGTTCTGGTATTGATTTTTACTTTTCGCACCAAAGTACGTTCATCTCTAGGAGACAGAACGCGTCTCCTTCCTGAGCGGTATGACGGCTGCGTGGTCCCATGGTGTTTATACTTGTGTACTATTGTTTGTACAGATAAACGTGGTACCTTCAGGCGTTTGGAAATTGCTCCCAAGGATGAACCAGACTTGTGGAGGTCTACAATTATTTTTCTGAGGTCTTGGCTGATTTCCTTTGATTTTCCCATGATGTCAAGCAAAGAGGCACTGAGTTTGAAGGTAGGCCTTGAAATACATCTACAGGTACACCTCCAGTTGACTGAAATGATGTCAATTAGCCTATCAGAAGCTTCTAAAACCATTACATCATTTTCTGGAATTTTCCAAGCTGTTTAAAGGCACTGTCAACTTAGTGTATGTAAACCTGTGACCCACTGGAATTGTGATATAGTGAATTATAAATGAAATAATCTGTCTGTAAACAATTGTTGGAAAAATTACTTGTGTTATGCACAAAGTAGATGTCCTAACCGACTTGCCAAAACTATAGTTTGTTAAGAAGAAATTTGTGGAGTGGTTGAAAAACAAGTTTTAATGACTCCAACCTAAGTGTATGTAAACTTCTGACTTCAACTGTATGTAAATGAGATATCTGTATTTCATTTTCAATACATTTCCAAACATTTCTAAAAACATGTTTGCACTTTGTCATTATGGAGTGAGAAAAATTTTGTATTTAATCCATTTTGAATTCAGGCTGTAACACAACAAAATGTGGAATAAGTCAATGGGTATGAATCACAATCAGTTAAAAAACAAAGTATAGATTTACCCTAAAGTAGCCTACAGTGCAATGGATGCTTAACCTCTGTCATTGCTTCTTTTAAGTGACCAGACCTTTGCACTGGATACCCAGAGGCTGCAGAAAACATACTTGAAGCTCCAGCGGTCTCTTCACCCTGACAACTTCAGCCAGAAAACTGCGGTATGGATGGAGGGCTCAGGGCTTGACAGTTGACAGCAATAAGGCTTGGACCACTTGGGTTGGGGTTTTGAGTAGGGATGGGCATTTTTAATGATTTCACTATTCGAATAATATCATACAATTTTAGGGGTGATATCCAGATAGTCAAAATACATGTGTTTTAAACTTTAAAAACTTCAATGGGGACTTGCTCGCACGACTCAGGTGAGGCGGTGCACTCTCTGCTTGTCAAATAATCGGGTTATCATTACTAGTTACCACAGCCACAAAGTTAGAATTGGCTATATCGTAAAAATTAATGAAAACTAAAATTAGCTCTTGGGTCTTAATTTAAGGTTAGGCATAAGGTTAACAGTGTGGTTAATATTAGTGCTAAGGTTAGGTTTAAAATCACGTTTTATGCAGATACATTTTTGAAATAGGCTGGGTGTATAACTTTGTGGATGTGGTAACTAGTGAAGACCATCAAATCGATGTAAAGAAGCTTGCTAGCTACACTGTCCAGCTAAGTTAGCCAGCTAGCTAGTTAGCAAGGCTAATTGAGGATATTTTGCTGTGCTCCCTGTTCTTATCTACAGCAACTCCATTCATATTAAACAACAGCCTACCTGTTGGTTGATCAATTTAGCCTATTCCTTCTCATATAGCCAACTTAATTCCGTAATTGTAATTCCATTTTGCATTGATTAGAAATCACCCACTTCAGGGCCTCCCGAGTGGCGCAGCGGTCTAAGGCACTGCATCGCAGTGTTGTGGCTACACTACAGCGGCTAATTGGCCCAGCGTCGTCCGGGTAAGGGGAGGGTTTACTTGGCTCATCACGCTCTAGCGACTGCTTGTGGCGGGCCGGGCGCTTGCAAGCAGACTTCGGTCGTCAGTTGAACTGTTTCCTCCGACACATTGGTGCAGCTGGCTTCCGGGTTAAGCGAGCGGGTGTTAAGAAGCGTGGGGTGGAGGGTCAAGTTTCGGAGGATGCATGACTCGACCTTCGCCTCTCCCGAGCCTGTTGGGGAGTTGCATCGATGAGACAAGATCGTAATATCACGAAATTGGGGAGATAAAGGGGGTAAAAAAATCAAAAATAATAATGAATCTCCCACTTCACTTGCTACACATGGAGTAGGCCAATAATGGAGCCTACCGTTACTAAAGGAGCCTAACGTTACTCCTTATAGTCCAAGGACCTTACATGTTCTGTTTAAAGGCAAACTGGCTCTGGAAGCCAAAACAGCCAAATACTCCATCTAAATGTGAATCGATTCTCAATTGCGGTATGTTTCTTGAAACATAAATCCTTTTACTTTCATATCACTTCAAAATATTTTCACAAATGTAAAATACACACTTACTGTACACTGTTTTAACACAGTTGCAGCCAACAGTATTTTTATGTGACAACACGTTTGTGGTGTCTGTCTTCCGTTTTCACACAGGTGTTTGGAGATGCAGATAGCTAATTAGCACAGGTAGTCCATTCTGTCTTCCGTCTGTTTTCCGGAAACAAACGCTGTAACATGAAAATATGGCAGTGTGGGAACACTAACCCTATAAAGGTGTGTATCAATTTAACCTTTTGTTTTTGGAAAATTATTTCTTGCTGATATGAAAGATAAGGTCCTTATGCTTCCAAAACCGTATCGCAAGCGATGCGTGTTAATGTTCAGACCGAGCATCGGGGCTCTTAACAAAACTCCCCTGTACAGAAGACGCCTTCGTCCAATGACTTTTATGTGTAGTGTAATGTAATGGAACTGAGAGTCATGATCAAGGGCTACACATGGAGCCCCTGACACTAGTGCAGCTTCGATTGACCGACAATAACAAGAACAAGCTACATGTGTCTTTTTATGGGACACGCTCATAAAAACTGTTGTTTTATAAAACTGTTGAATGTCATGGTCTATCCTTGTATATAGCAACGTCACATACATCATTTAATTACATTTTAGACTAAGACTTTTTATTTAAAATAGCCCTATAAATAAATATTTTCTCAAAATGAATACTCTCGGAAATAGGCTAATGGAATACTAATGTCCGTTCAGATATTAGAATAATCGTGCCCATCCTTAGTTTTGCAAAATGATAAGGCTGGGATAAGAGAAAAGGCTGGGGACTTTCATGAAGGCTAATGTTTGGATAGAGGTTTTGAAAATTGGTGATTAGGCCTTGACAATACTAGAAATGGACAATACTAGGAATGGACAATACTAGGAATGGACAATACTGGGAATGGACAATACTGGGAATGGACAATACTAGGAATGGACAATACTGGGAATGGGTGCTTGCATTTCACACTTCAAACCATTTTAGACCCTGTAATATCATGGGATAATGATATAATCTAGATAGGCTGGGATAATTATATAATGGAAATAATCCCACCATACTTCAATGGGACTAGACAGTTATCACCTAATTAGCTGACCTTATACTGTTGCACAATGGGACTAGACAGTTATCACCTAATTAGCTGACCTTATACTGTTGCACAATGGGACTAGACAGTTATCACCTAATTAGCTGACCTTATACTGTTGCGCAATGGGACTAGACAGTTATCACCTAATTAGCTGACCTTATACTGTTGCGCAATGGGACTGAAAGCAACAACATGCTGCCAAGGATTCCTCCACCACAACCAAATCATTACTTTCAAATTGTATTATTAATCAGCACCCCTGGCTACGTTCCCCTAATTTGACTCTCAGTCCTCCAGGGGGTAATGCTCATTACTTACAATTACAAGGTTTCCAGGATGCTCCTGTTGCATTTGAGGCATCCAGGTAAAGACAAAGGCCATACTGCTGACATTACAGCCCCTCTGGCCACCACTGAAGGCTATTGATCCTGCCTGGGTTTGAAGGACCTGACAGTTGCAAACGCTCTCTGCCTGCCAGCCATCTCCAAATCTGCGTCCGACATGGCACCCTATTCACTTTATAGTGCACTACTTTTTTTCCTCCAAAATATTGGTATAGGGAATAGGGTGCCATTTTGGATGCAGCCTAAGTTGGTATCCACCGTCTCACTTGTACCTGTCTCCTGATGGATCCAGACACATCCCAACCCGCTTCCAATTGTAAAGTGTCAAGATCTGTCGAGAAATCTAATTATCACCCAGGGTTTGGCTTTTTGTGAAATGAGTCATATTTAAAGATAAATGGATAAATGGATATAGAGGGAAAGGGAAGTCTGTTGTACAACTGAATGCATTCAACCGAAATGTGTCTTCTGCATTTAACCCAACCCCTCTGAATCGAAGAGGTGGCAATGTGTGAAATAACTTGTAATGTAATTCCCATGGTGACATGGTCTTTCCCAAATGTGTGACAGTTTGACAGTTTGAGGTAAGATGTGTTAAATGTGTTTGAGTTTATTTTTGTCTGTCTGATGTCCAATTTTCCCTTTATACAGTCACATCCCAAATGATTGGTACCCTTGATAAAGATGAGTAAAAAAGACTGGATCAAATAAATAATACAAATACTCAGCTATATTGTATGCTACATTTCTTTTGAACTATTATATTATTTTATACTAGTACAATTTGCTCAGAGAAAGGGATTTTGTTTAACGAGTAATATTTTACGAGGATAACGACACTGACCCTTTTTCTAAAATGTTTTCTACGATTGGAGAACACATTGGGAAGGATCTTAGATCAAAGAGTTGCAGTGTGTTTTGGAATGGGTGGCCAGTAATAAACTTGTCCTGAACATCACTAAAACTAAGAGCATTGTATTTGGTACAAAGCATTCCCTAAGTTCTACACCTCAGCTGAATCTGGTAATGAATGGTGTGGCTGTTGAACAAGTTGAGGAGACCAAATTACTTGGCGTTACCTTAGATTGTATTCTATCATGGTCAAAACGTATAGATTCAATGGTTGTAAAGATGGGGAGTGGTCTGTCCGTAGTAAAGAGATGCTCTGCTTTTTTGACACCACATTCCACAAAGCAAGTCCTGCAGGCTCTAGTGTTATCTCATCTTGATTATTGTCCAGCCATATGGTCAAGTGCTGCAAAGAAATACCTAGTTAAGCTGCAGTTAAGTCTTGCTCTTCTTTGTAATCATTGTGCCAGTCTCTCTTGGATAAAAGTTGAGGAAAGACTGCGTCACTTCTTTTTTCTATAAGAAACATTAATGTGTTGTAAATTACTAATTATTTGCAGTCAACTTACACACAGCACTGACACACACACACACATATCCCACCAGAGGTCTTTTCACAGTCCCCAGGTCCAGAACAAATTCAAAGCAAACCTGGTTTCAAAAAACAAATAAAGCAACACTTCACAGCACAACGCCTCTCCCCCATGTGACCTACAGTGGGGGGAAAAAAGTATTTAGTCAGCCACCAATTGTGCATGTTCTCCCACTTAAAAAGATGAGAGAGGCCTGTAATTTTCATCATAAGTACACGTCAACTATGGCAGACAAAATGAGATTTTTTTTCTCCAGAAAATCACATTGTAGGATTTTTAATGAATTTATTTGCAAATTATGGTGGAAAATTAAGTATTTGGTCAATAACAAAACTTTCTCAATACTTTGTTATATACCCTTTGTTGGCAATGACACAGGTCAAACGTTTTCTGTAAGTCTTCACAAGGTTTTCACACACTGTTGCTGGTATTTTGGCCCATTCCTCCATGCAGATCTCCTCTAGAGCAGTGATGTTTTGGGGCTGTCGCTGGGCAACACGGACTTTCAACTCCCTCCAAAGATTTTCTATGGGGTTGAGATCTGGAGACTGGCTAGGCCACTCCAGGACCTTGAAATGCTTCTTATGAAGCCACTCCTTCGTTGCCCGGGCGGTGTGTTTGGGATCATTGTCATGCTGAAAGTCCCAGCTACGTTTCATCTTCAATGCCTTTGCTGATGGAAGGAGGTTTTCACTCAAAATCTCACGATACATGGCCCCATTCATTCTTTCCTTTACACGGATCAGTCGTCCTGGTCCCTTTGCAGAAAAACAGCCCCAAAGCATGATGTTTCCACCCCCATGCTTCACAGTAGGTATGGTGTTCTTTGGATGCAACTCAGCATTCTTTGTCCTCCAAACACGACGAGTTGAGTTTTTACCAAAAAGTTATATTTTGGTTTCATCTGACCATATGACATTCTCCCAATCCTCTTCTGGATCATCCAAATGCACTCTAGCAAACTTCAGACGGGCCTGGACATGTACTGGCTTAAGCAGGGGGGACATGTCTGGCACTGCAGGATTTGAGTCCCTGGCGGCGTAGTGTGTTACTGATGGTAGGCTTTGTTACTTTGGTCCCAGCTCTCTGCAGGTCATTCACTAGGTCCCCCCGTGTGGTTCTGGGATTTTTGCTCACCGTTCTTGTGATCATTTTGACCCCACGGGGTGAGATCTTGCGTGGAGCCCCAGATCGAGGGAGATTATCAGTGGTCTTGTATGTCTTCCATTTCCTAATAATTGCTCCCACAGTTGATTTCTTCAAACCAAGCTGCTTACCTATTGCAGATTCAGTCTTCCCAGCCTGGTGCAGGTCTACAATTTTGTTTCTGGTGTTCTTTGACAGCTCTTTGGTCTTGGCCATAGTGGAGTTTGGAGTGTGACTGTTTGAGGTTGTGGACAGGTGTCTTTTATACTGATAACAAGTTCAAACAGGTGCCATTATTACAGGTAACGAGTGGAGGACAGAGGAGCCTCTTAAAGAAGAAGTTACAGGTCTGTGAGAGCCAGAAATCTTGCTTGTTTGTAGGTGACCAAATACTTATTTTCCACCATAATTTGCAAATAAATTCATTAAAAATCCTACAATGTGATTTTCTGGAGAAAAAAAATCTCAATTTGTCTGTCATAGTTGACGTGTACCTATGATGAAAATTACAGGCCTCTCTCATCTTTTTAAGTGGGAGAACTTGCACAATTGGTGGCTGACTAAATACTTTTTTTCCCCACTGTACTTGTTGTGTGTATGTACTGACATGCATGTGTAACACACTACATGTTAATGTTTTTGAAAGTATGTAAAATTGTAAAGTCTTTAGTCTATAATGTCATTTTCTTTATGTGGACCCCAGTAAGACTAGCTGTTGCCATTGGCTCCTAATAAATCTAAATAAAATCTTAGGCCATTCCTCCATACAGAATCTTTCCAGATCCTTGATATCCTTCGTCTGCGCTTATGGACTGCTCTCTTCAAGTAAAACCAAATGTTTTCAATGTGGTTCAAGTCCAGAAACTCAGATGGCCATTGCAAAATGTAGATTTTATGGTCAATTAACCATTTCTTTGTGGATTTTGATGTGTGCTTGGGGTTATTGTCTTGCTGGAAGATCCACTTGCGGGCAAGTTTCAGCCTCCTGGCAGAGACAACCAGGCTTTTGGCTAAAATGTCCTGGTACTGGGTAAAGTTCCTGATTCCATTGACCTTAACAATATAACTCAGTATTTTTATTATTTATTTCATACAGTCTTTTTTGTTCATCTTTGTCAAGGGTGCCAATTAATTTTGGAGGTGACTGTAAGTTACCATTATGTGATGTCAGTCTGGGCATGTAGACTAACTACAGTACAGTGATCAATGTACTAGTTTACCGAATCTTTACTTGTAAGTTAAAGTGGTCTAATTTCTTTTGTCAGAAAGAACAAGAGTACTCTGAATACCAGTCAGCCCTAGTGAACAAAGCTTACAGGACCCTGCTCAAGCCTTTGAGTCGTGGCCTTTACATGGTGAGTTTGATGTCCTTTGAAAAGGTATTTTATTATTTAACTGTGGTGGTTTTATATAGACACACTTTGAATTAATGTACCACAGTTTTTCTTAACAGTCCCTTTTTTCAAACCAATTCAATCAATCAAATAGTATTAACGTAGCATAACTCTTTTAACAACAGACATTTGTCACAGTGTTTGAGAGTAACCTAGCCCAGAGCCCCTAGGAGCCATCGGCAGCACAAAGCCGACTGTACTTGTTTGTTTTTCTAGCATCCCAGACAGTCAGTGAAACAGTATGTTGTTTCCTTCAATGTCAGAAAATGGATAGTTTGAGTCAGTCTTTTTATATGACCTCCTGCTATATGTGACAACCTGGTGGAATGTTGTGTTCCCTTCAATGTAAAAAAAACTTTTTTTTAAGTGACTTCCTGCTTCTGTTTCAGCTGGAGCTGAATGGCATGGGGATAGAGGAGGGGACTGATGCGGGGGCTGATCCCCTGTTCCTTATGGAGTTGATGGAGATCAACCAAGCACTGGAAGAGGCACAGAGCAAAGAAGAGTCTGATAAGATAGGCGCCTCTATGAAAGGTGTGGGTTGAAAAAGCCATTTTACTCAGCCTACTTTTTTTGTTTTTGAGTGCGTTGATTTGAATCGGCAGGATGTGAGTTTAACGAAATGGATCAGTGTTATTTTTATTTTTTTGTAATGATTTTGATATGCTCACGGATGTGATTTTTTTTGGGGAAATTGTACCATATGGCACCTAAATGCAAAATGTGTTCAAGCTTTTTTCCTCCTTTTACTTGCAGAGAAATTGAAAGACTTGACTGAACAAATAGATGCATCCTTGCACAAAGGTATGTTGCACCATCTCAGATACCAAAGTGTTATGTTACTCTCCCTCCTCCGTCTTCAGTCTTCTGAGATGCTTTCTGTTGCACTAGTGAGTCACATGGTTCAACTTTTGCTCTATGTCTATTTCTTTTCAACAGGAGAGCTTCAAGCTGCCAAAGCACTTCTCGCCCAAATGAAATACTTTGCGAACATTGAAGAGAAGGTGAAGGAAAAACTTTCAGAGCTAATGTAAACTGTGTTGACTTCCTTTTGACGCTTCCAGGGTCATTTTAAGGTTGTTGAGACTTTCAAAAATACAATACCACATTTTAATAGAACATTTTAAAGATGTATTCGCATGCAAGTTTCAGGTATACAAATAAATGTGAAATATTTACTGATTACACATTGCCATCCTTTTTGTGTGTGTAGTTGGTCAGTTAAAAAGAGTTACATTATCCACTTTGATCCAAATCAAAACACGACAGCCTTTACTGATAAGCCTATTTGTATGTGTAGTTGGTCAGTTAAAAAGACAGTTACATTATCCAGTTTGATCCAAAATCAGCCTTTACTGATAAGCCTTCAACTCCCACGATCTCCCCTGAAATATTTGTAAATAATACAGTATTAACGACATTGGAGGGTCAGGATGGTGTATTTGAACTGAATAAATTTAATATGACAAAAACAGACATGTAATTGCACTGATTGAAATGCCGAAAACAACATTTACATGATCATCCTGCCTGTCAGTGCAGCATGTGATTAATATGTCCTCTGGTTGAGTCACTGGGAAATATTAGTTGAGAATATGCCCCTCGTAACCTGTAGAGGGAGACATACTACCTTGAAAATACAGGATGAAGAATAGCAGCTCTTATCTCTCTATCTGAACCAAGAGGATGCCCTTCACAGAATTAGAAAGGAGATTGTGCATTATTCATGTATGCCACATATATGTAACATTAATGTTATGATAATCAGACGGGCGCTATTGAATAATGATTAAGCTGCCTGTTCAGTAGGGCCTCGGCTCTTTCATCATTGTAATTGTTAGTTCAAGAAGAACGGCAAGTTGTGCCAGTCACGGTGTCAATTAGAGATCACTCCCATACAATTTGTTAAAAAATTTTTTTATCTGCAGTGGATTGAAAAAGTGAAAATCAAGCTTCCATTTTCCCCCTTTTGTTTATTCATCATGCATTTATGGAACTCAGTTTAATACCCAGCTAGCATAGATCATTCTGAGAACCATATGCTTCTCAGAGCTTGGTGAGAGCGTGGTTGTCCTATGGTTATTTTGCATACAACCTTCCCACAACATTCTGGGAATGGTGCAGGATGGTTGCTTGGCTTTGGAACATTCTCAGCACATTGAAGGAACTTGACAAAATAAATGTATTTTCTTGGTATTTCATTACTTTAACAGAACGTTTCCTAAAAGTTCAACCATGGTTACATTTCATTTAAATGTTAGTAATGTTCTAGGAACGTTCTCCAACTGGTTTGACATTGGGAATGTTCTCAAATAGTTCAGAGAATGTTAAGAAACAACGTTCTTCTGTGGAAATGTCAGTACTTCATCATAATGTTTCCTACAGGTTTCCTCATGATTCTATTTAAAGTCATGTTCTCATATTTGTTCTGAGAACGTTAAGAAAGCTTTACATAAAATCCACACAAAAATGTTAGTAACGTCAGAGAATGTTCTAAGAATGTTATTTAAAAACGTACATTCCGTTCTCAGCATCAACAAAACTCTATCCTCGATCTTGTGTGTTGGCCTTGCCCACTAATTGGCCACACCTGATCTTAATGAGTGCTTGTTTCCTTTGAAATGCGGTCTGTTTGAATAGACTAAAATTATGTATGAGTTTAAAAAACATGGCATGCTAGCTCCATCCTGGTGGCGCGGTGGACTAATTCCATGGATAGAGAACAGAAGCCGTGCCACAATAATAAATAAATGAATTTCCATGTGTCCTATCTGTGCTTGGAGTACAAAACAGTTAAACTAAGCTAGCAGTGTTATTAAAAGTATTATTAAAACGTTGTCAGAACTTTATTTAATTAACTTCAAATAACCTATAATTTCCATTCTCAGAAAGTTAATACAACTTTCCAGGAAAACTTTCAGGGAACCATAGTAAAATGTTCTCAGAACCTCCCTGCAACCAAAACATTTTCACTTCCGTTCTCAGCATGTTAAAAAAACGTTCAGTTTTACCGCTCAGGAAACGTATGGCTTCATTCCCAGAACCAGTGGGATACCTGAGAGATAGTGGTCTTTGTGCACCATGCCTGACCTTTACTGTCAATCAAAGCCCAGGGATCGTCTTCAGATGTATACGTGTGTGGAGCTGTTCGACTGAGGGTCCCTCATAACCAACGCTTAGTCTATGACCTAAACTCTAGGTAACCTGAGGTCACCCTCACAGGTTCTGTCACTCTCCTCATCTCATGCTGGGCATGCCCCAGACCGTAATCACAGCCAACCACCCACAATAAATATTGGCCAAATAATAATCCTACCCGACTTCCAAAGGAATATAAAGGAATATGTAGGACGTGACATGTATTATTTTTGCCACATTCAACATAAAAAACTCCAACCACAGGTGAATTCGATTTTGGAAAGATCTAAGGGCAGGTCTGTTTGTGACAGCCCTTTCACAGTCTCTCCTTCACAACCAGACAACCAACCATTCCACTGCTGGAGTATCCCCAGCATCATTCAGGCTGAGATAACATTCCAGTTAGTAAATGGGTCTCGTTGGCATGAAAGCTGCATCTGCTGAGTGGCTGCACCAAACTATTGTAGAAATGGAAACTGATCACCACACAGACCTGAATACCCTGCCAGTCATACAGGAAGGACACTGCCCTTGTCACTGCAGCTTACCCAGAATGACCAGTTAGCTGTGCAACCTGGTCAGGCCCCAGAACTACAACCACTACTGGTTACTTTGTGTCATCACCCTGTTAGGACACACTCATGTCCTGGTCACGTCAAATACATTAAATCAACCTTGCACACTTAGTTTAAGTGGAGAAATGAGAGGAAATGTTAGAGCTACACATACAATGAACAAAAATATAAACGCAACATGTAAAGTGTTGGTCCCATGTTTCATGAACTGATGTAAAAGATCCCAGACATTTTCCTTTACGCACATAAGGCTTATTTATCTCAAATGTTGTTCACAAATGTATTTACATCCCTGTTAGTGAGCATTTCTCCTTTGCCAAGATAATCCATCCACCTGACAGGTGTGGCATATCAAGAAGCCGATTAAACAGCATGATCATTACACAGGTGCACCTTGTGCTGGGGACAATAAAAGTCCACTTTAAAATGTGCAGTTTTGTCACACAACACAATGCCACAGATGTCTCAAGTTTTGCATGCTGACTGCAGGAATGTCACCAGAGCTGTTTCCAGAGAATTGAATGTTAATTTCTCTATCATAAGCCGCATCCAACGTCATTTTAGAGAATTTGGCTGTACGTCCAACCGGCCTCACAACCTCAGACCACATGTAACCATGCCAGCCCAGGACCTCCACATCCGGCTTCTTCACCTGTGGGATAGTATGAGACCAGCCACCCGGACAGGTGATGAAACTGTACATTTGCAAAACCGAAGCATTTCTGCACTGTCAGAAACCATCTCAGGGAAGCTCATCTGCATGCTCGTCGTGATCACCAGGGTCTTGACCTGACTGCAGTTTGGCGTCGTAACTGACTTCAGTGGGCAAATGCTCACCTTCGATGGGCACTGGCACGCTGGAGAAGTGTGCTCTTCACGAATGAATCCTGGTTTCAACTGTACTGGGCAGATGTCAGACCGTGTGTATGGCGTCATGTGGGCGAGCCGTTTGCTGATGTTAATAATGTGAACAAGAGTTCCCCATGGTAGCGGTGGGGTTATGATATGGGCAGGCATAAGCTACGGACAACGAACACAATTGCATTTGATCAATGGCAATTTGAATGCACAGAGACACTGTGGCACAGCCATTGAAGAGGAGTGAGACAACATTCAAGAGGCCACAATCAACAGCCTGATCAACTATATGCAAAATAGATGTGTCGCGCTGCATCAGACAAATGGTGGTCACACCAGATACTGACTGGTTTTCTGATCCACGCCCCTACCTTAAAAAATTAATAAATATGTATCTGTGACCAACAGATGCATATCTGTATTCCCAGTCATGTGAAATCCATAGATTAGGGCCTAATGCGTTTATTTCAATTGACTGATTTCCTTATATGAACTGTAACTCAGTCAAATCTTTTATTTTTATTTTATTTTTTATTTCACCTTTATTTAACCAGGTAAGCCAGTTGAGAACAGGTTCTCATTTACAACTGCGACCTGGCCAAGATAAAGCAAAGTAGTGCAATAAAAACAACACAGAGTTACATATGGGGTAAAAAAAAAACATAAAGTCAGAAATACAACAGAAAAAATATATATACAGTGTGTGCAAATGTAGCAAGTTATGGAGGTAAGGCAATAAATAGGCTATAGTGCAGAATAATTACAATAGTATTAACACTGGAATGCTAGATGTGCAAGAGATTATGTGCAAATAGAGATACTGGGGTGCAAAAGAGCAAAATAAATAACAATATAGGGATGAGGTAGTTGGGTGGGCTAATTTCAGATGGGCTGTGTACAGGTGCAGTGATCGGTAAGGTGCTCTGACAACTGATGCTTAAAGTTATTGAGGGAGATAAGAGTCTCCAGCTTCAGAGATTTTTGCAAATCGTTCCAGTCATTGGCAGCAGAGAACTGGAAGGAATGGCGGCCAAAGGAGGTGTTGGCTTTGGGAATGACCAGTGAGATATACCTGCTGGAGCGCAGACTACGGGTGGGTGCTGCTATGGTGACCAATGAGCTAAGATAAGGCGGGGATTTGCCTAGCAGTGATTTATAGATGGCCTGGAGCCAGTGGGTTTGACTGACGAACATGTAGTGAGGACCAGCCAACAAGAGCGTACAGGTCACAGTGGTGGGTAGTGTATGGGGCTTTGGAGACAAAACGGATGGCACTGTGATAGACTACATCCAATTTGCTGAGTAGAGTGTTGGAGGCTATTTTGTAAATGACATCGCCGAAGTCAAGGATCGGTAGGATAGTCAGTTTTACGAGGGCATGTTTGGCAGCATGAGTGAAGGAGGCTTTGTTGCGAAATAGGAAGCCGATTCTAGATTTAACTTTGGATTGGAGATTCTTTATGTGAGTCTGGAAGTTGAGTTTACAGTCTAACCAGACACCTAGATATTTGTAGTTGTCCACATACTCTAGGTCAGACCCGTCGAGAGTGGTGATTCTAGTCGGGTGGGCGGGTGCTAGCAGCGTTCGAATGAAAAGCATGCATTTAGTTTTACTAGTGTTTAAGAGCAGTTGAAGGCTACTGAAGGATTGTTGTATGGCATTGAAGCTCGTTTGGAGGTTTGTTAACACAGTGTCCAATGAAGGGCCAGATGTATACAAAATGGTGTCGTCTGCGTAGAGGTGGATCTGAGAGTCACCAGCAGCAAGAGCGACATCATTGATATACACGGAGAAAAGTGTCGGCCCAAGAATTGAACCCTGTGGCACCCCCATAGAGACTGCCATAGGTCCAGACAACAGGCCCTCCGATTTGACACACTGAACTCTATCTGAGAAGTAGTTGGTGAACCAGGCGAGGCAGTCATTTGAGAAACCAAGGATATTTAGTCTGCCAATAAGAATGCGGTGGTTGACAGAGTCGAAAGCCTTGGCCAGGTCGATGAAGACGGCTGCACAGTACTGTCTATTATCAATCGCGGTTATAATATCGTTTAGGACCTTGAGCGTGGCTGAAGTGCACCCGTGACCAGCTCGGAAACCGGATTGCATAGCGGAGCAGGTACGGTGGTATTCGAAATGGTCGATGATTTGTTTGTTAACTTGGCTTTCGAATACTTTCGAAAGGCAGGGCAGGATGGATATAGGTCTGTAGCAGTTTGGATCTAGAGTGTCACCCCCTTTGAAGAGGGGGATGACCGCGGCAGCTTTCCAATCTCTGGGGATATCAGACGTTATGAAAGAGAGGTTGAACATACTAGTAATAGGGGTTGCGACAATTTCGGCGGCTAGTTTTAGAAAGAAAGGGTCCAGATTGTCTAGCCCAGCTGATTTGTAGGGGTCCAGATTTTGCAGCGCTTTCAAAACATCAGCTGTCTGAATTTGTGTGAAGGAGAAGCGGGGGGGGCATGGGCAAGTTGCAGCAGAGGGTGCAGAGTTGGTGGCCGGGTTAGTGGTAGCCAGATGGAAAGCATGGCCAGCTGTAGCAAAATGCTTGTTGAAATTCTCGATTATTGTAGATTTATCGGTGGTGATAGTGTTTCCTAGCCTCAGTGCAGTGGGCAGCTGGGAGGAAGTGCTCTTATTCTCCATGGACTTTACAGTGTCCCAAAACTTTTTTGGAGTTAGTGCTACAGGATGCAAATTTCTGTTTGAAAAAGTTAGCCTTTGCTTTCCTGACTGCTTGTGTATATTGGTTCCTAACTTCCCTGAAAAGTTGCATATCGCGGGGGCTATTTGATGCTAATGCTGTACGCCACAGGATGTTTTTGTGCTGGTCAAGGGCAGTCAAGTCTGAGGAGAACCAGGGGCTATATCGGTTCTTAGTTCTGTATTTTTGAATGGGGCATGTTTATTTAAGATTGAGAGGAAATTACTTTTAAGGAACAACCAGGCATCCTCTACTGACGGAATGAGATCTATATCCATCCAGGATACCTGGGCCAGGTCAATTAGGAAGGCCTCCTCGCTAAAGTGTTTTAGGGAGCGTTTGACAGTGATGAGGGGTGGTCGTTTGACCGCGGACCCGTTACGGACGCAGGCAATAAGGCAGTGATCGCTGAGATCCTGGTTGAAGACAGCTGAGGTGTATTTAGAGGGTATGTTAGTCAGGATGATATCTATGAGGGTACCCATGTTTACGGATTTAGGGTTGTACCTGGTAGGTTCGTTGATAATTTACGTGAGGTTGAGGGCATCTAGCTTGGATTGTAGGATGGCTGGGGTATTAAGCATATCCCAATTTAGGTCACCAAGCAGTACAAACTCTGAGGATAAATGGGGGGCAATCAATTCACATATGGTGTCCAGGGCACAGCTGGGGGCTGAGGGGGGTCTGTAGCAAGCGGCAACAGTGAGAGACTTATTTCTGGAAAGGTGGATTTTTAGAAGTAGAAGCTCAAACTGTTTGGGCACAGACCTGGATAGTATGATAGAGCTCTGCAGGCTATCTCTACAGTAGATTGCAACTCCACCCCCCTTTGGCAGTTCTATCTAGACGGAAAATGTTATAGTTGGGGATGGAAATTTCAGAATTTTTGGTGGCCTTCCTGAGCCAGGATTCAGACACTGCTAGAACATCAGGGTTGGCAGAGTGTGCTAACGCAGTGAATAACTCAAACTTAGGAAGTAGACTTCTGATATTTATGTGCAAGAAACCAAGACTTTTGCGATTACAGAAGTCATCAAATGATAGCGCCTGGGGAGTAGGAGTGATACTGAGGGCTGCAGGGCCTGGGTTAGCCTCTACATCACCAGAGGAACAGAGGAGGACTAGAATAAGGATACGGCTAAAGGCTTTAAGAACTGGTCTTCTAGTGCGTTGGGTACATAGAATAAAGGGGGCAGATTTCCGGGTGTTATAGAAAAGATTCAGGGCATTATGTACAGACAAGGATATGGAAGGATATGAGTAAAGTGGATGATCATCAAGACTCTTGGAAGAGCGTTCTATGGACAGATGATTCAAAAGTGTAACTTTTTGGACGACATGGTTCCAGTAATGCCTGGCGAAAACCAAACTCTGCATTCCACAGTAAGAACATCATACCAAAGGGCAAGCATGGTGGTGGTGGTGTGATGGTTTAGGGATGCTTTGCTGCCTCAGGACCTGGACGACTTGCCTTAATTAATTAACTTAATTAATTAACTTGCTCAGTGGGATGTTCAAAGTTTCTGATATTTTTTAATAACCCGACCCTGATCTGTACTTCTCCACAACTTTGTCCCTGACCTGTTTGGAGAGCTCCTTGATCTTCATGGTGCCGCTTGCTTGGTGGTGCCGCTTGCTTAGTGGTGTTGGAGACTCTGGGGCCTTTCAGAACAGGTGTATATATACTGAGATCATGTGACAGATCATGTGACACTTAGATTACACACAGGTGGACTTTATTTAACAAATTATGTGACTTCTGAAGGTAATTGGTTGCCCCAGATCTTATTTAGGGGCTTCATAGCAAAGAGGGTGAATACATATGCACGCACCACTTTTCCTGTATTTATTTTTGAGAGTTTTTTGAAACAAGTAATTTCTTTTCATTTCACTTCACCAATTTGGACTATTTTGTGTATGTCCATTACATGAAATCCAAATAAAAATCTATTTAAATTACAGGTTGTAATGCAACAAAATAGGAAAAACGGCAAGGGGGATGAATGCTTTTGCAAGGCACTGTATACCAAGAGCCGATTTGACCTCCATCAAATGGTACTATGGCAGCCATATGCGATTTGAGGAAAAATCCAGGGTGACCCCAAAGATAATCTGTGGTGGGCCCCTTATTAAATTGCAAGAGTAGGGGCTAAAGATACAAAATTCTTCAAAGTACATTGGAGCCCAAACATATTTTGAGCACATTTGTTTATTTTAGAGCCAATTATAATAGCCACAGCATCAAGACGTGTAACTGTATGTATTTTTGTCAGCCAGCTACCATACAGTACTGAATGAGAGCAAATTTGACCTGGAAAGTTGCCAATTAATCAGCCACCAAAAAGTAAAGCATACATTCATCAAATATTCATAGTTGATATTTCCATCTATTGTATCTCTGTGTTTACTGGTCTATATTTCCCAGATGCATTAAGATATCCTAATTCAGTTTTTTATGTGCATGTAGGGCAGACAACTGACTGCTTGTGTTCCAAATGTTAGCAATATCAGAGCATGTAATATTGGGTTACATGAGTTTATGTGGTCCCCCCCCCCACCCCCCCTCCAGCCAGGCATTATTCTGCACTTTCTGAGTTTAGGGGGTGTGTCACACTATCTAAAAAATTCAACCACTTTTACAGTAAAATATTTGTAAACAATCATCCATTTAATAAATGGGAGACATTAGAGATGTGAAAAAACATGGTTGTGTTTTGTTCTTCCTCGGGTAGGGGTATCTAACAAATTTGGAGGCCTTGCCACTAGCCTTTTTTATGTAATTTGTTAGACTAAATGTAAAAGGAATTACTTGTATAAAACAGTGATACACAGGGACACTTACGCAACAATCAGAACTAGAACCATCATCACATAGATCAACTAATTAGTGAAGTAGTTCCTCACACAGCAATCTGAAACTAGTATTAGAGGGAACACAACTTGCTTTCTCCAATCTATGTCAAACAGAAACAGCGTGTAAAATGCCGCAGGACTATTCTTAGGGACCCTGACTGGGATTCTCTGGGAACATCCATCCATACAGTAACAGGACTTGACTGGTTGTTTATTAAGTCTGGAACAACAATGTAATGTGTTCCTGCTGCCACTTTGGAGAAGCCGCTTCCCTATTATTGTTGGATAGACAGTAAATTAAACAGTAGGTCTGCCTGGCACACCCACTGCAGTGAGACTCACAGGCCTATTTATTATTCATGCTGTAATCGGAAGGCATCTACCGCCTCTAAATTAATGAGAAAATGTGATCGACCAACTCTGAGGCCACTGCTGTCTCCAGGGACTCTTTGAAATTGAGTTTGAAAGAAAAGGGATGGGGGTGGAAAACACTAACTGCAGCATAGCAAGAGAAATTGACTTGGATGGGAATGCATGGTGGAATGAACTAGGTACATGTGGTTTTAGATTAAGAAAGGTAAGCTTAGTTAGGTGCAGTGAGTGGGAAAGGAAATGGAGCAAAAATATATATATTTTTTTCTGCTGCTTTAATGGCACCTAGGCTTAAAGTGGAAAGGGAAAACATTTGGACACAGTTTGCTTCTCTGTCTAATCCCTTCAGTCACTTCCTTGGTTCTGCTACTGGCAAGGTGAGGGTGATAGCTGAGGGTGATATAAAAAAACTAAACTCTTGCAGGTTTCTCACAAAAGTTTCTGACAGAAACCAAACGTGAAACAGCCAATGATCAGCCTGGTCCCAAACAGACAGATTCTGCAAGTATGGCTCACAATCTGGTATGGTAAATTGTGTCAGGAAAAGGAATGTAAAATGATCATATTTCTCATAAATCTCTAGTTGACACTGCTTCTCCTCTTGGGGTCCGGGACCAGTATTTGGTGGTTAAGTAGGTACAGGAAATCCTATGATTGAGGTCTGGACCAATGGAGAATGAATTTGGTCCTCTGGTTCACAAGTGTGAATTGAGCTGTGGTTGGTTCTCCACCAGTCTCATTATCAGCTAACAGTCACTCAGTCTCTGATATGTGTTACCTTAGCTACACAGCGCGTGTGTATATTTCCGTGTGTGAGCGGGTGTCTACTCTGCCTTTTCTCAGGGAGTAATATTTCCATAATCTACCACTGTTAAAGGTTCCATGCTGCCTCTAATATTTCCATAATCTACCACTGTTAAAGGTTCCGTGCTGCCTCTAATATGTCCATAATCTACCACTGTTAAAGGTTCCATGCTGCCTCTAATATTTCCATAACCTACCACTGTTAAAGGTTCCATGCTGCCTCTAATATGTCCATTATCTACCACTGTTAAAGGTTCCATGCTGCCTCTAATATGTCTCCCTCGCTGTTATGTTATTTTCTTCAACATGGTCTCCCTCGCTGTTATGTTATTTTCTTCAAAATGGTCTCCCTCGCTGTTATGTTTTTCTCCTAAAAATGGCACTACCTCTTCCTGAGTCCATGTTTGTCCTATTTCTTATTCCACCCACCCCGGCTCTGGCCGTGAGGCCCTGGCCCCTAACACAGTGTTAGGCCAAAGAGCTGAACTCCTGCCAGCACTCGACTGGACTCAAGCCGTAGTGTTGGTATTTTATTAGGATCCCCATTAGCTGTTGCAAAAGCAGCAACTACTCTTCCTGGGGTCCACACAAAACATGAAACATGACATAACACAGAACACTAATAGACTATTTCAGCTCAAGGACAGAACTACCTCAATTTAAAAAAGGCACACGTAGCCTAAATATCAATACATACACACAAATTATCTACGTCAATTAGGGAGAGGCGTTGTGCCGTGAGGTGTTGCTTTGTATGTTTTTTTTAACCAGATTTGCTGTTCATTTGAACAATATGAGATGGAAGGGAGTTCCATGCAATAATGGCTCTATATAATACTGTACGCTTTCTTGAATTTGTTCTGGATTTGGGGACTGTGAAAAGACCCCTGGTGGCATGTCTGGTGGGGTAAGTGTATGTCAGAGCTGTGTTTAAGTTGACTATGCAAACAATTTGGAATTGTGTCTACTCTGCCTTTTCTCAGGGAGTAATATTTCCATAATCTACTACTGTTAAAGGTTCCATGCTGCCTCTAATATTTCCATAATCTACCACTGTTAAAGGTTTTGTGGAGTAACTAAAATGTTGTTGATCCATCTTCAGTTTTCTCCTGTTACAGCCATTAAACTATGTAACGGTTTTAAAGCCACCATTGGCCTCATGGTGAAATCACTGAGCGGTTTCTTTCCTCTCCGGCAACTGAGTTAGGAAGGACGCCTGTATCTTTGTAGAGACTGGGTGTATTGATACCATCGAAAGTGTAATTAATAACTTCATGATGCTCTACGGGATATTCAATGTCTGCATTTTTTATTTTTCCTCTACCTATAGGGGTCCTTCTTTGTGAGGCATTGGAAAACCTCCCTGATCTTTGTGGGTGAATCTGTGTTTGAAATTCACTGCTCAACTGAGTGACCTTACAATTATCTGTATGTGTGGGGTACAGAGATGAGTTAGTCATTCAAAAATCATGTTAAACACTATTATTGCACACAGAGTCCATGCAACTTATTACTTGTTAAGCTAATTTTTACTCTTGAACTTTTTAGGCTTGCCATAAAATACAATTTGACTCGAGATATATATATATATATATTTTTAATGAATTTCTAAAATGTTCTCCAAACAAAATTCCACGTTGTCATAATGGGGTATTGTGTGTAGATCAGTGACACAAAATCACAATTTAATCCATTTTGAATTCAGGCTGTAACACAACAGAATATGGAAAAAGTAAAGGTGTGTGAATACTTTCTGAAGGCACTGTATACCAGGCCACTCTCCCTCTGTGGAACATTAAATAAAGGTAGGAAGTTGGACTAATGCTTTGTGACTTGTGATGGCAGAGGGATGATAGGATCATTGCAAAAGATGAATAGGCAGTTTGACAGAGTACTATTTTTACTGCCAGTACCATTGAAATGGATCACCTGTAGGCATGGAAAGCTTATAAACATTGACATGCAGTGATATGATAGGTGAAATTAATCTGAGACAAATGCATTTAAATACAACTCATGTTCACCTGTTGTTGGGGTTGTTTTTCCCTTTGCTGTTTTATTTTTTATGATAATACCACTGGCGTTTTCTTGCATTCTCGCTGAGTTATCTGGCTGCAGTTGTTTTCTTTTTATTTTGGGTAGGAAAGAATCTCTTCGTCTGGGTCTGTTTTAACTTGAAGGGGACCTGGCTTATTAACAGCATTGTGAGGATTGTGAGGGTCTCAAGGCTATAGTGGGGTCGTGTCTTCCTCTTTTAAAACACATTTATAATGTCAAATCCAAACACGGCACAAGCAGGCCCCTTTCTACTCAGCAGGCTGTGTCTTTTTGAGGAATATTCATAGAGAAAGAGGTAGAGAGAGAGAGAGACAGGCGAGAGACCGAGAGAGAGAAACAGAGAGAGTAAGATGGAGAGAGAGAGAAAGAGAAAGAGAGAGAGGGACTCACTGCAGCAAGCAGGCAACTCCTCTAAGCTTTTGATAAGGGTCTTACTGAGAGATTTTCTCTTTCCCCATTCAGCAATATTAGGCAGAATGCTGTAGCAGTTAGACAAGACACTGTGTGTGCGTGTGTGTGCGCGCGCTGTGACTCATCCCCTCGTCACTTCATTTCTAAATCCTCTTGCCTTCCCAGAACGTGTAATCCCCCACCAAAAATCAGTTGTTAGGCAATCCCTTTATCAATTACCCTTCCAAAATCTCCTGCGTGTTTCTCCTGAAATCATATTGGATTACATATTGGATGTACACAGCACCAATCAAGGGTCTTTGCTGCTAGCTGTGCTACAGCAGGACAGACTGCAGTACACAGGCAACTAACACCATCTAGGCTACATTGTGTCCTCACACTATGAATACTAGGATGCTTTCTGTTAACACAAAAGCATCCTCCTTGGCTCTCTCTCCCTCCTTTATTGGTAATGATCACAGGGTGGACCCTGCATTGCATTCAGATCAATGGAAAGACCCTATGGAATTCTTATGCCAAATTAATAGCAGGCTAAACCGAAATCGATCCCAAACGAGATGGCCACCGCAAATTCAATAATCACAATTATCAAATAGCTGGAATGGTGACAATATCTCAATATCTCTTCCCTCTGAAGAGTGTGTTCCCTGCTGGAGCGCATAGTCAGATTTTAATTAAAGATTGGTAGAGCAGCAGGCTCTCTTGTGGATCTGGAAACTTCACAGGGATCTAACAGTCCTTGGTCATTCCATTGAAACCTTAGAAGATATTGTTTGAAAGGGCCTTTGTGGTCCAAGGGTTTGTGGGGGAGCCTTTGAAAGAGAGACAGGAAGCAGAGACACTGATTGATACTTGAGGTGTGTGAATAAATACAGAACCACCAGCCATTCATATTCACTGCAGTGGTGTGGCAATCACTAGCCTCTGGAGAGAGATTTCTCTCCTTACCTTCAGACACCCTCTACCTAGACAGTATATCTCATGGTAGGTTCTGTCAGACACCCTCTACCTAGACAGTATATCTCATGGCAGGCTCTGTCGGACACCCTCTACCTAGACAGTATATCTCATGGCAGGCTCTGTCGGACACCCTCTACCTAGACAGTATATCTCATGGCAGGCTCTGTCGGACACCCTCTACCTAGACAGTATATCTCATGGCAGGTTCTGTCAGACACCCTCTACCTAGACAGTATATCTCATGGCAGGTTCTGTCAGACACCCTCTACCTAGACAGTATATCTCATGGCAGGTTCTGTCAGACACCCTCTACCTAGACAGTATATCTCATGGCAGGTTCTGTCAGACACCCTCTACCTAGACAGTATATCTCATGGCAGGCTCAGATGTAGCCTTTTATACCTATTTTCTTTAGCATGATGCAATGTGTTTCATTGGGGATACAGGGATGCTACCATTCTTTTACATTTCATTACCAATTATGTCCATCAAATGGCCAAAGACAGTTTCCAGTGTGTATCAAGAATGGTCCACCAGATCACCACCCAAAGGACATCCAGCCAAATTAACACAACTGTGGGAAGCATTGGAGTCAACATAGGCCAGCATCCCTGTGGAGCGCTTTCGACACCTTGTAGAGTCCCTGCCCCAACAAATTGAGGCTGTTCTGAGGGCAAAAGGGAGAACACACTCAATATTAGGAAGGTGTTCGTAATGTTTTGTACACTCAGCATATTTCCCCTCCACTAGACTGAGGTGGCTGATGAATTTAAATGTTGCCACACAATGTACTATGACTCATTTATGGTGGGAGTGTGATAAGCTCACATGCCTCTAATGGTGTAAATGGTTTACTGGTTAGCTTGTCGTCTCATCAGTGACACATTCAGAGCCGTGTCAGGTCTGTTGGCGCTTTTCACAAAACAGATGCACACACACACACACACACCTGTAAGATACTTCAGCAGGTGGTACTAGCAGGAGTTCGGTAAACACCAATTTATGTGAATTCTAATGCTGCGCATGTGGTGCTCTCAGGTAAATACGTCAATATGGGTTTGTCTCAAATGACACCTTATTTTCCATGTATAGTGCACTACTTTTGACAGGTGCTGGTCAAAAGTAGTGCACTATATTTTTTCACATTTACATTTTTAGTCATTTAGCAGACGCTCTTATCCAGAGCGACTTAGGGAATAGGGTGCCATTTCGGACGCAGTTTAAATCTTAGAGGGGTAGCAATAGCAAGTTATGAAATGATGAACTGTTGGTTGTTGCTGGTGGCTTTGAAATTAAATCGGTATACAAACATTTGAGCAGTAAAGGCTGAATCACGTTCAAGTGTTTTGGCATTCAAGGTATTGCATTATTTTAATAGTGTCTGAGAATAGTAATCTTTCTGCATTATTTTCCATTGTCAACACAGTCAGGTATTTACAGTCAGCACCATGCATTAATTTGGAAACTTTCGCTTTTAGATAAACAACAACCCCCCCCCCCCCACACACACACACACACACACACATTTCCCCTGCATTCTATGTGCTGATGAAAGCCAGACAATAATGATCCTGTTTGTACGTGCGTCCTAGCAGGTTAGACACCACTGTAACCTTCTCCTACAGCCCGTGTTTCCATGCCAACCACAGCCCCTGCTCTGCTGCAACTTTACAGCACGATAAACACTAAAGGCTGATAATGGATTTCATTGATTCTTCTTCTGTTACTGATCTGGGAATATGAGAATGTAGAAAAACAAAGTTGAGGAAAGGTGGTATAATTGCAGGGGTTACATTTCTGTCACCGATTCTCGAGAGGTCGTTTATGAAATCCGCAATAAACATCTCCAGCTGGTGGCCGTTGGGCTGAATATAATAATTATAATTCCCTTCTCACGACTGCCAATTGGCGTGCACCAAAGCACCTTTCACTCACAAGGTTCTCTCAGATATCTCAATTCTTACTAGCCAATGCCCATCCCGTGATCGGGTCCTTCTCACAGGCCTCGCAGCGCCGAAGTAAAAGTGAAGACAGACACATCGGGGATGCAAAAGCGCGCATCCCGCTTATCGAATTCAGAGGCGCACTTTGAAGATGTTAGAAGAACTGCCCACATGTACTTTTTCTCAGCCGACAAGACGAGTAAACGAACAGTAAAATCACTAGCCTATGCCAATGTTCTATCCCCCATAGAAGCTTCTTCGTTCTGTGCGATAAATAAATATTCCAAACAGACTCTGGGACAGTTGTGGGACGATAGATCCCAAATTCATACAACCACTGCACATAAAAAAAAGTTAAAAGCAATGAAACTGATGCAACAGATCAAAATGTTTAGCTTAATGTCGATAAACTATTATTTCTTCACATTATAAGTGCAGCAATGCGCACACAGCAGTAGTGTGAAACTATGAAAATATCAGTTAGACATTTTGAAAGAGGGGAGATCTAAAGATGCAACAACTAGCATAGGTTGCTAATATGACTAGGATTGTGCCTTTGGCTACTGCAATGAAAGAAAGTTGATTTGAAAACCAATAGAACATGAGATTCAATGGCATATGAAGAAGTGTTTATATAATTCCCTACATTTATATGGTTGGATTTTGGCTAGGCTTCTTTGAAACAAGGTAGGACTTGCCTCATAAAATGACAAAAAACATACAAGTTTATGGTTGAATATAATGCTAACTGCCTCCGCTCAGATTGCAAGGTGCATGGGTGATGTTGAGGTGCACAACAGGCACTTTCTCTCCTATCTAAATGAGCTGTCCCTTGAGTAGGCCTATGTCGACAGAATCAAGCCTTTCAATTTAAATGTTAATTATCCTACATTATATTTGTCGAACATGACTGGCGTTTAGCCTATATATGTACAAAAATATAAATGCAACATGTAAAGTGTTGGTCCCATGTTTCATGAGCTGAAATAAAAGTTCCCAGACATTTTCCATACACACATAAGCTTATTTCTCTCAAATGTTGTACACAAATTAGTTTTCATCCCTGTTAGTGATCATTTCTCCTTTTCCAAGATAATCCCTCCACAAGTGTGGCATATCAAGAAGCTGATTAAACAGCATGATCATTACACAGGTGCACCTTGTGCTGGGGACAAGAAAAGGCCACTCTAAAATGTGCAGTTTTGTCACACAACACAATGACACGGATGTCTCAAGTTTTGAGGGAGTGTGCAATTGGCATTCTTACTGCATAAATATCCACCAGAGCTGTTGCCAGAGAACTGAATGTTAATTTCTCTACCATAAGCTGCCTCCAACATCTAAGGAGTATTTCTGTCTGTAATAAAGCCCTGTTTGTGGGGAAAAACTCATTCTGATTGGCTGGGCCTAGCTCCCCAGTGGGTGAGCCTGTGCCCTCCTGTGCCCCTGCCCAGTCATGTGAAATCCAGAAATTAGGGCCTAATGAATTTATTTCAATTGACTGATTTCCTTCTATGAACTGTAACTCAGTAAAATCTTTGAAATTGTTGCATGTTTGTTCAATATATATATAGTCACTATGCTGCATCAGTTGGGCTACAGGTGATAATGCTTATTGCTATAGCACATCTAATAATGTAGATCATGCATAGGGTTCTGACTAGTTGAATATAGCTACGACTGGAAGTGACTTTTTCGTAGCAGGTTAGGATAGTTAGGTTAAGGTTAGGAAAAGGGTTAGGGTTAGCTAAAATGCTCTACTAACCTGCTACTAAAAGTAACTTCCAGTCGTAGCTGTACTCCATCTAGTCACAACCAATGCATAGACTATATGCATGGTCCAATATGTAAAAATTATTTCAACATAATTTTTACCAATATGTTATTGATGAGTCATAGTATATTGTGTGGCAACATTGAAATTCATTTTATTTTCATAAGTTTTGGAGTAGAATGTCCTTTTAAAAAGTCACCAGAACTGAGCTTCTCAGTCCATCTACATACAAATTATCCCCGGGAGCACCCCGAACCCACTAAGCAACGAAACAGGAATTGGTCAAACTTGCAGTTTAATACAAAATTATCCTCTTTCCCTAAAAGCATGATGGTCATGACTTTTTTTTACATGAAAGAGGAGGTTAACTTGGCCCCACAGACAATCGATCTGAGATCGACTTAAGTTTCAGTCATGGGATTTTGTTTCGCTTTAAGCCCTGTACTTGTAGCCTATAGTGCATTTAGTGTCATAAATATTCATGAAAAAGTAATGCTACTTACACTATATATACAAAAGTATGTGGACACCCCTTCAAATTACTGGAATATTTCAATAACATTTGAGATGATTCTGTGCTACCATCTTTGTGGCAACAGTTTGGGGAAGGCCCTTTCCTGTTTCAGCATGATAATACCCTTGTGCACAGAGTGAGGTCCATACAGAAATGGTTTGTCGAGATCGGTGTGGAAGAACTTAACTGGCCTGCACAGAGCCCTGATCTCAACCCGATCAAAAACCTTTGGGATGAATTGGAACTCTGACTGCGAGCCAGGCCTAATTGCCCAACATCAGTGCCAGACCTCACTAATGCTCTTGTGGCTGAATGGAAGCAACTCCCTGCAGCAATGTTCCAACATCTATTGGAAAGCCTTCCCAGAAGAGTGGTGGCTGTTATAGCAGCAAAGGGGGGACCAACTCCATATTAATGCCCATGATTTTGGAATGAGGTGTCCACTTTTGGTCATATAGTGTATTTCTTCAAGTGTTTTGTCTGTTTGGTCTCCTTGTGTTGTGCAGTATGTGTTGTGAGGAGGGCTGGAGATGCAGTGTATTCGGAAAGTATTCAGACACCCTTGACTTTTTCCACATTTTGTTATGTTACAGCCTTATTCTAAAATGGATTAATAAAAAAAAATAATTCTCTCATCAATCTACAGGGTCTTGAATACTTATGTAAATGTAATATTTACGTTTTTTTGCCAAATGTTCTAAAAACCTGTTTTTGCTTTGGTATTATGTGTAGATTGATGAGAAAAAAAGAACAATTTAAACAATTTTAGAACAAGGCTGTACCGTAACAAAATATGGAAAAAGTCAAGGGGTCTGAATACTCTCCGAATGCACTGTAGGTTGTAATGGCGTTTTTTTCTGTCTTGGCTTCTCCAGTGATTTTACCCATGCGCCGCTACTGCAATGAAATAGTGTTAAACTAACACTTTTCAAAGTGTTGATGATGTCACTTCTCCTCCCGTTGCTCCCCTCCGGAGCTCTGATTCGCCGGTCTACTGAGCCACCGGTCTGAGTGCACCACCTCGGCAACACCGGAAAGGAAACCCAACGCACCCTAATCACCTCCAGCGCACCTGCACCTCATCATCTCATCACCACCCCTATTTAGCCCTGGACTGTTGTGTTGTGTGTGATTGTTTAGCGTCGTGTCGTTTACTCTCTCTTTGTTATTCTCTTTCTCATTATTAAGTAAACCTTGACCTTGTTAATTCCTGCGTCTGCGTCCTGCCTCTTCGTATATCAATACTTGTCACAGATGAACTAACACCCCAAGAGTGTTGCGTCCTTAACACCATGGGTGTTGCAAATTCTGACTTAAATTAACACTTTATTAGAGATGATGCTGTTACACTTTGTCAGTGTTAGGGAATGAACACCTGTGGTGTTACACTTTCTCAGTGTTAGGGAATGAATACCTGTGGTGTTACACTTTCTCTGTGTTAGGGAATGAACACCTGTGGTGTTACACTTTCTCTGTGTTAGGGAATGAACACCTGTGGTGTTACACTTTCTCAGTGTTAGGGAATGAACACCTGTGGTGTTACACTTTGCCAGAGTTTGGGAATGAACACCTGTGGTGTTACACTTTCTCTGTGTTAGGGAATGAACACCTGTGGTGTTACACTTTCTCTGTGTTAGGGAATGAACACCTGTGGTGTTACATTTTCTCAGTGTTAGGGAATGAACACCTGTGGTGTTACACTTTCTCATTGTTAGGGAATGAATACCTGTGGTGTTACACTTTCTCTGTGTTAGGGAATGGACACCTGTGGTGTTACACTTTCTCAGTGTTAGGGAATGGACACCTGTGGTGTTACACTTTCTCAGTGTTAGGGAATGGACACCTGTGGTGTTACACTTTCTCAGTGTTAGGGAATGAATACCTGTGGTGTTACACTTTCTCTGTGTTAGGGAATGAACACCTGTGGTGTTACACTTTCTCAGTGTTAGGGAATGGACACCTGTGGTGTTACACTTTCTCAGTGTTAGGGAATGGACACCTGTGGTGTTACACTAACTCGTTTTGGGGTGTTGTTTTAACACTGAGTAAGTTTATATGCACAGTAATTGATTATGGCAGTATTCAGATTACGCAATAGTCATGTAAACACCTTACTTTGCTTATCTCAATCGGCATAAGGTCAAAATCAAAGTAAGCGTACATAAATTAAAACACCTGGTTTTCTGAGCAATCTTTCTAATTATTAGGACGTGTAAACACCTTAATCGACGTTCCAGCGATGTATTTGATCTGCTCATGTGCTAGCACTAGCCGAGCGAGCCTCCCTCTTTAGCGTGAGTAAAGTGAGTTTGGAACAACTGCATGTATGCATCTTAGAAGTAGTTTTCACATACAAACTCAGAATTAAATATGCTTCCCAAAAATAACATGGTCGCTGTGGTAGAAGGTTTATTTTGATTGGCGATTTTCTGCATTTATCAGAGCGCCATCAGGTAGCCTTATTTCAGATGTTCCCATGTAAACAGGGTTATTGTCATGAGCCCTCTCACTCCACCGGGTTACCACCTTAATTTGTTTCCACTATCTTCCACTCTGCTCACCTCCCTCTCTCTACTCAGCCTAACTAGCTCCACCTGTCCCTGCTCTGCTCGGCTCTAATTACTCTGCCAGCTGCGCTGCATTACCCACTAACCTCTCCCAGTATTTAAGGCCCTGTCTTTCAGCTCTCCGGTGTCAGATCGTCTGCAAAGCTCACACCCGAACCTGTTTGCTCGCGCTTCTGGCTCACCCTGGTTTTGTGACCCCGGACCTGCCTGTTTTTTGGATACTCTTCTGCCTCAGGAGATCCAGACCTGCTTCTGCCATTACGACTCCTGACTACTCTTCAATCCCGGTAACTCTGACCAGCCTTCTGCCTTGCTACTACGTATTTTGGATTTCCCTTGAACTGTACTGCTGCCTGGTTTCATTCCGCCCTGTTGTGTCTGTGTCTCCCCCCCCCCAGGACTTCTGGACCACCCACCACCGGCTTCATAGGACGCATCGCTGCCACTGGGGGGCACAGACCCAGCGCATTGGACGGGATCCCTGTTACCCCTGGAGCCTTCATTCACTCCCTACTTCCCTTTTCCCTTAAGTTTAATAAACTTTCTGGTGTGACGCAATTGTGGTCCCCTGGTCGTCTGTCTGAATCGTGACAGTACGATCTGACCATTATGGACTCAGCGCACACTTTCCCGACATGGAAACCGATGAGCATGAGCAGCAGTTCCAGCAGCAGCAACAACAACTCGCCATGATCATTCAACTCCTCACCAACCTTACCCCAGCCAGTCTGCCCACCAGCCCAGCCCCCGAGTTACCTGCCCCGGTCATTGCAGCCGCTGCTCCGAACCCAAGATTGGAAACCCCGAGCGGTTCAACGGGCGATTCAACCCAGGTCCGGCCATTCCTGACTAGCTGCCGACTTCAGTTCTCCTTGCAGCCAAGGACCTTCGCCACGGAGGGGGGCTAAAGTTGGGTATGCCATCACTCACCTGACGGGCCGAGCTCGACTCTGGGGAACAGCAGAGTTCGAACGTCAAACCCCCCGCATGTGCAACCTTCGACCTGTTTGCTGAGGAGATGCTGAAGGTGTTTGACCTGGATTCACCCACCGCAGAGGCGTCTCGTGAACTGTTCAGTATTCGACAAGGCAGACGTACAGTCGCAGACCATTCCATCGACTTCCGAACCCTGGCTAGACGAAGTTCTTGGAACACACCATCGTTGGTGGACGCGTTCTTCCATAGTTTGGCTGACTATATCAAGGACGAGTTGGTCTCCCATGAACTGCCTTCCACTCTTGATGAAGCCATCGCACTGACTGTCAGGATCGACAGAAGGATACAGACCCGTCGTCGTGAGAGGGGGCGCCAAGGTCCACCTACTACCGGCATTCGGAGAGATCCGACTGGGCTCCTGTCATCTACTGCCACTCACCCAGGTCAGCTTGATCAGTCTGAGCCTATGGAGATTGGGCGAGCCTCCCTCACTCCTGCAGAGCGCCAGCGCCGCTCACCTCAAACCTCTGCCTCTATTGTGGAGGTGATGGACATCGTGTGGTAACCTGCCCTTTAAAGGGCCGAAGCTCACCGGGCGTAGGGGGAGTCCGGTTGAGTTCAATGACCATCCAGTCCTCCGACCGCAAACCCCCTGCTGCAAGTTCACCTCCGCCTCTCTGACTCAACTCACACCCTGGCTGCTCTGGTGGATTCTGGCGCCGAAGCCAACATAATGGACATCAAGCTGGCACGCCAACTGGGACTGGAGAACCTCCGTTTGACACCTCCTATTCCTGCCCGGGCACTGGACGGACACTTACTCGGATCGGTCACTCATGTCACGGCCCCGGTCTCGATGGGTCTGTCCGGAAACCATCAAGAAACTATCCAGTTTCACCTGCTCCCCTCTCCAGGCCAACCCCTCATCCTGGGTTACCCATGGCTCCGCCCGGCACAACCCTCAGCTCGACTGGGTGACCGGGGTGATCAGGGAGTGGGGAGAGGACTGCCACCGAACCTGCCTGCTTGCTGCCGCACTACCCCCTCGGCCAGTACCTACTAACTCCGCTCCTGACCTCTCCAATGTCCCAGAATGCTACCATGGTCTCAGAGAGGTGTTTAACAAAGCAAGAGCCACATCTCTGCCCCCTCACCGACCGTACGACTGTGCCATCGACCTCCTCCCTGGAACAGCTCCTCCAAGGGGTCGTCTTTATTCGTTGTCTGCTCCTGAAAGAAAGTCCATGGAGGACTACATCAATGGCTCTCTGTCCGCAGGATTAATCCGTTCATCTTCATCTCCTGCTGGTGCTGGCTTCTTCTTTGTGGGGAAGAAGGACGGATCTCTTCGCCCCTGCATCGACTACAGGGGACTCAACGACATCACAGTGAAAAACCGTTACCCTCTGCCTCTGCTCACCTCTGCTTTTGAGTTGCTCCAGGGAGCCACTGTTTTTACCAAGTTGGATCTCAGAAACGCTTACCACCTAGTGCGGATCCGGGAGGGAGATGAATGGAAAACCGCATTCAATACACCAACAGGCCACTACGAGTATCTGGTTATGCCTTTTGGCCTCACCAATGCTCCTGCTGTGTTCCAGGCTCTAGTGAATGATGTACTGCGGGACATGTTAAACAAGTTTGTCTTCGTTTACCTGGATGACATCTTAATTTACTCCAGAAACCTGTCTGAACACACACGCCATGTCCAGCAAGTCCTTCATCGTCTTCTGGAGAATTCCCTCTACGCCAAGGCAGAGAAATGTGAGTTTCACGTCAAGACAGTGGCCTTCCTGGGGTACATAGTGGCAGAAGGAAGTATCCAAATGGATCCTGCCAAAGTATCAGCAGTCACTTCATGGCCAGTTCCGGAGAACAGAAAGAAGCTGCAACAGTTTCTGGGGTTTGCTAACTTCTATAGGAAGTTTATCCGGAACTACAGTACCGTTGCTGCCCCTCTCACTGCTCTAACCAGCACCAAGCAACCCTTCACCTGGACCCCAGCAGCCGACAAAGCCTTCAGTACCCTCAAGGTGAGGTTCACCTCCGCTCCCATCCTCCAGATGCCTGATGTGGACCGGCAATTCATTGTGGAGGTGGACGCCTCGGATGTGGGAGTTGGTGCTGTGATTTCTCAGTGGGCTGCGGAGGATAGGAAGCTCCATCCCTGTGCCTTTTTCTCACGTCGGTTGTCCCCCTCTGAGTGCAATTACGACATAGGGAACCGTGAGCTGCTGGCTGTGAAGCTTGCCTTGGAGGAGTGGCGTCACTGGCTGGAGGGGTCCACCATTCCATTTCTCGTTTGGACCGATCATAAGAACTTGGAGTACATCCGCACGGCCAAACGGTTGAACTCCAGGCAGTCCCGCTGGGCCCTGTTCTTCACCAGGTTTAATTTCACTCTGTCATACCGGCCTGGATCACGCAACACCAAGCCAGACGCCCTCTCCCGTCAATTCCAGAAGGATGACAACCCCTCCAAGGATCCTGTGTCGATTCTGCCAAGTCCCTGCATCGTTGCAGCTCTGACCTGGGCTGTTGAGGAACAGGTGCTGGAGGCTCTCCGTAACCAGCCAGGTCCCAGCACTTGCCCAGCTGACCGCCTTTTTGTCCCCGAAGACCTGAGGTCCCAGGTCATTCAGTGGGGACATGACTCCCGCCTAGCTTGTCACCCTGGCTCCACCCGCACTTACAACCTGCTCGCCCAGAGGTTCTGGTGGCCCTCTCTGAGGAAGGATGTACGGGAATTCGTCCAAGCCTGCCCCATCTGCAACCAACACAAGTCGTCCTGCCAGCCCCCAGCCGGATTGCTGCAGCCCCTGCCTGTGCCCAGACGTCCCTGGTCTCACATCGCCCTTGACTTTGTCACGGGGCTGCCCCCTTCAAGTGGCATGACCGTCATTCTCACCATCGTTGACCGTTTCAGCAAGATGGCACACTTCATTCCCCTCCCCAAGCTCCCAACCGCCAAGGAGACCGCCCAGGTGGTCCTGGAACACGTCTTCCGGATCCACGGACTGCCAAGGGATGTTGTTTCTGACCGTGGTCCACAATTCTCCTCCGCTTTTTGGAAGGAGTTCTGTCACCTGCTGGGAGCCACAGTCAGTCTGACTTCCGGATTCCATCCCCAATCCAATGGGCAGTCAGAGCGGGCTAATCAGGAGCTCGAGAAGGCACTGCGATGCATGACTTCACGCAACCCCCACTCCTGGTCGCAGCAATTGACATGGGTGGAGTACGCACACAATTCTCTGACCTGCTCTGCCATCGGTATGTCCCCTTTCCAATGTGTTTATGGATACCAGCCTCCTCTATTTGCCAGCCAGGAGGAGGAGGTTACTTGCCCATCTGCACTTGCTTTTGCCCGTCGATGTCGCCGCACCTGGTCACAAGCCCGAGCCACACTCCTCAGGTCCGTTGCCAGCTACACTACCGGGGCCAACCGTCGGAGAATTCCTGCTCCCACCTACCATGTTGGTCAAAGGGTGTGGTTGTCATCGAAGAACCTGCCACTCAGGGTGGAGTCGCAGAAGCTGGCACCTCGGTTCATTGGCCCATTCCCTATCATAAGAGTGATTAGCCCAACTGCTGTCCGGCTCCAACTGCCTAATTCCCTGAGGGTGCACCCCACTTTCCATGTGTCTAAGATTAAGCCCATCCATGAGAGTCCGCTGGTCCCTGCTGCGCCTGGTCCTCCTCCTCCACGGCTCGTCGATGGTGGCCTGGTTTACACCGTCCGCCGCCTGCTTCGGTCCAGACGGAGGGGTAGGGGTCTCCAGTACCTCATTGACTGGGAGGGCTATGGACCTGAGGAAAGGACCTGGGTGCCAGCTAGTCGGATTGTGGATAGGACTCTCATCACCGCTTTCCACCAACGGCATCCTGATCAACCTGCAATCCGTAGGGGCCGCCCCAGAGGGGTCCCTAACCGTCCGGCCCGCTCGGCTTCCTGTCCTGTGCCTGATCCTGTCTCGGGACCTGTCCCATCTCCCGACCACGGCCCTCCGGCTTCCTCCGAGGATGAGGACGTTCACTCGGACCGTTCGGAGGAGTTCTAGCCCTCCTCCGGCTCCCCTCCTCCCGCCCGGCGTGGTGTTGCTCTTGGGACTTCTGGGGCCGTCCCTTGGGGGGTTCTGTCATGAGCCCTCTCACTCCACCGGGTTACCACCTTAATTTGTTTCCACTATCTTCCACTCTGCTCACCTCCCTCTCTCTACTCAGCCTAACTAGCTCCACCTGTCCCTGCTCTGCTCGGCTCTAATTACTCTGCCAGCTGCGCTGCATTACCCACTAACCTCTCCCAGTATTTAAGGCCCTGTCTTTCAGCTCTCCGGTGTCAGATCGTCTGCAAAGCTCACACCCGGAACCTGTTTGCTCGCGCTTCTGGCTCACCCTGGTTTTGTGACCCCCGGACCTGCCTGTTTTTTGGATACTCTTCTGCCTCAGGAGATCCAGACCTGCTTCTGCCATTACGACTCCTGACTACTCTTCAATCCCGGTAACTCTGACCAGCCTTCTGCCTTGCTACTACGTATTTTGGATTTCCCTTGAACTGTACTGCTGCCTGGTTTCATTCCGCCCTGTTGTGTCTGTGTCTCCCCCCCCCCCAGGACTTCTGGACCACCCACCACCGGCTTCATAGGACGCATCGCTGCCACTGGGGGGGGCACAGACCCAGCGCATTGGACGGGATCCCTGTTACCCCTGGAGCCTTCATTCACTCCCTACTTCCCTTTTCCCTTAAGTTTAATAAACTTTCTGGTGTGACGCAATTGTGGTCCCCTGGTCGTCTGTCTGAATCGTGACAGTTATTAGGGAAATCGTTCTTCTTGCAAAGCATGTAAACGTTTTAATCTAGCTATTATATTAATCTGACTATCCACAATAATCCCATTATTGTGTGCATGTAACCGTGCTCACTGTAGGGTGTAAAGCTTTATTTGCATATTTATTTCCCAGGATGTATTTCAAGTGAATTTTAGAGGTATCAGTACCACCCATGACTGTGTTTGCTAGTGACAGAGACATGATTGTTGCCGTCGATGGCTTTCAGTCCTGTAGCCTTTACCAAGTGAGTGCCTAAGTTAATATTTTATCATACTAATTGTATTATTTATGACACTACATTACTTTTTTTGACAAAACGATATTTCGACAGCCTAGTTTTACCCTAACAAACTCCTGGTTTGCAGGCAACATCGGCAAGTCATATTATGCTGGCATGCAAAATGTTATCTAATTCCTATTGGAATCCAGCCCGAGTAAGGATATCCAAAGATTGGAAGTTTAAATCACCCGCAATCTGCAGTTAGCTTGACTGCCAAGGGAGGGAAGATTGATAAATAAAATCTAAATCTAATTTATTTGCAGAATACAACAGGTGTAGAAATGCTTTACAGTGAAATGCTTACTTACGAGCCCTTTCCCAATAATGCAGTTCAAAAGGAAAAAAGGAAATAGTAACACTATAGCAACAATAAAATAACAATAACAAAGCTATATACAAGGAGTACCGATACCCAGTGATTGTGTCGAGGTGTTCGAGGTAGTTGAGGTAATTGAGGTGATATGTACAGTGGCTTGCGAAAGTATTCACCACACTTGGCATTTTTCCTATTTTGTTGCCTTACAACCTGGAATTAAAATTGATTTTTTGGGGATTTGTATAATTTGATTTACACAACATGCCTACCACTCTGAAGATGCAAAATATTTTTTATTGTGAAACAAACAAGAAATAAGACAAAAAAAACACAAACCTTTAGCATGCATAACTATTCACCCCCCCCCAAAGTCAATACTTTGTAGAGCCACCTTTTGCAGCAATTACAGCTGCAAGTCTCTTGGGGTAAGTCTCTATACGCTTGGCACATCTAGCCACTGGGATCTTTGCCCATTCTTCAAGGCAAAACTGCTCCAGCTCCTTCAAGGTGGATGAGTTCCACTGGTGTACAGAAATCTTTAAGTCATACCACAGATTTTCAATTGGATTGAGGTCTGGGCTTTGACTAGGCCATTCCAAGACATTGAAATGTTTCCCATTAAAACACTAGAGTGTTGCTTTAGCAGTATGCTTAGGGTCATTGTCCTGCTGGAAGGTGAACCTCTGTCCCAGTCTCAAATCTCTAGAAGACTGAAACAGGTTTCCCTCAAGAATTTCCCTGTATTTAGAAGACTGACCAGTTTCCCAGTCCCTGCCGATGAAAAACATCCCCACAGCATGATGCTGCCACCACCATGCTTCACTGTGGGGATGGTGTTCTCGGGGTGATGAGAGGTGTTGGATTTGCGCCAGACATAGCGTTTTCCTTGATGGCCAAAAAGCTCAATTTTAGTCTCATCTGACCAGAGTACATTCTTCCATATGTTTGGGGAGTCTCCCACATGCCATTTGGCGAACACCAAACGTGTTTGCTTAATTTTTTCTTTAAGCAATGGCTTTTTTCTGGCCACTCTTCCGTAAAGGCCAGCTCTGTGGCGTGTACGGCTTAAAGTGGTCCAATGGACAGATACTCCAATCTCCGCTGTGGAGCTTTGCAGCTCCTTCAGGGTTATCTTTGGTCTCTTTGTTGCCTCTCTGATTAATGTCCTCCTTGCCTGGTCCGTGAGTTTTGGTGGGTGGCCCTCTCTTGGCAGGTTTGTTGTGATGCCATATTCTTTCCATTTTTTTATAATGGATTTAATGGTGCTCCGTGGGATGTTCAAAGATATTTTATTATAACCCAACCCTGATCTGTACTTCTTCACAACTTTGTCCCTGACCTGTTTGGAGAGCTCCTTGGTCTTCATGGTGCCGCTTGCTTGATGGTGCCCCTTGCTTAGTGGTGTTGCAGACTCTAGGGCAGGGTTCTTCAATTCCGGTCCTGGAGGGCCGAAACACTTCTGTTTTTTATTTCTACCTGGTAGTTAATTGCACTCACCTGGTGTCCCAGGTCTGAATTAGCCCCTGATTAGAAGCAGAGGATGAAAAACAGAGGTGTTTCGGCCTTCCAGGACCGGAATTGAAGAACCCTGCTCTAGGGCCTTTCAGAACAGGTGTATATACAGTGGGGAAAAAAAGTATTTAGTCAGCCACCAATTGTGCAAGTTCTCCCACTTAAAAAGATGAGAGAGGCCTGTAATTTTCATCATAGGTACACGTCAACTATGACAGACAAAATTAGAAAAAAAATCCAGAAAATCACATTGTAGGATTTTTAATGAATTTATTTGCAAATTATGGTGGAAAATAAGTATTTGGTCAATAACAAAAGTTTCTCAATACTTTGTTATATACCCTTTGTTGGCAATGACACAGGTCAAACGTTTTCTGTAATTCTTCACAAGGTTTTCACACACTGTTGCTGTGATTTTGGCCCATTCCTCCATGCAGATCTCCTCTAGAGCAGTGATGTTTTGGGGCTGTCGCTGGGCAACACGGACTTTCAACTCCCTCCAAAGATTTTCTATGGGGTTGAGATCTGGAGACTGGCTAGGCCACTCCAGGACCTTGAAATGCTTCTTACGAAGCCACTCCTTCGTTGCCCGGGCGGTGTGTTTGGGATCATTGTCATGCTGAAAGACCCAGCCACGTTTCATCTTCAATGCCCTTGCTGATGGAAGGAGTTTTTCACTCAAAATCTCACGATACATGGCCCCATTCATTCTTTCCTTTACACGGATCAGTCGTCCTGGTCCCTTTGCAGAAAAACAGCCCCAAAGCATGATGTTTCCACCCCCATGCTTCACAGTAGGTATGGTGTTCTTTGGATGCAACTCAGCATTCTTTGTCCTCCAAACACGACGAGGTGAGTTTCTACCAAAAAGTTATATTTTGGTTTCATCTGACATTCTCCCAATCCTCTTCTGGATCATCCAAATGCACTCTAGCAAACTTCAGACGGGCCTGGACATGTACTGGCTTAAGCAGGGGGACACGTCTGGCACTGCAGGATTTGAGTCCCTGGCGGCGTAGTGTGTTACTGATGGTAGGCTTTGTTGCTTTGGTCCCAGCTCTCTGCAGGTCATTCACTAGGTCCCCCCGTGTGGTTCTGGGATTTTTGCTCACCGTTCTTGTGATCTTTTTGACCCCACGGGGTGAGATCTTGCGTGGAGCCCCAGATCGAGGGAGATTATCAGTGGTCTTTTATGTCTTCCATTTCCTAATAATTGCTCCCACAGTTGATTTCTTCAAACCAAGCTGCTTACCGATTGCAGATTCAGTCTTCCCAGCCTGGTGCAGGTCTACAATTTTGTTTCTGGTGTCCTTTGACAGCTCTTTGGTCTTGGCCATAGTGGAGTTTGGAGTGTGACTGTTTGAGGATGTGGACAGGTGTCTTTTATACTGATAACAAGTTCAAACAGGTGCCATTAATACAGGTAACGAGTGGAGGACAGAGGAGCCTCTTAAAGAAGAAGTTACTGGTCTGTGAGAGCCAGAAATCTTGCTTGTTTGTAGATGACCAAATACTTATTTTCCACCATAATTTGCAAATAAATTCATAAAAAAACCTACAATGTGATTTTCTGGATTTTTTTTTTTTTAATTTGTCTGTCATAATTTATGTGTACCTATGATGAAAATTACAGGCCTCTCTCATCTTTTTAAGTGGAAGAACTTGCACAATTGGTGGCTGACTAAATACTTTTTTTCCCCACTGTATACTGAGATCATGGGACACTTAGATTGCACACAGGTGGACTTTATTTCACAAATTATGTGACTTCTGAAGGTAATTGTTTGCACCAGATCTTATTTAGGGGTTTCATAGCTAAGGGGGTGAATACATATGCACGCACCACTTTTCCACCTGTGGGTGGCCCGTCAGGAAGTCCAGGATCCAGTTGCAGAGGGAAGTATTCCATCCCAGGGTCATTAGCTTAGTGATGAGCTTGGAGGGCACTATGGGTTTGAATGCTGTAGTCAATGAAACATAGGTCACGTAGGTGATCCTTTTCTACAGGTGGGAAAGGGCAGTGTGGAGTGCAATAGAGATTGCGTCATCTGTGGATCTGTTGGGGCTGTATGCGAATTGGAGTGGGTCCAGGGTGTCTGGGATGATGGTGTGAGCTATAACCTCCCTTTCAAAACATTTCATGGCTACTTATGTGAGTGCTATGGGTCGATAGTCATTTAGACAGGTTACCTTGGCGTTATTGGGCACAGTGACTATGGTGGTCTTCTTGAAGCATGTGGGTATTACAGACTGTGTCAGGGAGAAGTTGAAAATGTCAGTGAAGACACTTGCCAGCTGGTCAGCGCATGCGCTGAGGTCGTGTCCTGGTTATCCTGCCTTGTGAATGTTAACCTTTTTAAAGATCATACTCACATCAGCTACGAAGAGCGTGATCACACAGTAGTCCGGAACAGCTGGTGCTCTCATGCATGGTTCAGTGTTGCTTGCCTCGAAGCTAGCATAAAAGGTATTTAGCTTGTTTGGTAGGCTCGCGTCGCTGGAAGCTCCCGGCTGGGTTTCCCTTTGTAGTATGTGATAGTTTTCAAGCCCTGCCACATCCGACGAGCATCAGAGCCGATGTAGTAGGATTGGATCTTGGTCCTGTATTGATGCTTTGTCTGTTTGATGGTTTGTCAGAGGGTGTAGCAGGATTTTTTATAAGCGTCCGGATTAGGATTATCCCGCTCCTTGGAAGCGGCAGCTCTAGCCTAAATGAGACTACCTAAACCATCTACACTGGAACAACCATCTCAAAAACGAGAGAAAGAAGTCCAACCACTTACAGTTTGGATTAGTTCAGATTTTGTTATCATTTATCTTTGTGTAGTGTAAGATCGATTAATCAATCAATGTGCATGCAGAAACATAGATATTAAAACAAAGTATTCTAAAAAGCAACCTGCAACAAAGCATGATATGATAATGAGGCCCCTCCCATGTCTTTTTTTTTCCACTTTGAGAGAGTGAAAGATGCACTATGCAGAGAATTTGCTGTGTGTAGTGCCATGGATGGGATTTGTAATGTTATGGCAATTACGCTGGCTCTGTTACAACAGGAAAACTCAATCAAGTGCAGCTGAAGTATTTGAAAGAACGCAAATACTATTTGAACCCAGGTCTGGTTGTGTGTATGTGTGAAGGAGGGTGGTATGTGGGCTGTAGCGTTTCTAGCGTGCTGCAGAATCAGGATGCTGAAAATAAATGATGAAACAGACCACCCGGCCAGGCCCAGTTTTACTCTCTTGCCAATCATTGGAGTAAAGCAGAATTAATCACTCTCAGAGCTGTCAGTTTTCATTAGCCAGAAGCCATCCATCTCTGATTCTAAGTCTGTAATTTGGCAATAACTGTTATTTTGATTAATTCACTGCCGGAAACAGTTCCAGGACTTCCAGGAGATCAGAGACAATGACAGATTGATGATGCTCTTATCCTTTAATGCAATACCCCCAAACTGAAAGATATTCCAGATATATGTGGTATCCCCCTAGATGCGATGATGTATGGATCATTGTGTAGGAGCCTCTGTAGCGTGGGGGCCTATACTTCAATTGCACTTTGTCAGCGGAAGGAAGCTTCAAGCCTGCTCCTTCAACAGACTTTATCATTAGCCTGTAGCTTTAGCTGAGGGGCTGAGCTGAGTGTTAGGGGGTGTCTCAAATCACACCCTATTGCCTACATAGTGCACTACTTTTGACCAGAGCGCTATGGGCCCTAGTGAAAAGTAGTGCGCTAAATAGGGAATACCATTTTAGGATGCACCCTTAGTGTTACTAGGGATGCTTTGCTGCGTTATCCTGTTGTGTTGTGTTTTCAGATGCACTTTTGTTGTTGTTGTTGCTGCTGCTAGAGAAACATAATTGTGTTTCTTTTCGAATGCAACACCAGTGTTACACTAGTATACGCACCCTAATGTTATACTAGGGTAATTGTGTTTCCATAGGTAGAGTTGACAGTGATGACTTGTGAAGAACAGAATATAGTAGCAAAAGTGAGTGGTAAGATTATAGTACATGGCTGAGAAGGAAATACCCGGGATAGCATATGGTCTGCCTTTTGGTGCCTGTTGTTTATTATATGGTGATTGTCTTGTATAGATTAGGTATTGATTGTTTTATATATTAAGGGTATGTGAGACAAGGGAGATGTACCTGTCCATAGTTTATTAGGAAAGGAAATTGTACTAATTATTATGTTATGATGACATTCCTCAAGCTTACCACATCACACCATAGTCTCTCCTGTCTTCCCAAAACTATGGAGAGGGATTTAGGTATCAAAATATTTGAAGTAGCCGACAGTATTTATCAAAAGAAAAAGCCAATTCAGCAGATGTTGCTCTACAATATTTTCTCCTCACCTTTATAATTTATTTTATTTTATTGATGTTCACTTCAAGCCACGTCTCCTCTCAGATTGGAGGATTGGACAACATTGTTGTTCTGTATTTTGTCATATTTAATTAGCACTGCACAGTCAGACAGACACCCCAACTTTGGTGATGTTTAGTTTTAAACAAACACTATTAACAAACTCCTATGTGATGAGATTCTATAACAAATTGAAATTAATGAATGCTGTTTTCCACGAAATTAGATATAATAAGCAAAACAATCTTAATTGGTATATTGTTGTTGTTTTGTTACCATCCAGTTTGTCAAGATGAAGAATGAGCAGAATTTGTATTTTTAATAAAACTGTCTGTGGAATTTCAATTAGATTATGACCATGAGACTACAAAATGGTCTACATGATGCATCCCTAAGATGTTAATAGGTTTTTATAGCAGAAGCTCAGATCCATTTCAATTGGTCTTGAGGAAGAAGAACAATGCTGTTAAACTGGCATTGCTATGACCTAAACACGTTTCCTGAATGAAAAGACTTGGGGCATCAATGGAGAAGATTACTTGGTAGTTATGTCTGAATTGCCTGTGTGTGTGTATCTCTGAAATTACAGTTTCATCCTATGTGGAATCTTATCGGTGTTAGCAGCATTTCGAAAGTGAGGGTCATACGGGAGATGTAATTTCTCTCAGCAGATGGTCTCATCTGGTCTCATCTGGCTTACCTTGGCTGTGTGGTTGCTTTTCTCCCCCCACAGGACTCTTTATGAGAGCCAGGAACATTTCAATCTTATGCATTTATTTACTACATCAGTCATTTATTTACTACTGTATGACAGGTTTTGTATGTAGCCACTTTGAAAGAAGCCACTAACCATTGTACATGTTGCACAGGCATTTTTTGGGCAATTACAGTCCCTTAACAATTGCTTATTGTCTACCATTCTACCATACCATGCTTGCTGTCTTGATATAATCTTGATGGGGAAATAAGTGGATGGGGTACCATGGCGGGTATATATGGTATAATATTTCCATCAGTATTGCAAGTCAGCTCTCTCTCTCCAGTCCAGCTGTAGCTATGGCAACCAGTCAAACTTTGACCCTCAGCTGTTATGCTTTATTAAAGTGTTAATATAATTCAGAATGTAGATGCAATAGAACAGCAATAAGTCCATTACTATACCATTAAAACCATGACACCACATTTACCATTACACCCATTACCCTCATCTCCATAGCTTTCTTCAGGATGTTTTAAACAGATTCACACATGACTGCCTGCCCTGCCCTTTTTATCACAACAGGCACAGCAGACTCTTCATCATACTGTACCTCTTTTTCTGATAGGACATTTAGAGAAATGCCAAAATGCTCTCTAACGTTGTGAGCAGACTTTGAGCAAGTATCCCCATCACTATCCACCAAATACTTTATCTGTGCTTGATTGAGCTTGTTCAGATCATATTACTTAGGTCTGATGGTTCACCACCACCACCTGCAGCAGTTGCTTGCCCCTCTAACTCACAACTCCAACATGTTCTTTCGCTCCGTTCCAGCTGCTTGCCCCTCAAACTCACAACACCAACATGTTCTATCGCTCCGTTCCAGCTGCTTGCCCCTCTAACTCACAACTCCAACATGTTCTATCGCTCCGTTCCAGCTGCTTGCCCCTCTAACTCACAACTCCAACATGTTCTATCGCTCCGTTCCAGCTGCTTGCCCCTCTAACTCACAACTCCAACATGTTCTTTCGCTCCATTCCAGCTGCTTGCCCCTCTAACTCACAACTCCAACATGTTCTATCGCTCCGTTCCAGCTGCTTGCCCCTCTAACTCACAACTCCAGCATGTTCTATCGCTCCGTTCCAGCTGCTTGCCCCTCTAACTCACAACTCCAACATGTTCTATCGCTCAGTTCCAGTTGCTTGCCCCTCTAACTCACAACTCCAACATGTTCTATCGCTCCGTTCCAGCTGCTTGCCCCTCTAACTCACAACTCCAGCATGTTCTATCGCTCCGTTCCAGCTGCTTGCCCCTCTAACTCACAACTCCAACATGTTCTATCACTTCGTTCCAGCTGCTTGCCCTCTAACTCACAACTCCAGCATGTTCTATCGCTCCGTTCCAGCTGCTTGCCCCTCTAACTCACAACTCCAACATGTTCTATCGCTCAGTTCCAGTTGCTTGCCCCTCTAACTCACAACTCCAACATGTTCTATCGCTCCGTTCCAGCTGCTTGCCCTCTAACTCACAACTCCAGCATGTTCTATCGCTCCGTTCCAGCTGCTTGCCCCTCTAACTCACAACTCCAACATGTTCTATCACTTCGTTCCAGCTGCTTGCCCCTCTAACTCACAACTCCAACATGTTCTATCGCTCCGTTCCAGCTGCTTGCCCCTTTAACTCACAAATCCAACATGTTCTATCGCTCCGTTCCAGCTGCTTGCCCCTCTAACTCACAACTCCAACATGTTCTATCATTCCGTTCCAGCTGCTTGCCCCTCTAACTCACAACTCCAACATGTTCTATCGCTCCGTTCCAGCTGCTTGCCCCTCTAACTCACAACTCCAACATGTTCTTTCGCTCCATTCCAGCTGCTTGCCCCTCTAACTCACAACTCCAACATGTTCTATCGCTCCGTTCCAGCTGCTTGCCCCTCTAACTCACAACTCCAGCATGTTCTATCGCTCCGTTCCAGCTGCTTGCCCCTCTAACTCACAACTCCAACATGTTCTATCGCTCAGTTCCAGTTGCTTGCCCCTCTAACTCACAACTCCAACATGTTCTATCGCTCCGTTCCAGCTGCTTGCCCCTCTAACTCACAACTCCAGCATGTTCTATCGCTCCGTTCCAGCTGCTTGCCCCTCTAACTCACAACTCCAACATGTTCTATCACTTCGTTCCAGCTGCTTGCCCCTCTAACTCACAACTCCTACATGTTATATCGCTCCGTTCCAGCTGCTTGCCCCTTTAACTCACAAATCCAACATGTTCTATCGCTCCGTTCCAGCTGCTTGCCCCTCTAACTCACAACTCCAACATGTTCTATCATTCCGTTCCAGCTGCTTGCCCCTCTAACTCACAACTCCAACATGTTCTATCGCTCCGTTCCAGCTGCTTGCCCCTCTAACTCACAACTCCAACATGTTCTATCACTCCGTTCCAGCTGCTTGCCCCTCTAACTCACAACTCCAACATGTTCTATCGCTCAGTTCCAGCTGCTTGCCCCTCTAACTCACAACTCCAACAGGTTCTATCGCTCCGTTCCAGCTGCTTGCCCCTCTAACTCACAACTCCAACATGTTCTATCGCTCCGTTCCAGCTGCTTGCCCCTCTAACTCACAACTCAAACATGTTCTATTGCTCCGTTCCAGCTGCTTGCCCCTCTAACTCACAACTCCAACATGTTCTATCGCTCCGTTCCAGCTGCTTGCCCCTCTAACTCACAACTCCAACATGTTCTATCACTTCGTTCCAGCTGCTTGCCCCTCTAACTCACAACTCCAGCATGTTCTATCGCTCCGTTCCAGCTGCTTGCCCCTCTAACTCACAACTCCAACATGTTCTATCGCTCAGTTCCAGTTGCTTGCCCTCTAACTCACAACTCCAGCATGTTCTATCGCTCCGTTCCAGCTGCTTGCCCCTCTAACTCACAACTCCAACATGTTCTATCACTCCGTTCCAGCTGCTTGCCCCTCTAACTCACAACTCCAACATGTTCTATCGCTCCGTTCCAGCTGCTTGCCCCTTTAACTCACAAATCCAACATGTTCTATCGCTCCGTTCCAGCTGCTTGCCCCTCTAACTCACAACTCCAACATGTTCTATCACTCCGTTCCAGCTGCTTGCCCCTCTAACTCACAACTCCAACATGTTCTATCACTCCGTTCCAGCTGCTTGCCCCTGTAACTCACAACTCCAACATGTTCTATCGCTCAGTTCCATCTGCTTGCCCCTCTAACTCACAACTCCAACACGTTCTATCGCTCCGTTCCAGCTGCTTGCCCCTCTAACTCACAACTCCAACATGTTCTATCGCTCCGTTCCAGCTGCTTGCCCCTCAAACTCACAACTCCAACATGTTCTATCGCTCCGTTCCAGCTGCTTGCCCCTCTAACTCACAACTCCAACACGTTCTATCGCTCCGTTCCAGCTGCTTGCCCCTCTAACTCACAACTCAAACATGTTCTATCACTCTGTTCCAGCTGCTTGCCCTTTAACTCACAACTCCAACATGTTCTAATGCTCCGTTCCAGCTGCTTGCCCCTGAAACTCACAACTCCAACATGTTCTATTGCTCCGTTCCAGCTGCTTGCCCCTCTAACTCACAACTCCAACATGTTCTATCGCTCCGTTCCAGCTGCTTGCCCCTCTAACTCACAACTCCAACATGTTCTATCGCTCCGTTCCAGCTGCTTGCCCCTCTAACTCACAACTCCAACATGTTCTATCGCTCCGTTCCAGCTGCTTGCCCCTCAAACTCACAACTCCAACATGTTCTATTGCTCCGTTCCAGCTGCTTGCCCCTCTAACTCACAACTCCAACATGTTCTATCGCTCCGTTCCAGCTGCTTGCCCCTCTAACTCACAACTCCAACATGTTCTATCGCTCCGTTCCAGCTGCTTGCCCCTCTAACTCACAACTCCAACATGTTCTATCGCTCCGTTCCAGCTGCTTGCCCCTCAAACTCACAACTCCAACATGTTCTATCGCTCCGTTCCAGCTGCTTGCCTCTCTAAGTCACAACTCCAACATGTTCTATCGCTCCGTTCCAGCTGCTTGCCCCTCTAACTCACAACTCCAACATGTTCTATCGCTCCGTTCCAGCTGCTTGCCCCTCTAACTCACAACTCCAGCATGTTCTATCGCTCCGTTCCAGCTGCTTGCCCCTCTAATTCACAACTCCAACATGTTCTATCGCTCCGTTCCAGCTGCTTGCCCCTCTAACTCACAACTCCAACATGTTCTATCGCTCCGTTCCAGCTGCTTGCCCCTCAAACTCACAACTCCAACATGTTCTATCGCTCCGTTCCAGCTGCTTGCCTCTCTAAGTCACAACTCCAACATGTTCTATCGCTCCGTTCCAGCTGCTTGCCCCTCTAACTCACAACTCCAACATGTTCTATCGCTCCGTTCCAGCTGCTTGCCCCTCTAACTCACAACTCCAGCATGTTCTATCGCTCCGTTCCAGCTGCTTGCCCCTCTAATTCACAACTCCAACATGTTCTATCGCCCGTTCCAGCTGCTTGCCCCTCTAACTCACAACTCCAACATGTTCTATCGCTCCGTTCCAGCTGCTTGCCCCTCTAACTCACAACTCCAACATGTTCTATCGCTCCGTTCCAGCTGCTTGCCTCTCTAACTCACAACTCCAACATGTTCTATCGCTCCGTTCCAGCTGCTTGCCCCTCTAACTCACAACTCCAACATGTTCTATCGCTCCATTCCAGCTGCTTGCCCTCTAACTCACAACTCCAACATGTTCTATCGCTCCGTTCCAGCTGCTTGCCCCTCTAACTCACAACTCCAGCATGTTCTATCGCTCCGTTCCAGCTGCTTGCCCCTCTAACTCACAACTCCAACATGTTCTATCACTTCGTTCCAGCTGCTTGCCCCTCTAACTCACAACTCCAGCATGTTCTATCGCTCCGTTCCAGCTGCTTGCCCCTCTAACTCACAACTCCAACATGTTCTATCGCTCAGTTCCAGTTGCTTGCCCCTCTAACTCACAACTCCAACATGTTCTATCGCTCCGTTCCAGCTGCTTGCCCCTCTAACTCACAACTCCAGCATGTTCTATCGCTCCGTTCCAGCTGCTTGCCCCTCTAACTCACAACTCCAACATGTTCTATCACTTCGTTCCAGCTGCTTGCCCCTCTAACTCACAACTCCAACATGTTCTATCGCTCTGTTCCAGCTGCTTGCCCCTTTAACTCACAAATCCAACATGTTCTATCGCTTCCTTCCAGCTGCTTGCCCCTCTAACTCACAACTCCAACATGTTCTATCATTCCGTTCCAGCTGCTTGCCCCTCTAACTCACAACTCCAACATGTTCTATCGCTCCGTTCCAGCTGCTTGCCCCTCTAACTCACAACTCCAACATGTTCTTTCGCTCCATTCCAGCTGCTTGCCCCTCTAACTCACAACTCCAACATGTTCTATCGCTCCGTTCCAGCTGCTTGCCCCTCTAACTCACAACTCCAGCATGTTCTATCGCTCCGTTCCAGCTGCTTGCCCCTCTAACTCACAACTCCAACATGTTCTATCGCTCAGTTCCAGTTGCTTGCCCCTCTAACTCACAACTCCAACATGTTCTATCGCTCCGTTCCAGCTGCTTGCCCTCTAACTCACAACTCCAGCATGTTCTATCGCTCCGTTCCAGCTGCTTGCCCCTCTAACTCACAACTCCAACATGTTCTATCACTTCGTTCCAGCTGCTTGCCCCTCTAACTCACAACTCCTACATGTTATATCGCTCCGTTCCAGCTGCTTGCCCCTTTAACTCACAAATCCAACATGTTCTATCGCTCCGTTCCAGCTGCTTGCCCCTCTAACTCACAACTCCAACATGTTCTATCATTCCGTTCCAGCTGCTTGCCCCTCTAACTCACAACTCCAACATGTTCTATCGCTCCGTTCCAGCTGCTTGCCCCTCTAACTCACAACTCCAACATGTTCTATCACTCCGTTCCAGCTGCTTGCCCCTCTAACTCACAACTCCAACATGTTCTATCGCTCAGTTCCAGCTGCTTGCCCCTCTAACTCACAACTCCAACAGGTTCTATCGCTCCGTTCCAGCTGCTTGCCCCTCTAACTCACAACTCCAACATGTTCTATCGCTCCGTTCCAGCTGCTTGCCCCTCTAACTCACAACTCAAACATGTTCTATTGCTCCGTTCCAGCTGCTTGCCCCTCTAACTCACAACTCCAACATGTTCTATCGCTCCGTTCCAGCTGCTTGCCCCTCTAACTCACAACTCCAACATGTTCTATCACTTCGTTCCAGCTGCTTGCCCCTCTAACTCACAACTCCAGCATGTTCTATCGCTCCGTTCCAGCTGCTTGCCCCTCTAACTCACAACTCCAACATGTTCTATCGCTCAGTTCCAGTTGCTTGCCCCTCTAACTCACAACTCCAGCATGTTCTATCGCTCCGTTCCAGCTGCTTGCCCCTCTAACTCACAACTCCAACATGTTCTATCACTCCGTTCCAGCTGCTTGCCCCTCTAACTCACAACTCCAACATGTTCTATCGCTCCGTTCCAGCTGCTTGCCCCTTTAACTCACAAATCCAACATGTTCTATCGCTCCGTTCCAGCTGCTTGCCCCTCTAACTCACAACTCCAACATGTTCTATCACTCCGTTCCAGCTGCTTGCCCTCTAACTCACAACTCCAACATGTTCTATCACTCCGTTCCAGCTGCTTGCCCCTGTAACTCACAACTCCAACATGTTCTATCGCTCAGTTCCATCTGCTTGCCCCTCTAACTCACAACTCCAACACGTTCTATCGCTCCGTTCCAGCTGCTTGCCCTCTAACTCACAACTCCAACATGTTCTATCGCTCCGTTCCAGCTGCTTGCCCTCAAACTCACAACTCCAACATGTTCTATCGCTCCGTTCCAGCTGCTTGCCCCTCTAACTCACAACTCCAACACGTTCTATCGCTCCGTTCCAGCTGCTTGCCCCTCTAACTCACAACTCAAACATGTTCTATCACTCTGTTCCAGCTGCTTGCCCTTTAACTCACAACTCCAACATGTTCTAATGCTCCGTTCCAGCTGCTTGCCCCAGAAACTCACAACTCCAACATGTTCTATTGCTCCGTTCCAGCTGCTTGCCCCTCTAACTCACAACTCCAACATGTTCTATCGCTCCGTTCCAGCTGCTTGCCCCTCTAACTCACAACTCCAACATGTTCTATCGCTCCGTTCCAGCTGCTTGCCCTCTAACTCACAACTCCAACATGTTCTATCGCTCCGTTCCAGCTGCTTGCCCCTCAAACTCACAACTCCAACATGTTCTATTGCTCCGTTCCAGCTGCTTGCCCCTCTAACTCACAACTCCAACATGTTCTATCGCTCCGTTCCAGCTGCTTGCCCCTCTAACTCACAACTCCAACATGTTCTATCGCTCCGTTCCAGCTGCTTGCCCCTCTAACTCACAACTCCAACATGTTCTATCGCTCCGTTCCAGCTGCTTGCCCTCAAACTCACAACTCCAACATGTTCTATCGCTCCGTTCCAGCTGCTTGCCTCTCTAACTCACAACTCCAACATGTTCTATCGCTCCGTTCCAGCTGCTTGCCCCTCTAACTCACAACTCCAACATGTTCTATCGCTCCGTTCCAGCTGCTTGCCCCTCTAACTCACAACTCCAGCATGTTCTATCGCTCCGTTCCAGCTGCTTGCCCCTCTAATTCACAACTCCAACATGTTCTATCGCTCCGTTCCAGCTGCTTGCCCCTCTAACTCACAACTCCAACATGTTCTATCGCTCCGTTCCAGCTGCTTGCCCTCAAACTCACAACTCCAACATGTTCTATCGCTCCGTTCCAGCTGCTTGCCTCTCTAAGTCACAACTCCAACATGTTCTATCGCTCCGTTCCAGCTGCTTGCCCCTCTAACTCACAACTCCAACATGTTCTATCGCTCCGTTCCAGCTGCTTGCCCTCTAACTCACAACTCCAGCATGTTCTATCGCTCCGTTCCAGCTGCTTGCCCTCTAATTCACAACTCCAACATGTTCTATCGCCCGTTACAGCTGCTTGCCCCTCTAACTCACAACTCCAACATGTTCTATCGCTCCGTTCCAGCTGCTTGCCCCTCTAACTCACAACTCCAACATGTTCTATCGCTCCGTTCCAGCTGCTTGCCTCTCTAACTCACAACTCCAACATGTTCTATCGCTCCGTTCCAGCTGCTTGCCCCTCTAACTCACAACTCCAACATGTTCTATCGCTCCATTCCAGCTGCTTGCCCCTCTAACTCACAACTCCAACATGTTCTATCGCTCCGTTCCAGCTGCTTGCCCCTCTAACTCACAACTCCAACATGTTCTATCACTTCGTTCCAGCTGCTTGCCCCTCTAACTCACAACTCCAACATGTTCTATCGCTCCGTTCCAGCTGCTTGCCCCTCTAACTCACAACTCCAACATGTTCTATCACTTCGTTCCAGCTGCTTGCCCCTCTAACTCACAACTCCAACATGTTCTAATGCTCCGTTCCAGCTGCTTGCCCCTGAAACTCACAACTCCAACATGTTCTATTGCTCCGTTCCAGCTGCTTGCCCCTCTAACTCACAACTCCAACATGTTCTATCGCTCCGTTCCAGCTGCTTGCCCTCTAACTCACAACTCCAACATGTTCTATCGCTCCGTTCCAGCTGCTTGCCCCTCTAACTCACAACTCCAACATGTTCTATCGCTCCGTTCCAGCTGCTTGCCCCTCAAACTCACAACTCCAACATGTTCTATTGCTCCGTTCCAGCTGCTTGCCCCTCTAACTCACAACTCCAACATGTTCTATCGCTCCGTTCCAGCTGCTTGCCCCTCTAACTCACAACTCCAACATGTTCTATCGCTCCGTTCCAGCTGCTTGCCCCTCTAACTCACAACTCCAACATGTTCTATCGCTCCGTTCCAGCTGCTTGCCCCTCAAACTCACAACTCCAACATGTTCTATCGCTCCGTTCCAGCTGCTTGCCCCTCTAACTCACAACTCCAACATGTTCTATCGCTCCGTTCCAGCTGCTTGCCCCTCTAACTCACAACTCCAGCATGTTCTATCGCTCCGTTCCAGCTGCTTGCCCTCTAATTCACAACTCCAACATGTTCTATCGCCTCGTTCCAGCTGCTTGCCCTCTAACTCACAACTCCAACATGTTCTATCGCTCCGTTCCAGCTGCTTGCCCTCTAACTCACAACTCCAACATGTTCTATCGCTCCGTTCCAGCTGCTTGCCTCTCTAACTCACAACTCCAACATGTTCTATCGCTCCGTTCCAGCTGCTTGCCCTCTAACTCACAACTCCAACATGTTCTATCGCTCCATTCCAGCTGCTTGCCCCTCTAACTCACAACTCCAACATGTTCTATCACTCCGTTCCAGCTGCTTGCCCCTCTAACTCACAACTCCAACATGTTCTATCACTTCGTTCCAGCTGCTTGCCCTCTAACTCACAACTCCAACATGTTCTATCGCTCCGTTCCAGCTGCTTGCCCCTTTAACTCACAAATCCAACATGTTCTATCGCTCCGTTCCAGCTGCTTGCCCCTCTAACTCACAACTCCAACATGTTCTATCACTCCGTTCCAGCTGCTTGCCCCTCTAACTCACAACTCCAACATGTTCTATCGCTCAGTTCCAGCTGCTTGCCCCTCTAACTCACAACTCCAACACGTTCTATCGCTCCGTTCCAGCTGCTTGCCCCTCTAACTCACAACTCCAACATGTTCTATCGCTCCGTTCCAGCTGCTTGCCCCTCTAACTCACAACTCAAACATGTTCTATCGCTCCGTTCCAGCTGCTTGCCCCTCTAACTCACAACTCCAACATGTTCTATCGCTCCGTTCCAGCTGCTTGCCCTCTAACTCACAACTCCAACATGTTCTATCGCTCCGTTCCAGCTGCTTGCCCCTCTAACTCACAACTCCAACATGTTCTATCGCTCCGTTCCAGCTGCTTGCCCCTCAAACTCACAACTCCAACATGTTCTATCGCTCCGTTCCAGCTGCTTGCCCCTCTAACTCACAACTCCAACATGTTCTATCGCTCCGTTCCAGCTGCTTGCCCCTCTAACTCACAACTCCAACATGTTCTATCGCTCCGTTCCAGCTGCTTGCCCCTCTAACTCACAACTCCAACATGTTCTATCGCTCCGTTCCAGCTGCTTGCCCTCTAAACTCACAACTCCAACATGTTCTATCGCTCCGTTCCAGCTGCTTGCCCTCTAACTCACAACTCCAACATGTTCTATCGCTCCGTTCCAGCTGCTTGCCCCTCTAACTCACAACTCCAACATGTTCTATCGCTCCGTTCCAGCTGCTTGCCCCTCTAACTCACAACTCCAGCATGTTCTATCGCTCCGTTCCAGCTGCTTGCCCCTCTAACTCACAACTCCAACATGTTCTATCGCTTCGTTCCAGCTGCTTGCCCTCTAACTCACAACTCCAACATGTTCTATCGCTCCGTTCCAGCTGCTTGCCCCTCTAACTCACAACTCCAACATGTTCTATCGCTCCGTTCCAGCTGCTTGCCCCTCTAACTCACAACTCCAACATGTTCTATCGCTCCGTTCCAGCTGCTTGCCCCTCTAACTCACAACTCCAACATGTTCTATCGCTCCGTTCCAGCTGCTTGCCCTCTAACTCACAACTCCAACATGTTCTATCGCTCCGTTCCAGCTGCTTGCCCTCTAACTCACAACTCCAACATGTTCTATCGCTTCGTTCCAGCTGCTTGCCCCTCTAACTCACAACTCCAACATGTTCTATCGCTCCGTTCCAGCTGCTTGCCCTCTAACTCACAACTCCAACATGTTCTATCGCTCCGTTCCAGCTGCTTGCCCCTCTAACTCACAACTCCAACATGTTCTATCGCTCCGTTCCAGCTGCTTGCCCCTCTAACTCACAACTCCAACATGTTCTATCGCTCCGTTCCAGCTGCTTGCCCTCTAACTCACAACTCCAACACGTTCTATCGCTCCGTTCCAGCTGCTTGCCCCTCTAACTCACAACTCCAACATGTTCTATCGCTCCGTTCCAGCTGCTTGCCCCTCTAACTCACAACTCCAAACATGTTCTATCGCTCCGTTCCAGCTGCTTGCCCCTCTAACTCACAACTCCAACATGTTCTATCGCTCCGTTCCAGCTGCTTGCCCCTCTAACTCACAACTCCAACATGTTCTATCGCTCCGTTCCAGCTGCTTGCCCCTCTAACTCACAACTCCAACATGTTCTATCGCTCCGTTCCAGCTGCTTGCCCCTCTAACTCACAACTCCAACATGTTCTATCGCTCCGTTCCAGCTGCTTGCCCCTCTAACTCACAACTCCAACATGTTCTATCGCTCCGTTCCAGCTGCTTGCCCCTCTAACTCACAACTCCAACATGTTCTATCGCTCCGTTCCAGCTGCTTGCCCCTCTAACTCACAACTCCAACATGTTCTATCGCTCCATTCCAGCTGCCTTTACCCTCTAACTCACAACTCCAACATGTTCTATCGCTCCGTTCCAGCTGCTTGCCCCTCTAACTCACAACTCCAACATGTTCTATCGCTCCGTTCCAGTTGCTTGCCCCTCTAACTCACAACTCCAACATGTTCTATCACTCCGTTCCAGCTGCTTGCCCCTCTAACTCACAACTCCAGCATGTTCTATCGCTCCGTTCCAGCTGCTTGCCCCTCTAACTCACAACTCCAACATGTTCTATCACTCCGTTCCAGCTGCTTGCCCTCTAACTCACAACTCCAACATGTTCTATCGCTCCGTTCCAGCTGCTTGCCCCTTTAACTCACAAATCCAACATGTTCTATCGCTCCGTTCCAGCTGCTTGCCCCTCTAACTCACAACTCCAACATGTTCTATCACTCCGTTCCAGCTGCTTGCCCCTCTAACTCACAACTCCAACATGTTCTATCACTCCGTTCCAGCTGCTTGCCCCTGTAACTCACAACTCCAACATGTTCTATCGCTCCAGTTCCATCTGCTTGCCCCTCTAACTCACAACTCCAACACGTTCTATCGCTCCGTTCCAGCTGCTTGCCCCTCTAACTCACAACTCCAACATGTTCTATCGCTCCGTTCCAGCTGCTTGCCCTCAAACTCACAACTCCAACATGTTCTATCGCTCCGTTCCAGCTGCTTGCCCCTCTAACTCACAACTCCAACACGTTCTATCGCTCCGTTCCAGCTGCTTGCCCCTCTAACTCACAACTCAAACATGTTCTATCACTCTGTTCCAGCTGCTTGCCCTTTAACTCACAACTCCAACATGTTCTAATGCTCCGTTCCAGCTGCTTGCCCGAAACTCACAACTCCAACATGTTCTATTGCTCCGTTCCAGCTGCTTGCCCCCTCTAACTCACAACTCCAACATGTTCTATCGCTCCGTTCCAGCTGCTTGCCCTCTAACTCACAACTCCAACATGTTCTATCGCTCCGTTCCAGCTGCTTGCCCCTCTAACTCACAACTCCAACATGTTCTATCGCTCCGTTCCAGCTGCTTGCCCTCAAACTCACAACTCCAACATGTTCTATCGCTCCGTTCCAGCTGCTTGCCCCTCTAACTCACAACTCCAACATGTTCTATCGCTCCGTTCCAGCTGCTTGCCCCTCTAACTCACAACTCCAACATGTTCTATCGCTCCGTTCCAGCTGCTTGCCCCTCTAACTCACAACTCCAACATGTTCTATCGCTCCGTTCCAGCTGCTTGCCCCTCAAACTCACAACTCCAACATGTTCTATCGCTCCGTTCCAGCTGCTTGCCTCTCTAAGTCACAACTCCAACATGTTCTATCGCTCCGTTCCAGCTGCTTGCCCCTCTAACTCACAACTCCAACATGTTCTATCGCTCCGTTCCAGCTGCTTGCCCTCTAACTCACAACTCCAGCATGTTCTATCGCTCCGTTCCAGCTGCTTGCCCCTCTAATTCACAACTCCAACATGTTCTATCGCTTCGTTCCAGCTGCTTGCCCTCTAACTCACAACTCCAACATGTTCTATCGCTCCGTTCCAGCTGCTTGCCCCTCTAACTCACAACTCCAACATGTTCTATCGCTCCGTTCCAGCTGCTTGCCTCTCTAACTCACAACTCCAACATGTTCTATCGCTCCGTTCCAGCTGCTTGCCCCTCTAACTCACAACTCCAACATGTTCTATCGCTCCATTCCAGCTGCTTGCCCCTCTAACTCACAACTCCAACATGTTCTATCGCTCCGTTCCAGCTGCTTGCCCCTCTAACTCACAACTCCAACATGTTCTATCGCCTCGTTCCAGCTGCTTGCCCTCTAACTCACAACTCCAACATGTTCTATCGCTCCGTTCCAGCTGCTTGCCCCTTTAACTCACAAATCCAACATGTTCTATCGCTCCGTTCCAGCTGCTTGCCCCTCTAACTCACAACTCCAACATGTTCTATCACTCCGTTCCAGCTGCTTGCCCCTCTAACTCACAACTCCAACATGTTCTATCGCTCAGTTCCAGCTGCTTGCCCCTCTAACTCACAACTCCAACACGTTCTATCGCTCCGTTCCAGCTGCTTGCCCCTCTAACTCACAACTCCAACATGTTCTATCGCTCCGTTCCAGCTGCTTGCCCCTCTAACTCACAACTCAAACATGTTCTATTGCTCCGTTCCAGCTGCTTGCCCCTCTAACTCACAACTCCAACATGTTCTATCGCTCCGTTCCAGCTGCTTGCCCCTCTAACTCACAACTCCAACATGTTCTATCGCTTCGTTCCAGCTGCTTGCCCCTCTAACTCACAACTCCAACATGTTCTATCGCTCCGTTCCAGCTGCTTGCCCCTCAAACTCACAACTCCAACATGTTCTATCGCTCCGTTCCAGCTGCTTGCCCCTCTAACTCACAACTCCAACATGTTCTATCGCTCCGTTCCAGCTGCTTGCCCCTCAAACTCACAACTCCAACATGTTCTATCGCTCCGTTCCAGCTGCTTGCCCTCTAACTCACAACTCCAACATGTTCTATCGCTCCGTTCCAGCTGCTTGCCCCTCTAACTCACAACTCCAACATGTTCTATCGCTCCGTTCCAGCTGCTTGCCCTCTAACTCACAACTCCAACATGTTCTATCGCTCCGTTCCAGCTGCTTGCCCTCAAACTCACAACTCCAACATGTTCTATCGCTCCGTTCCAGCTGCTTGCCTCTCTAAGTCACAACTCCAACATGTTCTATCGCTCCGTTCCAGCTGCTTGCCCCTCTAACTCACAACTCCAACATGTTCTATCGCTCCGTTCCAGCTGCTTGCCCCTCTAACTCACAACTCCAACATGTTCTATCGCTCCGTTCCAGCTGCTTGCCCTCTAATTCACAACTCCAACATGTTCTATCGCTGCGTTCCAGCTGCTTGCCCCTCTAACTCACAACTCCAACATGTTCTATCGCTCCGTTCCAGCTGCTTGCCCCTCTAACTCACAACTCCAACATGTTCTATCGCTCCGTTCCAGCTGCTTGCCTCTCTAACTCACAACTCCAACATGTTCTATCGCTCCGTTCCAGCTGCTTGCCCCTCTAACTCACAACTCCAACATGTTCTATCGCTCCGTTCCAGCTGCTTGCCCCTCTAACTCACAACTCCAACATGTTCTATCACTCCGTTCCAGCTGCTTGCCCTCTAACTCACAACTCCAACATGTTCTATCGCTCCGTTCCAGCTGCTTGCCCCTCTAACTCACAACTCCAACATGTTCTATCGCTCCGTTCCAGCTGCTTGCCCTTTAACTCACAAACTCCAACATGTTCTATCGCTCCGTTCCAGCTGCTTGCCCTCTAACTCACAACTCCAACATGTTCTATCGCTCCGTTCCAGCTGCTTGCCCCTCTAACTCACAACTCCAACACGTTCTATCGCTCCGTTCCAGCTGCTTGCCCTCTAACTCACAACTCCAACATGTTCTATCGCTCCGTTCCAGCTGCTTGCCCCTCTAACTCACAACTCAAACATGTTCTATCGCTCCGTTCCAGCTGCTTGCCCCTCTAACTCACAACTCCAACATGTTCTATCGCTCCGTTCCAGCTGCTTGCCCCTCTAACTCACAACTCCAACATGTTCTATCGCTTCGTTCCAGCTGCTTGCCCCTCTAACTCACAACTCCAACATGTTCTATCGCTCCGTTCCAGCTGCTTGCCCTCAAACTCACAACTCCAACATGTTCTATCGCTCCGTTCCAGCTGCTTGCCCCTCAAACTCACAACTCCAACATGTTCTATCGCTCCGTTCCAGCTGCTTGCCCCTCTAACTCACAACTCCAACATGTTCTATCGCTCCGTTCCAGCTGCTTGCCCCTCTAACTCACAACTCCAACATGTTCTATCGCTCCGTTCCAGCTGCTTGCCCTCAAACTCACAACTCCAACATGTTCTATCGCTCCGTTCCAGCTGCTTGCCTCTCTAAGTCACAACTCCAACATGTTCTATCGCTCCGTTCCAGCTGCTTGCCCCTCTAACTCACAACTCCAACATGTTCTATCGCTCCGTTCCAGCTGCTTGCCCCTCTAACTCACAACTCCAGCATGTTCTATCGCTCCGTTCCAGCTGCTTGCCCCTCTAATTCACAACTCCAACATGTTCTATCGCTTCATTCCAGCTGCTTGCCCCTCTAACTCACAACTCCAACATGTTCTATCGCTCCGTTCCAGCTGCTTGCCCTCTAACTCACAACTCCAACATGTTCTATCGCTCCGTTCCAGCTGCTTGCCTCTCTAACTCACAACTCCAACATGTTCTATCGCTCCGTTCCAGCTGCTTGCCCCTCTAACTCACAACTCCAACATGTTCTATCGCTCCATTCCAGCTGCTTGCCCCTCTAACTCACAACTCCAACATGTTCTATCGCTCCGTTCCAGCTGCTTGCCCCTCTAACTCACAACTCCAACATGTTCTATCACTTCGTTCCAGCTGCTTGCCCCTCTAACTCACAACTCCAACATGTTCTATCGCTCCGTTCCAGCTGCTTGCCCCTTTAACTCACAAATCCAACATGTTCTATCGCTCCGTTCCAGCTGCTTGCCCCTCTAACTCACAACTCCAACATGTTCTATCACTCCGTTCCAGCTGCTTGCCCTCTAACTCACAACTCCAACATGTTCTATCGCTCAGTTCCAGCTGCTTGCCCCTCTAACTCACAACTCCAACACGTTCTATCGCTCCGTTCCAGCTGCTTGCCCCTCTAACTCACAACTCCAACATGTTCTATCGCTCCGTTCCAGCTGCTTGCCCCTCTAACTCACAACTCCAACATGTTCTATCGCTCCATTCCAGCTGCTTACCCCTCTAACTCACAACTCCAACATGTTCTATCGCTCCGTTCCAGCTGCTTGCCCCTCTAACTCACAACTCCAACATGTTCTATCGCTCAGTTCCAGTTGCTTGCCCCTCTAACTCACAACTCCAACATGTTCTATCACTCCGTTCCAGCTGCTTGCCCCTCTAACTCACAACTCCAGCATGTTCTATCGCTCCGTTCCAGCTGCTTGCCCCTCTAACTCACAACTCCAACATGTTCTATCACTCCGTTCCAGCTGCTTGCCCCTCTAACTCACAACTCCAACATGTTCTATCGCTCTGTTCCAGCTGCTTGCCCCTTTAACTCACAAATCCAACATGTTCTATCGCTCCGTTCCAGCTGCTTGCCCCTCTAACTCACAACTCCAACATGTTCTATCACTCCGTTCCAGCTGCTTGCCCCTCTAACTCACAACTCCAACATGTTCTATCACTCCGTTCCAGCTGCTTGCCCCTGTAACTCACAACTCCAACATGTTCTATCGCTCAGTTCCATCTGCTTGCCCCTCTAACTCACAACTCCAACATGTTCTATCGCTCCGTTCCAGCTGCTTGCCCCTCTAACTCACAACTCCAACATGTTCTATCGCTCCGTTCCAGCTGCTTGCCCCTCAAACTCACAACTCCAACCTGTTCTATCGCTCCGTTCCAGCTGCTTGCCCCTCTAACTCACAACTCCAACACGTTCTATCGCTCCGTTCCAGCTGCTTGCCCTCTAACTCACAACTCAAACATGTTCTATCACTCTGTTCCAGCTGCTTGCCCTTTAACTCACAACTCCAACATGTTCTAATGCTCCGTTCCAGCTGCTTGCCCCTGAAACTCACAACTCCAACATGTTCTATTGCTCCGTTCCAGCTGCTTGCCCCTCTAACTCACAACTCCAACATGTTCTATCGCTCCGTTCCAGCTGCTTGCCCCTCTAACTCACAACTCCAACATGTTCTATCGCTCCGTTCCAGCTGCTTGCCCCTCTAACTCACAACTCCAACATGTTCTATCGCTCCGTTCCAGCTGCTTGCCCCTCAAACTCACAACTCCAACATGTTCTATCGCTCCGTTCCAGCTGCTTGCCCCTCTAACTCACAACTCCAACATGTTCTATCGCTCCGTTCCAGCTGCTTGCCCTCTAACTCACAACTCCAACATGTTCTATCGCTCCGTTCCAGCTGCTTGCCCCTCTAACTCACAACTCCAACATGTTCTATCGCTCCGTTCCAGCTGCTTGCCCCTCAAACTCACAACTCCAACATGTTCTATCGCTCCGTTCCAGCTGCTTGCCTCTCTAAGTCACAACTCCAACATGTTCTATCGCTCCGTTCCAGCTGCTTGCCCCTCTAGCTCACAACTCCAACATGTTCTATCGCTCCGTTCCAGCTGCTTGCCCCTCTAACTCACAACTCCAGCATGTTCTATCGCTCCGTTCCAGCTGCTTGCCCCTCTAATTCACAACTCCAACATGTTCTATCGCTTCGTTCCAGCTGCTTGCCCCTCTAACTCACAACTCCAACATGTTCTATCGCTCCGTTCCAGCTGCTTGCCCCTCTAACTCACAACTCCAACATGTTCTATCGCTCCGTTCCAGCTGCTTGCCTCTCTAACTCACAACTCCAACATGTTCTATCGCTCCGTTCCAGCTGCTTGCCCCTCTAACTCACAACTCCAACATGTTCTATCGCTCCATTCCAGCTGCTTGCCCCTCTAACTCACAACTCCAACATGTTCTATCGCTCCGTTCCAGCTGCTTGCCCCTCTAACTCACAACTCCAACATGTTCTATCACTTCGTTCCAGCTGCTTGCCCCTCTAACTCACAACTCCAACATGTTCTATCGCTCCGTTCCAGCTGCTTGCCCCTTTAACTCACAAATCCAACATGTTCTATCGCTCCGTTCCAGCTGCTTGCCCCTCTAACTCACAACTCCAACATGTTCTATCACTCCGTTCCAGCTGCTTGCCCCTCTAACTCACAACTCCAACATGTTCTATCGCTCAGTTCCAGCTGCTTGCCCTCTAACTCACAACTCCAACACGTTCTATCGCTCCGTTCCAGCTGCTTGCCCCTCTAACTCACAACTCAAACATGTTCTATCGCTCCGTTCCAGCTGCTTGCCCCTCTAACTCACAACTCAAACATGTTCTATTGCTCCGTTCCAGCTGCTTGCCCCTCTAACTCACAACTCCAACATGTTCTATCGCTCCGTTCCAGCTGCTTGCCCCTCTAACTCACAACTCCAACATGTTCTATCACCCGTTCCAGCTGCTTGCCCTCTAACTCACAACTCCAACATGTTCTATCGCTCCGTTCCAGCTGCTTGCCCCTCAAACTCACAACTCCAACATGTTCTATCGCTCCGTTCCAGCTGCTTGCCCCTCTAACTCACAACTCCAACATGTTCTATCGCTCCGTTCCAGCTGCTTGCCCCTCTAACTCACAACTCCAACATGTTCTATCGCTCCGTTCCAGCTGCTTGCCCCTCTAACTCACAACTCCAACATGTTCTATCGCTCCGTTCCAGCTGCTTGCCCCTCAAACTCACAACTCCAACATGTTCTATCGCTCCGTTCCAGCTGCTTGCCTCTCTAAGTCACAACTCCAACATGTTCTATCGCTCCGTTCCAGCTGCTTGCCCCTCTAACTCACAACTCCAACATGTTCTATCGCTCCGTTCCAGCTGCTTGCCCCTCTAACTCACAACTCCAGCATGTTCTATCGCTCCGTTCCAGCTGCTTGCCCCTCTAATTCACAACTCCAACATGTTCTATCGCTTCGTTCCAGCTGCTTGCCCTCTAACTCACAACTCCAACATGTTCTATCGCTCCGTTCCAGCTGCTTGCCCCTCTAACTCACAACTCCAACATGTTCTATCGCTCCGTTCCAGCTGCTTGCCTCTCTAACTCACAACTCCAACATGTTCTATCGCTCCGTTCCAGCTGCTTGCCCCTCTAACTCACAACTCCAACATGTTCTATCGCTCCATTCCAGCTGCTTGCCCCTCTAACTCACAACTCCAACATGTTCTATCGCTCCGTTCCAGCTGCTTGCCCCTCTAACTCACAACTCCAACATGTTCTATCACTTCGTTCCAGCTGCTTGCCCCTCTAACTCACAACTCCAACATGTTCTATCGCTCCGTTCCAGCTGCTTGCCCCTTTAACTCACAAATCCAACATGTTCTATCGCTCCGTTCCAGCTGCTTGCCCCTCTAACTCACAACTCCAACATGTTCTATCACTCCGTTCCAGCTGCTTGCCCCTCTAACTCACAACTCCAACATGTTCTATCGCTCAGTTCCAGCTGCTTGCCCCTCTAACTCACAACTCCAACACGTTCTATCGCTCCGTTCCAGCTGCTTGCCCCTCTAACTCACAACTCCAACATGTTCTATCGCTCCGTTCCAGCTGCTTGCCCCTCTAACTCACAACTCAAACATGTTCTATTGCTCCGTTCCAGCTGCTTGCCCCTCTAACTCACAACTCCAACATGTTCTATCGCTCCGTTCCAGCTGCTTGCCCCTCTAACTCACAACTCCAACATGTTCTATCGCCCGTTCCAGCTGCTTGCCCCTCTAACTCACAACTCCAACATGTTCTATCGCTCCGTTCCAGCTGCTTGCCCCTCTAACTCACAACTCCAACATGTTCTATCGCTCCGTTCCAGCTGCTTGCCTCTCTAACTCACAACTCCAACATGTTCTATCGCTCCGTTCCAGCTGCTTGCCCCTCTAACTCACAACTCCAACATGTTCTATCGCTCCATTCCAGCTGCTTACCCCTCTAACTCACAACTCCAACATGTTCTATCGCTCAGTTCCAGCTGCTTGCCCCTCTAACTCACAACTCCAACACGTTCTATCGCTCCGTTCCAGCTGCTTGCCCCTCTAACTCATAACTCCAACATGTTCTATCGCTCCGTTCCAGCTGCTTGCCCCTCTAACTCACAACTCAAACATGTTCTATTGCTCCGTTCCAGCTGCTTGCCCCTCTAACTCACAACTCCAACATGTTCTATCGCTCCGTTCCAGCTGCTTGCCCCTCTAACTCACAACTCCAACATGTTCTATCGCTCCGTTCCAGCTGCTTGCCCCTCTAACTCACAACTCCAACATGTTCTATCGCTCCGTTCCAGCTGCTTGCCCCTCTAACTCACAACTCCAACATGTTCTATCGCTCCGTTCCAGCTGCTTGCCTCTCTAACTCACAACTCCAACATGTTCTATCGCTCCGTTCCAGCTGCTTGCCCCTCTAACTCACAACTCCAACATGTTCTATCGCTCCATTCCAGCTGCTTACCCCTCTAACTCACAACTCCAACATGTTCTATCGCTCCGTTCCAGCTGCTTGCCTCTCTAACTCACAACTCCAACATGTTCTATCGCTCCGTTCCAGCTGCTTGCCCCTCTAACTCACAACTCCAACATGTTCTATCGCTCCATTCCAGCTGCTTACCCCTCTAACTCACAACTCCAACATGTTCTATCGCTCCGTTCCAGCTGCTTGCCCCTCTAACTCACAACTCCAACATGTTCTATCGCTCCGTTCCAGCTGCTTGCCCCTCTAACTCACAACTCCAGCATGTTCTATCGCTCCGTTCCAGCTGCTTGCCCCTCTAACTCACAACTCCAACATGTTCTATCGCTCCGTTCCAGCTGCTTACCCCTTGTGATGTCACGAGAGGCTGTGTCCTGGAGGGACGTTACATCCCCCTGAGGTGGCTGCAAACCCAGACAGCTATGGCTCCATCTGCTGGTATGGTCGGGAACTCCAACCCTCTATGGCCAATCTTCCCACGCAGCTGAAACCAATCAGGAGCTGATGAGCTGAAGGTTTGTGGGGGGGTGAAGAAACACAGTCTCCAACCTGGGCTCTCTGGAGGACAAGAGTGCTGCACGTCCACTTCCATGAGGAATATAAGGATTTGGAGATACTTACCTTTGGGAAATACTCACCTTTGGATATATGCACCTGTGGAAATACGTGTGGGACATTTGGAAGGACGTTTTGCTGGGTTGGCCACTAGCTGCAACGTGGAATACAGTAAGACTGGGGAAAAGTTATTTGAGCGAGTGAGAGTTATGATTTTGGATGTGGAAGAGACATCCCTGAACTGTTAACCCTTAAAGAGCCACAAGAGAACAGAATTGTGTTATACTTTCGTTAGTTTCCCAAGACCTTTAATAAAATCCTTGTTTTGTTTGAACCTTGTCTCCTTGCACTACTTGAGCAATCCCGCTGAAAGCTGTGTAGCCTCTCGTGACGTCACACCCTCTAACTCACAACTCCAACATGTTCTATCGCTCCGTTCCAGCTGCTTGCCCCTCTAACTCACAACTCCAACATGTTCTATCGCTCAGTTCCAGTTGCTTGCCCCTCTAACTCACAACTCCAACATGTTCTATCACTCCGTTCCAGCTGCTTGCCCCTCTAACTCACAACTCCAGCATGTTCTATCGCTCCGTTCCAGCTGCTTGCCCCTCTAACTCACAACTCCAACATGTTCTATCACTCCGTTCCAGCTGCTTGCCCCTCTAACTCACAACTCCAACATGTTCTATCGCTCCGTTCCAGCTGCTTGCCCCTTTAACTCACAACTCCAACATGTTCTATCACTCCGTTCCAGCTGCTTGCCCCTCTAACTCACAACTCCAACATGTTCTATCACTCCGTTCCAGCTGCTTGCCCCTGTAACTCACAACTCCAACATGTTCTATCGCTCAGTTCCATCTGCTTGCCCCTCTAACTCACAACTCCAACACGTTCTATCGCTCCGTTCCAGCTGCTTGCCCCTCTAACTCACAACTCCAACATGTTCTATCGCTCCGTTCCAGCTGCTTGCCCCTCAAACTCACAACTCCAACATGTTCTATCGCTCCGTTCCAGCTGCTTGCCCCTCTAACTCACAAGTCCAACACGTTCTATCGCTCCGTTCCAGCTGCTTGCCCCTCTAACTCACAACTCAAACATGTTCTATCACTCTGTTCCAGCTGCTTGCCCTTTAACTCACAACATGTTCTATTGCTCCGTTCCAGCTGCTTGCCCCTCAAACTCACAACTCCAACATGTTCTATTGCTCCGTTCCAGCTGCTTGCCCCTCTAACTCACAACTCCAACATGTTCTATCGCTCCGTTCCAGCTGCTTGCCCCTCTTACTCACAACTCCAACATGTTCTATCGCTCCGTTCCAGCTGCTTGCCCCTCTAACTCACAACTCCAACATGTTCTATCGCTCCGTTCCAGCTGCTTGCCCCTCTAACTCACAACTCCAACATGTTCTATTGCTCCGTTCCAGCTGCTTGACCCAGGAATTAAAGATGGATTTGGAGAGCGCAGGCAAATGTAACAGCTGAGTTGACGCCGGCTGCTCTTGCTTGGCAACATGGTGACACACACACACACACACACTCCTTCTGCTCAGATAGGGGGAAATTGGACGCTGCGCCCTAGTAACTGGAGGCTTAAGGTTGTTGTGAGCTTCATTACGTTCCAGACAAGCTTTTTGACTTGGTAACCAAAGTGTATTTTCTCAGTGCCTACTGAGTTATTGGGGACGGGAGATGGAAGGTTAGTTTGCTAGAGGTGGTAAAGCAGATGACCTTGTGAAATGTGTTTTGTGGTCACCTGGGAAAACGTAATTTTATGGTCTCAGTGGAAAACTATAAATGTTCTTGACTGTCAATTTCAATTCCTAGAGTGAGTTACTTTAGAGAGAATACTTAATCGTTCAGTACAAGTAAACATGTAAAGCTGTTTTTCAATCGATCGGTCAAATCTAACTGGCTGAATGAAACCCCAACTAGAGATGTAGGATCTTAATTTGATCACCTTCTGAAGTTTGTCATTTCCACTTAGACATTTCAGACTCGATTTCTCCTTATGAAAAATGTATCAACCCCTACAAAAAATGTCCATGAATTATAATCCACATAATAATTCACATTTCCTGTTGCTGCAAGAATATTTTCCTGCTGTAGAAAACTGGCTCAAATGAATATCCTACTTCTGTACAGTACCTATTCTGGACTACATCTCTGCTTCCCACTCAAGGGTAGATTTAGTACACCATGAATCAGGTCCAGCTATACAGTAGGCTACCTCTGAATGGAAAAATTAAATATTTATCAAGGTTGAGTATGTCTCTATGTAGGCATTGCTGCCTGGAGATTGGAATTTGCTCAAGTTTATGGACTGAAAATGCCCACTCCCTTCCTCCCCGTTTTTTCCAGCTCTGTTGGGAATGATAACTGAAAAGATGAATCTAAACTCCATTCACATTCAAATTATCAAGGTCGTTTTTTTCCTTCCAAAAGGAAGGCCAAACCACAAAAAATAAGTAAAGTTGTATAGACGTAGCTACGTAACCGAGGAGACATCTTCCCACGTCTTATACAACTCCTTTCACATGGAAAGGTTTACTTTGTCATTTCAGGTCTCAGAATCATATTTGCCCTTTTAATAATCGTTAGCGCTCTATAAGGTGTCGGCGAAGCGGAAATGAATGGAAGAACGATAGCATAGTGTCCTCTCGCGGTTATGTCAGTAACCTTCTCTCAGACCCTGAGACCTGAAGTCAACTGTCGCCTCCGGAGAGACAAGCCAGCTTCTTTCTTTAATTGGTGGGAAAATGGAGTCAGAGAGGTTGGTTCATCCAGGATGCTATTAGCATCAACAGTCTTGCATTGTATTCTACCTTTATTAAGTGTTAGAGCGCTCGTGGGTCACAGAGAGGTTGGTATATAACCTACTGTATGCCATTGGCATCAACAGTCCATGTTTGATTGAATGCACAGCACCATGTTCAGTGTGTATCAGAAACTGCTACTGCTATGAAGGTTTCATGCCTCCCTGTAAGAGAAAAAAGCCTTCAAATACTGAATGTTAACATGCAAGGCATGGAATTCGCCTGGCAACACATACCAACTCCATGCAGTCCACATTTAATATGAATTTAGCCTGTCAATGATTGTGTGCTGAAGTTGTGAGTTAACAATTAGAAAATGTGAAAAAAAAGTTAAATCTGTCATACTGTTTCTCCAGTCCTTCTGTAGCCTTCAATCACGGCTAAGGGTTAGTGCTGGGAGGTGTTCATTTCATTACGGTAAACCATCGGCACACACACACACACACAGACAGATGGAAACTGATCAAACAGAAACCTTCGAAAATTGACAGAAATATGGAATCAGAGATTGCTGTTGTCTAACAAGTTTTTTGGGAGATCCCCATGGACTCGCTGCCTAATCGCCGCAAATCTTTCGCCTAATCTCTCTCTCTCTCTTTCTTCCTTTCACTCGTACATTCTTCCATTCTTCCTCTTCGGCTATGCTACACTTTTAATGTATTCATGACACATTAATCATTCACTGGACAAGAAAAAATATGACTTGTGTAATATTAATTTATCCTTCCTGCCTGTACTGACTGTCAGCGTTGGTAGGCATCTGATTAGAATTGCAGCGCGACTGCGACGGCCCCTGACCTTCTGTGTTGTGAGGCGGATGAATCCTCTGGCAGGTCCTGGATGCGTCCCAAATGGCAGCCTATTCCCTACAAAGTGCGCTACTTTTGACCAGAGCCCTGTGCCATGGTCAAAAGTAGTGCACTTTGTAGGGAATAGGCTGCCATTTGGGACGAAGCTCTGTCTCCACTCACTCTGCGACATGGTGTTAACAATGCGTCAAGCTGGCAAGCGCTGTCACCCTTTCTTAAGGCTATATTGTAATGATTCACATGAGTGAGCCATTAGAAAATGGAAGTTTGAGGACCCTGAAAGAGAACGGGATGAAAGAATGGGTTCAGAGAGGAAGCGCCCTAATGGCCTGTCTGTAGTGTGTGTGTGTGTGTGTGTGTGTGTGTGTGTGTGTGTGTGTGTGTGTGTTCCTGAGAATGGTAGTTTAAAGTGAGAGTAGAAGTGGATAAGAATATGTTGACAACTCTTTCAGTTGACACACGATGAGTGGAGGCGACCATATGTTCATTTGACACAATGATGCCACATTTTGTTGAGATAATTTTTCTTCTTCTTCTTCTTCTTCTTCTTCTTCTTCTTCTTCTTCTTCTTCTTCTTCTTCTTCTTCTTCTTCTTCTTCTTCTTCTTCTTCTTCTTCTTCTTCTTCTTCTTCTTCTTCTTCTTCTTCTTCTTCTTCTTCTTCTTCTTCTTCTTCTTCTTCTTCTTCTTCTTCTTCTTCTTCTTCTTCTTCTTCTTCTTCTTCTTCTTCTTCTTCTTCTTCTTCTTCTTCTTCTTCTTCTTCTTCTTCTTCTTCTTCTTCTTCATTTTCTCTGAGATGCGGTGGTGGTTAGGCAGGCGTCCGCAAACATGGGCAGTGAAATCATATCTCTCAGTGGGGAAGCTCTCACAGAGACTCTCAGACAGGTGAGGTTTTCTAAGAGGCTGACACACTGGACACTCGGGGGTAACAGAGGAGCGAAGGGGTCAGAGTCCACACACTCTGCCTGCTGGGGGATGACGGGAGGCTGTGTGTGAAGTCTCTCAAACACATGCATGCGTGCACACGCACACGGTCAGCCCTCCTCCCCACTGGTTTGGCTCCCCTCTGCTGTAAAGGTGTGCCCATGCCCCGAGTGTCTCCATTTACATTTTCTAAAGCGTATTGCTATGGAAATGGTGTGTATTTTCAGGGGTCATTACGGTGGGGAGCGTGGGTGTGCATACTGAGTTGTGTTAACCTCACATTCAGCTTGGCTAGGACCTGGGTGGAAACTCATGAATGTGGGACCTCTCAAAGCAGGTCTCCAAGCTGCCCCCCCCCAGAGCACGATATGAATCAACAATCACCATCACCTGGTGTTTACTGAATACTGAGTGGAAGGACTGACTGGGAAGTGAAGTGAAGTGGAGAGAGATGGAGACGGGGACGGGGGACGGGGACGGGGGGGTTTTGAGAGAGAGAGGAGAGAGAGAAAGAGGGAGAGACGGATGGAGATGAAGAAGAGAGGGATAGAAAACATGCTCAGAGACAGGGGTAGAGAGAGAGAGTATGTGTGAGAGAGAGGGGTAGAGAGAGAGAGTATGTGTGAGAGAGAGGGGTAGAGAGAGGGGTAGAGAGAGAGAGTATGTGTGAGAGAGAGGGGTAGAGAGAGGGGTAGAGAGAGAGTATGTGTGAGAGAGAGGGTAGAGAGAGGGGTAGAGAGAGGGGTAGAGAGAGAGTATGTGTGAGAGAGGGGTAGAGAGAGAGAGTATGTGTGAGAGAGAGGGGTAGAGAGAGAGAGTATGTGTGAGAGAGAGGGGTAGAGAGAGTATGTGTGAGAGAGGGTAGAGAGAGAGGGAGAGAGAGAGAGTATGTGTGAGAGAGAGGGGTAGAGAGAGAGTATGTGTGAGAGAGAGGGGTAGAGAGAGAGAGAGTATGTGTGAGAGAGAGGGTAGAGAGAGAGAGTATGTGTGAGAGAGAGGGGTAGAGAGAGAGAATGTGTGAGAGAGAGGGGTAGAGAGAGAGCATGTGTGAGAGAGAGGGTAGAGAGAGAGTGTGAGAGAGAGGGGTAGAGAGAGAGTATGTGAGAGAGAGGGGTAGAGAGAGAGAGCATGTGTGAGAGAGAGGGGTAGAGAGAGAGGTGTGAGAGAGAGAGAGAGAGTATGTGTGAGAGAGAGAGTAGAGAGAGAGTATGTGTGAGAGAGAGGGTAGAGAGTATGTGTGAGAGAGAGGGGTAGATAGAGAGTATGTGTGAGAGAGAGGGGGTAGAGAGAGAGAGTATGTGTGAGAGAGAGGGGTAGAGAGAGAGTATGTGTGAGAGAGAGGGGGTAGAGAGAGAGAGTATGTGTGAGAGAGAGTAGAGAGAGTATGTGGAGAGAGGGTAGAGAGAGAGTATGTGTGAGAGAGGGGGGTAGAGAGAGAGTATGTGTGAGAGAGAGGGGTAGAGAGAGAGAGTATGTGTGAGAGAGGGGTAGAGAGAGAGAGTATGTGTGAGAGAGAGGGGTAGAGAGAGAGTATGTGTGAGAGAGAGGGGTAGAGAGAGAGAGAGTGTGAGAGAGAGGGGTAGAGAGAGAGAGTGTGAGAGAGAGAGAGAGAGATGTGTGAGAGAGAGAGGGTAGAGAGAGAGTATTGTGAGAGAGGGGTAGAGAGAGAGTATGTGTGAGAGAGAGAGAGGGGTAGAGAGAGAGTATGTGTGAGAGAGAGGGGTAGAGAGAGAGAGTATGTTGAGAGAGAGGGGTAGAGAGAGAGAGTGTGAGAGAGAGGAGAGAGGGGTAGAGAGAGAGTATGTGTGAGAGAGGGGGGTAGAGAGAGAGTATGTGTGAGAGAGAGGGGTAGAGAGAGAGTATGTGAGAGAGAGGGGTAGAGAGAGAGTATGTGTGAGAGAGAGGGGTAGAGAGAGAGAGGAGTATGTGTGAGAGAGAGGGGGTAGAGAGAGAGTATGTGTGAGAGAGAGGGGTAGAGAGAGAGAGTGTGAGAGAGAGGGGTAGAGAGAGAGTGTGAGAGAGAGGGAGAGAGAGAGAGAGTGTGAGAGAGAGGGCGGAGTAGAGAGAGAGCATGTGTGAGAGAGAGAGAGAGTAGAGAGAGAGAGAGGGGTAGAGAGAGAGGGGTAGAGAGAGAGTAGAGAGTGAGAGGAGAGAGAGAGGGGGTAGAGAGAGAGTATGTGTGAGAGAGAGGGGTAGAGAGAGAGAGTATGTGTGAGAGAGAGGGGTAGAGAGAGAGTATGTGTGAGAGAGGGGGTAGAGAGAGAGTATGTGTGAGAGAGAGGGTAGAGAGAGAGTATGTGTGAGAGAGAGAGAGAGAGTATGTGTGAGAGAGGGGGTAGAGAGAGAGTATGTGTGAGAGAGAGGGGTAGAGAGAGAGTATGTGTGAGAGAGAGGGTAGAGAGAGAGTATGTGTGAGAGAGAGGGGGTAGAGAGAGAGGTATGTTTGAGAGAGAGGGGTAGAGAGAGAGAGTGTTTGAGAGAGCGGGGTAGAGAGAGAGTGTGTGAGAGAGAGGGGTAGAGAGAGAGTATGTGTGAGAGAGAGGGGTAGAGAGAGAGCATGTGTGAGAGAGAGGGGTAGAGAGAGAGCATGTGTAGAGAGAGGGGTAGAGAGAGAGTATGTGTCAGAGAGAGGGTAGAGAGAGAGTATGTGTAGAGAGAGGGTAGAGAGAGAGAGTATGTGTGAGAGAGAGTAGAGAGAGAGAGTATGTGTGAGAGAGAGGGGTAGAGAGAGAGGTGTGAGAGAGAGAGAGAGAGAGAGAGTATGTGTGAGAGAGAGGGGTAGAGAGAGAGTATGTGAGAGAGAGAGGGATAGAGAGAGAGAGTATGTGAGAGAGAGGGGAGAGAGAGAGAGTATGTGTGAGAGAGAGAGGTAGAGAGAGAGAGTGTGTGAGAGAGAGTGGGTAGAGAGAGAGCATGTGTGAGAGAGGGGTAGAGAGAGAGCATGTGTGAGAGAGAGGTAGAGAGAGAGAGTGAGAGAGAGGGGTAGAGAGAGAGTATGTGTGAGAGAGAGGGAGAGAGAGAGTAGAGAGAGAGAGTAGAGAGAGAGAGTATGCGTGAGAGAGAGGGGTAGAGAGAGGGGTAGAGAGAGTATGTGTGAGAGAGAGGGGTAGAGAGAGAGAGTATGTGTGAGAGAGAGGGGTAGAGAGAGAGGGGTATAGAGAGAGTATGTGTGATAGAGAGGGAGAGAGAGGGTAGAGCGAGAGAGTATGTGTGAGAGAGAGGGTAGAGAGAGAGAGTATGTGTGAGAGAGAGGGGGAGAGAGAGGGGTAGAGAGAGAGTATGTGTGAGAGAGAGGGGTAGAGAGAGAGTATGTGTGAGAGAGAGGGGTAGAGAGAAAGAGTATGTGTGAGAGAGAGGGGTAGAGAGAGAGAGTATGTGAGAGAGAGGGGTAGAGAGAGAGTGTGTGAGAGAGGGAGAGAGAGAGGGGTAGAGAGAGAGAGTATGTGTGAGAGAGAGGGGTAGAGAGAGAGAGTATGCGTGAGAGAGAGGGGTAGAGAGAGGGGTAGAGAGAGTATGTGTGAGAGAGAGGGGTAGAGAGAGAGAGTATGTGTGAGAGAGAGGGGTAGAGAGAGAGAGTATGTGTGAGAGAGAGGGGAGAGAGAGAGCATGTGTGAGAGAGAGGGGGAGAGAGAGAGTATGTGTGAGAGAGAGGGGTAGAGAGAGAGTATGTGTGAGAGAGAGGGGTAGAGAGAGAGAGTATGCGTGAGAGAGAGGGGTAGAGAGAGGGGTAGAGAGAGAGAGGAGAGAGTAGAGAGAGAGAGTATGTGTGAGAGAGAGGGGTAGAGAGAGAGAGTATGTGAGAGAGAGGGGTAGAGAGAGAGAGTATGTGAGAGAGAGGGAGAGAGAGGGGTAGAGAGAGAGAGTATGTGTGAGAGAGAGGGGTAGAGAGAGAGTATGTGTGAGAGAGAGAGGTAGAGAGAGAGAGTGTGTGAGAGAGAGGGGTAGAGAGAGAGCATGTGTGAGAGAGAGGGGTAGAGAGAGAGCATGTGTGAGAGAGAGGGGTAGAGAGAGAGTATGTGTGAGAGAGAGGGGTAGAGAGAGAGTATGTGTGAGAGAGAGGGGTAGAGAGAGAGAGTATGTGTGAGAGAGAGGGGTAGAGAGAGAGTATGCGTGAGAGAGAGGGGTAGAGAGAGGGGTAGAGAGAGTATGTGTGAGAGAGAGGGGTAGAGAGAGAGAGTATGTGTGAGAGAGAGGGGTAGAGAGAGAGGGGTATAGAGAGAGTATGTGTGATAGAGAGGGGTAGAGAGAGGGGTAGAGCGAGAGAGTATGTGTGAGAGAGAGGGGTAGAGAAAGAGTATGTGTGAGAGAGAGGGGTAGAGAGAGAGTATGTGTGAGAGAGAGGGGTAGAGAAAAAGAGTATGTGTGAGAGAGAGGGGTAGAGAGAGAGAGTATGTGTGAAAGAGAGGGGTAGAGAGAGTATGTGTGAGAGAGAGGGGTAGAGAGAGGGGTAGAGAGAGAGAGTATGTGTGAGAGAGAGGGGTAGAGAGAGAGAGTATGCGTGAGAGAGAGGGGTAGAGAGAGGGGTAGAGAGAGTATGTGTGAGAGAGAGGGGTAGAGAGAGAGAGTATGTGTGAGAGAGAGGGGTAGAGAGAGAGAGTGTGTGAGAGAGAGGGGTAGAGAGAGAGCATGTGTGAGAGAGAGGGGTAGAGAGAGAGTATGTGTGAGAAAGAGGGGTAGAGAGAGAGAGTATGCGTGAGAGAGAGGGGTAGAGAGAGGGGTAGAGAGAGTATGTGTGAGAGAGAGGGGTAGAGAGAGAGAGTATGTGTGAGAGAGAGGGGTAGAGAGAGAGAGTATGTGTGAGAGAGGGGGGTAGAGAGAGAGAGTATGTGTGAGAGAGAGGGGTAGAGAGAGGGGTAGAGAGAGAGAGTATGTGTGAGAGAGAGGGGTAGAGAGAGAGAGTATGTGTGAGAGAGAGTGGTAGAGAGAGAGTATATGTGAGAGAGAGGGGTAGAGAGAGAGTATGTGAGAGAGAGGGGTAGAGAGAGAGTATGTGAGAGAGAGGGGTAGAGAGAGAGTATGTGAGAGAGAGGGGTAGAGAGAGAGTATGTGTGAGAGAGAGGGGTAGAGCGAGATAGTATGTTTGAGAGAGAGGGGTAGAGAGAGGGGTAGAGAGAGAGCATGTGTGAGAGAGAGGGGTAGAGAGAGAGGGGTATAGAGAGAGTATGTGTGATAGAGAGGGGTAGAGAGAGGGGTAGAGCGAGAGAGTATGTGTGAGAGAGAGGGGTAGAGAAAGAGTATGTGTGAGAGAGAGGGGTAGAGAGAGGGGTAGAGAGAGAGTATGTGTGAGAGAGAGGGGTAGAGAGAGAGAGTATGTGTGAGAGAGAGGGGTAGAGAAAAATAGTATGTGTGAGAGAGAGGGGTAGAGAGAGAGAGTATGTGTGAAAGAGAGGGGTAGAGAGAGTATGTGTGAGAGAGAGGGGTAGAGAGAGGGGTAGAGAGAGAGAGTATGTGTGAGAGAGGGGTAGCGAGAGATATAGAAAAAATTGAGAGAGAGAGAGAGGAGGAACAGAGAGAACAGAGGCAGAGAGAGGGGTAGAGAGAGAAGGGTAGAGAGAGGGGTAGAGAGATAATGGTAGAGAGAGAGAGAGAAGGAAAGCAAGAGAGAATCCTTGATTCAATATTTATTCTATAAGGGAAGACAGTTGTGAAGCCCTCCTGAAGCCGTAATTAAATTGGTGTGTCATATCTCATTTCATTTCAGAGCACTACCGGCATGCAAATTACCCAAAAGGCCCCATTCAGGTGGATTTCATTTTCTTTATGACAGAGAAAAAGAAAAGGAAAAAGAAAACACCACTACCTCCATCTGCAGTCTCAGTCTGCAGTCATAAGCCTTTTGTGGAGGACTCTGGGACTGTTCAAGTACTGTCCAGGGGGCTGCATACATAATACAAAATACCAAAAAGCCTCACAGCACCCTCTTGTAAACCGTTTATACAGTAAAGCTCAGAGGGAGGGTGAATAAAACTAATCCCACCTGAATAATGATTAGTGAAATGATGCAAATGGCACCCTACCCTATCCCCTATACTAGTGCACTACTTTTGACTAGAGCCCTTGAGCCCTGGTCAAAAGTAGTGCACTATAGAGGGAATAGATTGCCATTTGGGACGTATCCACAGTTGACTGATTGGAACAGGAATCTGTTCAACATTCCACCCTCTGCAACACCAGTCACACTGAATGAATAAGCATATTTATAAAGTTCCATCTCAGAACAGATGATGATGCTGAGGAGGGAGGGATTCTACTCCTCCCTTGGTTCACAGATAAATGGTCCCCTGTGCTTCAGATAAAATCTGATTGATAACTCTGATATGAATGCGCTTCAATAAATCCATAGGTTTTGTTCCAAACGGCACCCTATTCCCTGTGCAGAACACTTGACCAGGGCCAAGTAGTACACTATAAGGGTATAGGGCGCCATTTGGGACGCATCGCCGCTGTCAGTGTTTCTGTTTGCAGTTTGGTATTAGTTTCAGGTGTTGTCTCAGTATTACTGCAGTCTGCACTTCTGACAAATCGATTTTTTTCCCAGAGAACAACAAAACACAGCTGTGCTCCGTGTAGCCAATTAAAAGTTTCCTTTCCTGTCGGTGCTGTGCTGTGTGGTGCGGCGGCCGCTCTCTTTGAGTTTCCCAGAAACCCCTGCTCAGCTACAGGAGAGGAGAGGTTCATAGAGGAGAGTGACTAAAGCAATCAGTGACTTTTTAACGAATTCCTGCAGTTTTCTCAAACTCAAGCACACCCAACCAAAAACTGAATGCAGACTGGAGAAGCATGATAGGGGGGGAATGGAAGTTAAAATGGCTGCCGGTTCCTGCTATCTGGGAAGGTGCCCAGCCAGTGACATCTCAAGCCTTGCCAGCATTAAACACCAACAACCATTATGGAGTCTGGGAACAACAACTGTCTGTAAGAGCCACTGCCTAGGGGAGGTGGCTGTGTGTGTGTGTGGCTGTGTGTGTGTGGCTGTGTGTGGGTGGGTGTGTGTGGGTGCATGCACACTTGTGCATGTATATCAGGGAGAGCATGCCTGTTGTTGACTAAACAGAAAAACTCCTTGTACCTTGACTCAAAGCCTCTGTAGAGAGAGGAAGGTGGCAGTGATGGTATGTGTCTCTGCCTGTGAGAGGGAAGTAGTTAACAATAAAGAAAGATTCCTTGTGCCTGGCGCCAAAAACGTCAGGGGAGCGAGGTAGTCTTAAAGGTGTCAGGGACAGGGAGGACCACACCACAGATAGGAGAGAGACATCAGCACGCCAGGGGAGGCCGGGAAACTGTTGAGCTGTTACCAGATACCAGAAATAAGAAAAATCTACAGTGCCTCTCCATAGTTGAGGGATAATCACTCTGCTGGTGTTGACAAGCTGATAAAACTTCATGCATGGCTTCTTGCCTTGACAGGGGCAGTGAGCTGGAAGGCTGTTGTGTGTGTTTCTCGCTCTCTGTGTGTGTGTGTGTGTGTGTGTGTGTGTGTGTGTGTGTGTGTGTGTGTGTGTGTGTGTGTGTGTGTGTTTTCTCGCTCTCTCTCTCTGTGTGTGTGTGTCTACTCAGTGTACCTACTCATAATTCCAGGGACCATCTGGAGGGTGATGCAGCTGCCAGATGCAGGGGCCCGTAGCAGCCCTGGGCACACTCCACTCCACCAGGGCACCGCTGGGACGGGCAGGCAGCCTGGGCCCTGACCGGCACGCCATGGCACCGGGCACAATCGTCCAGGCTACATTCCCCTGGAAGGAACAACATCCAGCCACCAAATCAGGATGGGCCAACAACCTTCGGTACTGATATTCCGCTGTTCCGCCTCCCCTGCTTTCTTTTGAAGGGGTCGGTTTCTTCCATTCAGACATGGACACAGGCAAGTACATACACACACACACACACACACACACACACACACACACACACACACACCATCTTCACCAACCACTTCTGCCTATTCCTCAGTCCACCTCTAGATGGCACTGTAGACCCAGAGGAGAATCCTCCAGTCGACCTGGATTCAATAATTCATTGCTTCCAGTACAGATAGTAAAAAAAAACATGTATTATATATATTCCGGGGCTCACGTTGTTTGGGTATGATAGAAAGCCGGGTAGCAAGAATGTCACTACATGGGTGTCATAATTATGTTTTGATACAGACAGACTCAAAAGGTATCGGCTTGGCTGCTGACAGACGCAGAAGTCAGATATTTATTTGCTGTGTCTCCCCACTGCAGATAGCAGGCAAGGTTCTGCAGCACCAGATTGCATTGTTTCACCAATAATCTGGAAACGTGATTCTCACATAATGTATGCTATTGGCTCGATGGAGATGGATACTTGTCAATAATTCTTCATACAAATGGATGCATTGGTTGGATGCATTGGTTAGTAAGTGTTTATCTCTCTGCATGCATTAGTTGGTAGGTGATTATCTCTCTGCATGCATTAGTTGGTAGGTGTTTATCTCTCTGGATGCATTGGTTGGTAAGTGTTTATCTCTCTGCATGCATTAGTTGGTAGGTGTTTATCTCTGCATGTATTGGTTGGTAAGTGTTTATCTCTCTGTATGTCTGTAGAAGTTTTAACAATGCAAAAAATAAGGTCTGTGATCCCATAATATTGAGAAAAAGAATAACACAGATCTGTCGCTTACGACATACTGTGCCAAAATACAGATACAGTACTTGAACACAAAATCTTGAACGCCGTATTCTGTTGATCCTCCAACTCTTGATTCTTGATATACTGCAGAATTGCTGTCACTTGTTCCAACAAACATTGTTCATTAGTCTTGGCAGTATTAAGGAATGGGACTTCAAGAAGGCCTATGTGTGAGCTCTGTGTTAGACAAGGGCCTGAAGCAGGATAGAAAGAGACTCCCAGCTGAACCACACTGGTTGTCAGTTACATCCTCACCCAGTCACGACTCAGCCTGACATTATCAGTTACATCCTCACCCAGTCACGACTCATTCTGACATTATCAGTTACATCCTCACCCAGTCACGACTCATTCTGACATTATCAGTTACATCCTCACCCAGTCACGACTCAGCCTGACATGATCAGTTACATCCTCACCCAGTCACGACTCAGCCTGACATTATCAGTTACATCCTCACCCAGTCACGACTCATTCTGACATGATCAGTTACATCCTCACCCAGTCACGACTCAGCCTGACATTATCAGTTACATCCTCACCCAGTCACGACTCAGCCTGACATTATCAGTTACATCCTCACCCAGTCACGACTCATTCTGACATTATCAGTTACATCCTCACCCAGTCACGACTCATTCTGACATTATCAGTTACATCCTCACCCAGTCACGACTCAGCCTGACATTATCAGTTACATCCTCACCCAGTCACGACTCATTCTGACATTATCAGTTACATCCTCACCCAGTCACAACTCATTCTGACATTATCAGTTACATCCTCACCCAGTCACGACTCATTCTGACATGATCAGTTACATCCTCACCCAGTCACGACTCAGCCTGACATTATCAGTTACATCCTCACCCAGTCACGACTCAGCCTGACATTATCAGTTACATCCTCACCCAGTCACGACTCAGCCTGACATGATCAGTTACATCCTCACCCAGTCACGACTCAGCCTGACATTATCAGTTACATCCTCAAACAGTCACGACTCATTCTGATATTATCAGTTACATCCTCACCCAGTCACGACTCAGCCTGACATTATCAGTTACATCCTCACCCAGTCATGACTCAGCCTGACATTATAAGTTACATCCTCACCCAGTCACGACTCATTCTGACATTATCAGTTACATCCTCACCCAGTCATGACTCATTCTGACATTATCAGTTACATCCTCACCCAGTCACGACTCAGCCTGACATGATCAGTTACATCCTCACCCAGTCACGACTCAGCCTGACATGATCAGTTACATCCTCACCCAGTCACGACTCAGCCTGACATTATCAGTTACATCCTCACCCAGTCACGACTCATTCTGATATTATCAGTTACATCCTCACCCAGTCACGACTCATTCTGACATTATCAGTTACATCCTCACCCAGTCACGACTCATTCTGACATGATCAGTTACATCCTCACCCAGTCACGACTCATTCTGACATGATCAGTTACATCCTCACCCAGTCACGACTCATTCTGATATTATCAGTTACATCCTCACCCAGTCACGACTCATTCTGACATTATCAGTTACATCCTCACCCAGTCACGACTCAGCCTGACATTATCAGTTACATCCTCACCCAGTCACGACTCAGCCTGACATTATCAGTTACATCCTCACCCAGTCACGACTCATTCTGACATTATCAGTTACATCCTACCCAGTCACGACTCATTCTGACATTATCAGTTACATCCTCACCCAGTCACGACCCAGCCTGACATTATCAGTTACATCCTCACCCAGTCACGACTCAGCCTGACATTATCAGTTACATCCTCACCCAGTCACGACTCATTCTGACATTATCAGTTACATCCTCACCCAGTCACGACTCATTCTGATATTATCAGTTACATCCTCACCCAGTCACGACTCATTCTGACATTATCAGTTACATCCTCACCCAGTCACGACTCATTCTGACATGATCAGTTACATCCTCACCCAGTCACGACTCATTCTGACATGATCAGTTACATCCTCACCCAGTCACGACTCATTCTGATATTATCAGTTACATCCTCACCCAGTCACGACTCATTCTGACATTATCAGTTACATCCTCACCCAGTCACGACTCAGCCTGACATTATCAGTTACATCCTCACCCAGTCACGACTCAGCCTGACATTATCAGTTACATCCTCACCCAGTCACGACTCATTCTGACATTATCAGTTACATCCTACCCAGTCACGACTCATTCTGACATTATCAGTTACATCCTCACCCAGTCACGACTCATTCTGACATTATCAGTTACATCCTCACCCAGTCACGACTCAGCCTGACATTATCAGTTACATCCTCACCCAGTCACGACTCATTCTGACATTATCAGTTACATCCTCACCCAGTCACGACTCATTCTGACATGATCAGTTACATCCTCACCCAGTCACGACTCAGCCTGACATTATCAGTTACATCCTCACCCAGTCACGACTCAGCCTGACATTATCAGTTACATCCTCAAACAGTCACGACTCATTCTGATATTATCAGTTACATCCTCACCCAGTCACGACTCAGCCTGACATTATCAGTTACATCCTCACCCAGTCATGACTCAGCCTGACATTATCAGTTACATCCTCACCCAGTCACGACTCATTCTGACATTGTCAGTTACATCCTCACCCAGTCATGACTCATTCTGACATTATCAGTTACATCCTCACCCAGTCACGACTCATTCTGACATGATCAGTTACATCCTCACCCAGTCACGACTCAGCCTGACATTATCAGTTACATCCTCACCCAGTCACGACTCAGCCTGACATTATCAGTTACATCCTCACCCAGTCACGACTCATTCTGATATTATCAGTTACATCCTCACCCAGTCACGACTCATTCTGACATTATCAGTTACATCCTCACCCAGTCACGACTCATTCTGACATGATCAGTTACATCCTCACCCAGTCACGACTCATTCTGACATGATCAGTTACATCCTCACCCAGTCACGACTCATTCTGATATTATCAGTTACATCCTCACCCAGTCACTACTCATTCTTGTCATGAGCCCTCTCACTCCACCGGGTTACCACCTTAATTTGCTTCCACTCTGCTCACCTCCCTCTCTCTACTCAGCCTAACTAGCTCCACCTGTCCCTGCTCTGCTCGGCTCTAATTACTCTGCCAGCTGCGCTGCATTACCCACTAACCTCTCCCAGTATTTAAGGCCCTGTCTTTCAGCTCTCCGGTGTCAGATCGTCTGCAAAGCTCACACCCGGAACCTGTTTGCTCGCGCTTCTGGCTCACCCTGGTTTTGTGACCCCGGACCTGCCTGTTTTTTGGATACTCTTCTGCCTCAGGAGATCCAGACCTGCTTCTGCCATTACGACTCCTGACTACTCTTCAATCCCGGTAACTCTGACCAGCCTTCTGCCTTGCTACTACGTATTTTGGATTTCCCTTGAACTGTACTGCTGCCTGGTTTCATTCCGCCCTGTTGTGTCTGTGTCTCCCCCCAGGACTTCTGGACCACCCACCACCGGCTTCATAGGGCGCATCGCTGCCACTGGGGGGCACAGACCCAGCGCGTGGGCCGGGATCCCTGTTACCCCTGGAGCCTTCATTCACTCCCTACTTCCCTTTTCCCTTAAGTTTAATAAACTTTCTGGTGTGACGCAATTGTGGTCCTCTGGTCGTCTGTCTGAACCGTGACAGTACGATCTGACCATTATGGACTCAGCGCACACTTTCCCGACATGGAAACCGATGAGCATGAGCAGCAGTTCCAGCAGCAGCAACAATAACTCGCCATGATCATTCAACTCCTCACCAACCTTACCCCAGCCAGTCTGCCCACCAGCCCAGCCCCCGAGTTACCTGCCCCGGTCATTGCAGCCGCTGCTCCGGAACCCAAGATTGGAAACCCCGAGCGGTTCAACGGCGATTCAACCCAGGTCCGGCCATTCCTGACTAGCTGCCGACTTCAGTTCTCCTTGCAGCCAAGGACCTTCGCCACGGAGGGGGCTAAAGTTGGGTATGCCATCACTCACCTGACGGGCCGAGCTCGACTCTGGGGAACAGCAGAGTTCGAACGTCAAACCCCGCATGTGCAACCTTCGACCTGTTTGCTGAGGAGATGCTGAAGGTGTTTGACCTGGATTCACCCACCGCAGAGGCGTCTCGTGAACTGTTCAGTATTCGACAAGGCAGACGTACAGTCGCAGACCATTCCATCGACTTCCGAACCCTGGCTAGACGAAGTTCTTGGAACACACCATCGTTGGTGGACGCGTTCTTCCATAGTTTGGCTGACTATATCAAGGACGAGTTGGTCTCCCATGAACTGCCTTCCACTCTTGATGAAGCCATCGCACTGACTGTCAGGATCGACAGAAGGATACAGACCCGTCGTCGTGAGAGGGGGCGCCAAGGTCCACCTACTACCGGCATTCGGAGAGATCCGACTGGGCTCCTGTCATCTACTGCCACTCACCCAGGTCAGCTTGATCAGTCTGAGCCTATGGAGATTGGGCGAGCCTCCCTCACTCCTGCAGAGCGCCAGCGCCGCTTCACCTCAAACCTCTGCCTCTATTGTGGAGGTGATGGACATCGTGTGGTAACCTGCCCTTTAAAGGGCCGAAGCTCACCGGGCGTAGGGGGAGTCCGGTTGAGTTCAATGACCATCCAGTCCTCCGACCGCAAACCCCTGCTGCAAGTTCACCTCCGCCTCTCTGACTCAACTCACACCCTGGCTGCTCTGGTGGATTCTGGCGCCGAAGCCAACATAATGGACATCAAGCTGGCACGCCAACTGGGACTGGAGAACCTCCGTTTGACACCTCCTATTCCTGCCCGGGCACTGGACGGACACTTACTCGGATCGGTCACTCATGTCACGGCCCCGGTCTCGATGGGTCTGTCCGGAAACCATCAAGAAACTATCCAGTTTCACCTGCTCCCCTCTCCAGGCCAACCCCTCATCCTGGGTTACCCATGGCTCCGCCCGGCACAACCCTCAGCTCGACTGGGTGACCGGGGGTGATCAGGGAGTGGGGAGAGGACTGCCACCGAACCTGCCTGCTTGCTGCCGCACTACCCCCTCGGCCAGTACCTACTAACTCCGCTCCTGACCTCTCCAATGTCCCAGAATGCTACCATGGTCTCAGAGAGGTGTTTAACAAAGCAAGAGCCACATCTCTGCCCCCTCACCGACCGTACGACTGTGCCATCGACCTCCTCCCTGGAACAGCTCCTCCAAGGGGTCGTCTTTATTCGTTGTCTGCTCCTGAAAGAAGGTCCATGGAGGACTACATCAATGGCTCTCTGTCCGCAGGATTAATCCGTTCATCTTCATCTCCTGCTGGTGCTGGCTTCTTCTTTGTGGGGAAGAAGGACGGATCTCTTCGCCCCTGCATCGACTACAGGGGACTCAACGACATCACAGTGAAAAACCGTTACCCTCTGCCTCTGCTCACCTCTGCTTTTGAGTTGCTCCAGGGAGCCACTGTTTTTACCAAGTTGGATCTCAGAAACGCTTACCACCTAGTGCGGATCCGGGAGGGAGATGAATGGAAAACCGCATTCAATACACCAACAGGCCACTACGAGTATCTGGTTATGCCTTTTGGCCTCACCAATGCTCCTGCTGTGTTCCAGGCTCTAGTGAATGATGTACTGCGGGACATGTTAAACAAGTTTGTCTTCGTTTACCTGGATGACATCTTAATTTACTCCAGAAACCTGTCTGAACACACCCGCCATGTCCAGCAAGTCCTTCATCGTCTTCTGGAGAATTCCCTCTACGCCAAGGCAGAGAAATGTGAGTTTCACGTCAAGACAGTGGCCTTCCTGGGGTACATAGTGGCAGAAGGAAGTATCCAAATGGATCCTGCCAAAGTATCAGCAGTCACTTCATGGCCAGTTCCGGAGAACAGAAAGAAGCTGCAACAGTTTCTGGGGTTTGCTAACTTCTATAGGAAGTTTATCCGGAACTACAGTACCGTTGCTGCCCCTCTCACTGCTCTAACCAGCACCAAGCAACCCTTCACCTGGACCCCAGCAGCCGACAAAGCCTTCAGTACCCTCAAGGTGAGGTTCACCTCCGCTCCCATCCTCCAGATGCCTGATGTGGACCGGCAATTCATTGTGGAGGTGGACGCCTCGGATGTGGGAGTTGGTGCTGTGATTTCTCAGTGGGCTGCGGAGGATAGGAAGCTCCATCCCTGTGCCTTTTTCTCACGTCGGTTGTCCCCCTCTGAGTGCAATTACGACATAGGGAACCGTGAGCTGCTGGCTGTGAAACTTGCCTTGGAGGAGTGGCGTCACTGGCTGGAGGGGTCCACCATTCCATTTCTCGTTTGGACCGATCATAAGAACTTGGGTACATCCGCACGGCCAAACGGTTGAACTCCAGGCAGTCCCGCTGGGCCCTGTTCTTCACCAGGTTTAATTTCACTCTGTCATACCGGCCTGGATCACGCAACACCAAGCCAGACGCCCTCTCCCGTCAATTCCAGAAGGATGACACCCCCTCCAAGGACCCTGTGTCGATTCTGCCAAGTCCCTGCATCGTTGCAGCTCTGACCTGGGCTGTTGAGGAACAGGTGCTGGAGGCTCTCCGTAACCAGCCAGGTCCCAGCACTTGCCCAGCTGACCGCCTTTTTGTCCCCGAAGACCTGAGGTCCCAGGTCATTCAGTGGGGACATGACTCCCGCCTAGCTTGTCACCCTGGCTCCACCCGCACTTACAACCTGCTCGCCCAGAGGTTCTGGTGGCCCTCTCTGAGGAAGGATGTACGGGGAATTCGTCCAAGCCTGCCCCATCTGCAACCAACACAAGTCGTCCTGCCAGCCCCCAGCCGGATTGCTGCAGCCCCTGCCTGTGCCCAGACGTCCCTGGTCTCACATCGCCCTTGACTTTGTCACGGGGCTGCCCCCTTCAAGTGGCATGACCGTCATTCTCACCATCGTTGACCGTTTCAGCAAGATGGCACACTTCATTCCCCTCCCCAAGCTCCCAACCGCCAAGGAGACCGCCCAGGTGGTCCTGGAACACGTCTTCCGGATCCACGGACTGCCAAGGGATGTTGTTTCTGACCGTGGTCCACAATTCTCCTCCGCTTTTTGGAAGGAGTTCTGTCACCTGCTGGGAGCCACAGTCAGTCTGACTTCCGGATTCCATCCCCAATCCAATGGGCAGTCAGAGCGGGCTAATCAGGAGCTCGAGAAGGCACTGCGATGCATGACTTCACGCAACCCCCACTCCTGGTCGCAGCAATTGACATGGGTGGAGTACGCACACAATTCTCTGACCTGCTCTGCCATCGGTATGTCCCCTTTCCAATGTGTTTATGGATACCAGCCTCCTCTATTTGCCAGCCAGGAGGAGGAGGTTACTTGCCCATCTGCACTTGCTTTTGCCCGTCGATGTCGCCGCACCTGGTCACAAGCCCGAGCCACACTCCTCAGGTCCGTTGCCAGCTACACTACCGGGGCCAACCGTCGGAGAATTCCTGCTCCCACCTACCATGTTGGTCAAAGGGTGTGGTTGTCATCGAAGAACCTGCCACTCAGGGTGGAGTCGCAGAAGCTGGCACCTCGGTTCATTGGCCCATTCCCTATCATAAGAGTGATTAGCCCAACTGCTGTCCGGCTCCAACTGCCTAATTCCCTGAGGGTGCACCCCACTTTCCATGTGTCTAAGATTAAGCCCATCCATGAGAGTCCGCTGGTCCCTGCTGCGCCTGGTCCTCCTCCTCCACGGCTCGTCGATGGTGGTCTGGTTTACACCGTCCGCCGCCTGCTTCGGTCCAGACGGAGGGGTAGGGGTCTCCAGTACCTCATTGACTGGGAGGGCTATGGACCTGAGGAAAGGACCTGGGTGCCAGCTAGTCGGATTGTGGATAGGACTCTCATCACCGCTTTCCACCAACGGCATCCTGATCAACCTGCAATCCGTGAGGGGCCGCCCCAGAGGGGTCCCTAACCGTCCGGCCCGCTCGGCTTCCTGTCCTGTGCCTGATCCTGTCTCGGGACCTGTCCCATCTCCCCGACCACGGCCCTCCGGCTTCCTCCGAGGATGAGGACGTTCACTCGGACCGTTCGGAGGAGTTCTCAGCCCTCCTCCGGCTCCCCTCCTCCCGCCCGGCGTGGTGTTGCTCTTGGGACTTCTGGGGCCGTCCCTTGGGGGGTTCTGTCATGAGCCCTCTCACTCCACCGGGTTACCACCTTAATTTGCTTCCACTCTGCTCACCTCCCTCTCTCTACTCAGCCTAACTAGCTCCACCTGTCCCTGCTCTGCTCGGCTCTAATTACTCTGCCAGCTGCGCTGCATTACCCACTAACCTCTCCCAGTATTTAAGGCCCTGTCTTTCAGCTCTCCGGTGTCAGATCGTCTGCAAAGCTCACACCCGGAACCTGTTTGCTCGCGCTTCTGGCTCACCCTGGTTTTGTGACCCCGGACCTGCCTGTTTTTGGATACTCTTCTGCCTCAGGAGATCCAGACCTGCTTCTGCCATTACGACTCCTGACTACTCTTCAATCCCGGTAACTCTGACCAGCCTTCTGCCTTGCTACTACGTATTTTGGATTTCCCTTGAACTGTACTGCTGCCTGGTTTCATTCCGCCCTGTTGTGTCTGTGTCTCCCCCCCAGGACTTCTGGACCACCCACCACCGGCTTCATAGGACGCATCGCTGCCACTGGGGGCACAGACCCAGCGCATTGGACGGGATCCCTGTTACCCCTGGAGCCTTCATTCACTCCCTACTTCCCTTTTCCCTTAAGTTTAATAAACTTTCTGGTGTGACGCAATTGTGGTCCTCTGGTCGTCTGTCTGAACCGTGACAATTCTGACATTATCAGTTACATCCTCACCCAATTACGACTCAGCCTGACATTATTATTTTTTAAATTCTTCATGCTCTGTGAAGTTTATTGTTGATCATTGCTAGACAGCCATTTTCAAGTCTTGCTATAGATTTTCAAGCCGAGTTAGGTCAAAACTGTAACTAGGCCACTCAGGAACATTAAATGTCATCTTGGTAAGCAACTCCACTGTAGATTTGGCCTTGTGTTTTAGGCTATTGTCCTGCTGAAAGGTGAATTAGTCTCCCAGTGTCTGTTGGAAAGCAGACTGAACCTGGTTTTCCTCTAGGATTTTGCCTGTGCTTATATATAATTTACATTTATTTTTATCCCAAAAAATATCCTAGTACTTGCCGATGACAAGCATACCCATAACATGATGCAGCCACCACCATGCTTAAAAAAATGTGTTGGATTTGGCCCAAACATAACACTTTGTATTCAGGACAAAAAGTTAATTTCTTTGCCACATTTTTTTCAGTATTAAACAGGATGCATGTTTTGGAATATATTATTTTTGTTCATTTATTATAATATATATACATTTTTGTATTTTTACCCCCTTTTTCAATTACGATCTTGTCTCATCGCTGCAACTCCCCAACGGCTTCGGGAGAGGCGAAGATCGAGTCATGTGTCCTATGAAACATGACCCGCCAAACTTCGCTCCTTAACCCGGAAGCCAGCTGCACCAACATGTCGGAGGAAACACAGTTCAACTGTCACTACATGGGTGTCATAATTATGTTTTGATACAGACAGACTCAAAAGGTATCGGCTTGGCTGCTGACAGACGCAGAAGTCAGAATTTTTTTTGCTGTGTCTCCCCACTGCAGATAGCAGGCAAGGTTCTGCAGTACCAGATTGCATTGTTTCACCAATAATCTGGAAACGTGATTCTCACATAATGTATGCTATTGGCTCGATGGAGATGGATACTTGTCAATAATTCTTCATATGTGTTCCACAGGCTATAATGGGTGGTGGTGATAGGGTTTATTTTGAACTGGGGGGTCTGTTGCCTTTTTCCATGTTTCCCAGTAATGGAGATATAGATAACATTCTGATAAATCGATATCGGAGAAGCTATCTATGAAATGTCATATTTATAAGTCATTCAGGGCTTCATGGTATTATTTTGTCTTTACTATTTTTTCCCCCCAACCCCACCATCCGTTCCATGATTGGAATAAACTAACGGACAACAGTACTTCTACTGCTACTTTCAGCTATTTTCCACTCATGTACAGTGTATGTAGTTAAAGAATTATACATATATTCCTAATTTCCTTGTTCTGCAAGTGCTTGATTTTCACCAACAGCGGCCAATCCACCATTCATTCTGATCTTAACTCCAACCCTTCCATGTCCACAGATGAGACTGCGTGAATCAGGCCTTCATGGCCGAATTGCTGCAAAGAAACCACTACTAAAGGACACCAATAATAAGAAGGGACCTGCTTGGGCCAAGAAACACGAGCAATGGACATTAGACCGGTGGAAATTTGTCCTTTGGTCTGGAGTCCAAATGTGAGATTTTTGGTTCCAACCGCCGTGTCTTTGTGAGAAGCGGTGTGGGTGAATGGATGATCTCCGCATGTGTAGTTCCCACCGTAAAGCATGGCGGAGGAGGTGTTATGGTGTGGGGGTGCTTTGCTTGTGACACTGTCAGTGATTTATTTAGAATTCAAGGCACACTTTACCAGCATGGCTACTACAGCATTCTGCAGCGATACGCCATCCCATCTGGTTTGGGCTTAGTGGGACTATCATTTGTTTTTCAACAGGACAATGACCCAACACACCTCCAGGCTGTGTAAGGGCTATTTTACCAAGAAGGAGAGTGATGGAGTGCAGCATCAGATGACCTGGCCTCCACGATCCCCCGACCTCAACCTAATTGAGATGGTTTGGGATGTGTCGGATGGCAGAGTGAAGGAAAAGCAGCCAACAATTGCTCAGTAGATGTGGGAACTCCTCCAAGACTGTTGGAAAAGCATTCCAGGTGAAGCTGGTTGAGAGAATGCCAAGAGTGTGCAAAGCTGTCATCAATGCAATGGGTGGATATTTCGAAGAATCTCAAATATAAAATATATTTTGATTTGTTTAAAGATTTTTTGGTTACTATATGATCCCATATGTGTTATTTCATAGTTGTGATGTCTTCACTATTATTCTACAATGTAGAAAATAGTAAAAATAAAGAAAAACCCTTGAATGAGTAGGTGTGTCCAAACTTTGACTGGTACTGTATATACACTACCGTTCAAAAGTTTGGGTTCACTTAGAAATGTCCTTGTTTTCAAAAGAAAAGCAATTTTTTTGTCAATTAAAATAACATCAAATTGATCAGAAATACACTGTAGACATTGTTAATGTTGTAAATGGCTATAGTAGCTGGAAACGGCTGATTTGTAATGGAATTTCTACATAGGCTTACAGAGGCCCATTATCAGCAACCATCAGTCCTGTGTTCCAATGGCACGTTGTGTTTGCTAATCCAAGTTTATCATTTTAAAAGGCTAATTGATCATTAGAAAACCCTTTTGCAATTATGTTAGCATAGCTGAAAACTGTTGTGCTGATTAAAAAAGCAATAAAACTGGCCTTCATCGATTACAGGATCAAAATGGCCAGAATCAAATAACTTTCTTCTGAAACTCGTCAGTCTATTCTTGTTCTGAGAAATGACGGCTATTCCATGCGAGAAATAGCCTTGAGGGCATTATTTTTAATTTTTGAGACTTTAACTGTGAGACAGAGACAGAGACAGAGAGACAGAGAGACAGAGAGAGAGAGAGAGAGAGAGAGAGAGAGAGAGAGAGAGAGAGAGAGAGAGAGAGAGAGAGAGAGGGAGAGGAGAGAGAGAGAGAAGGAAAAAGAGAGCAATAGAGAGAGGGAGGAGATAAAGAGAGTGAGACAGAGAGAGAGACAGAGAGCGAGAAGACAGCAGCCAGCCAAGGAAATGTAAGTCTCTGTGTTTGGTCATGGTTGGCTTCGCTACATGGAGACTGGAGATAAGAAGGAGCCAGGACACTGCTTAAGAGAGAGAGGGATAGGGGGAGAGAGGAGAGAGAGAGAGAGAGGGAGGGAGGGATAGGGGAGGGGAGGGATAGGGGGAGAGAGAGAGAGAGGGAGGGAGGGATAGGGAGAGAGCGAGAGGGAGGGAGGGATAGGGAGAGAGAGAGAGAGAGGGAGGGATAGGTGAGGGGGAGGGATAGGGGGAGAGTGAGAGAGAGGGATAGGGAGATGGAGAGAGAGAGAGAGACGGATAGGGGGAGGGAGGGGGAGGGATGGGGAGAGGGAGGGAGAGAGAGAGAGAGGGAGGGATAGGGGAGGGATAGAGAGAGAGAGAGAGTGATAGGGTGGAGGGAGGGGGGAGGGATAAGGAGAGAGAGATGGGGAGGGGTGGGGAGGGAGGGATAGAGAGAGAGAGAGAGGGGGGATAGGGTGGAGGAAGGGGGAGGGATAGGGGAGGGAGAGAGAGAGGGATGGGATAGGGAGGGGGAGGGATAGGGAGAGGGAGGGAGGGATAGGGAGAGAGAGATGGGAGGGATGGGAGGGAGGGAGGGATAGAGAGAGAGAGAGGGATAGGGTGTAGGAAGGGGGAGGGATAGGGGAGGGAGAGAGAGAGAGGATGGGATAGGGAGGGGGAGGGATAGGGAGAGGGAGGGGGGTAGGGAGAGGGAGGGGGGGAATAGGGGGAGAGAGAGAGAGTGGGAGGGGGAGGGGGAGAGAGAGAGGGAGGGATAGGTGGAGGGAGAGAGAGAGGGAGAGGTAGAGGGAGAGGACGAAGGAGGGACAGGGAGAGAGATGGGGAAGAATAGGTAAGGGAGAGACGGACAGGGGGAAGAGAGAGAGAGAAGAGGAAGGAGAATGAGAAAGGGAGGCAGAGAGAGAGTGAAAGGGGAAGGAGGGGGACAGAGGAGAGAGCAAGACGAAGAGAGAGAGAAAATAGTTTGGGAGGAGGGAGGGAGAGAAACTGAACGAGGGAGGAGGTATACTGGAAGAGAGTGGGAATAACACTCCGACAGAGAGAAGGAGCTAAAGCAGGTTGCTAGGCTAAAGCAGGTTGCTAGGCTAAAGCAGGTTGCTAGGCTAAAGCAGGTTGCTAGGCTAAAGCAGGTTGCTAGGCTGAGACAGTCTGTGTAGGGATGGCGAGGGAGTTTTCAAACAGACCTTGAACAGACCACTGAAATGTCTGAAGCTGTTGGCTACTCTATCAATCCCTCAGTCCATGGAGAGACACTGCACTCTGAGCAATCACCTCCATATATTGAGGAAGTGCTGTGGTTTGACATTAATATACTTTAGTTAATTTCATCTTGTGAATCTGAATGCTGCTGGTTCAATTATGTAAGCTCTATTTCTCATGACATTTTAGAAGACAAATTGACAAGAATTGTTTCAATATCAAGCCCCAGAATCCCCTACTAGCTTCCTTTGTGGGTGGCCATGCAGTGCCGTATGTGTGTGTTTGTGTGAGAGAGACAGAGAGAAAGAGAGAGCATGTGGATGAGGGCATATGGATAGACATGTCTCTATGTGAGGTTATATGGGTTTATTTGTGTGCATGTGCGTGTATGTCGGGCCGCATGTTGTGCAAGCAGCATGTTTTTGTGTAAGTAATCCTCATCTTTTCACTAGTGTCTGTCAACCATTAAACTCTGTAACTATTTTAAAATCATCATTGGCCTCATGGTGAACTCCCTGTTCAGTTTCCTTCCTCTCCGGCAACTGAGTTAGGAAGGACGCCTGTATCTTTGTAGTGACTGGGTCTATTGATACACCATCCAAAGTGTAATTAATATCTTCACCATGCTCAAAGGGATATTCAGCATCTGTTTTATTTCTACCCTTCTTTGAGAGGCATTTAAAAACTTCCCTGATCTTTGTGGTTGAATCTGTGGTTGAAATTCACTACTCGATTGAGGGACCTTACAGATAATTGTATGTGTGGGGTACAGAGATGGGGTAGTCATTCACTATTATTGGAGACACCGAATGAGTCAATACAACTTATTTTGGGATTTGTTAAGCACATTTCTACTCCTGAACTTATTTACTCTTGCCATGACAAAGTGGTTGAATTCTTATTGACTTAAGAGATTTCAGCTTTAAATGTTTTATTAATTTCCTAAATGTTCTACAAACAGAATTCCACTTTGACATTATGGGGTATTGTGTGTAGATCAGTGACACAACATTTCAAATTAATAAATAGTAAATTCAGTCTGTAACAAAATGTGGAAAAAGTAAATGGGTGTGAATACTTTCTGAAGGCACTGTATATAACTCTTCCATCACTTAACCCAGACCAACATTGGTCATATAAGCCGTAGTGTTAAAAGCTCTGTGAGAGTTCTGTGTGATTGGTCAAGGGCCTGCGGTACGACAGAGGCGCCTCACCTCGCTGACACACACTGGTTGTCAGTTACATCTGTCTTCCTTCCCAATCTGTGGATCCATCCGTACAGTACATCCATCCATCCATCCTCCTGGAGGTACAAAACAAAACAATCTTTATTGATTCTTTTTACAGAGACAACAAACGTTTCACCGTGGTCTCAGGGCAATTCATATTATTCTATACATAAATCTGTGAAACACCATTTAGTATGATACTGTATATTAGGTTACGTTACATTTTGAACTGAATAGTTTCTGTATGAAGTATAGGACGTATAGTATCAAACGTCTTACCCGGGCCGAACAATAGCAGATTAATTGGATGACATAACTTACCATAAGTCTTTAAGGCTGATACTATCATACGTCTTTCTCTGACACCAGGCTGCTTAATGCAGCATAACAACAAATGAGAATTTACGTTGGCGTTTAGGGAAACTAACGACTAAGGTAAGGTGAATTGGGTTAAGTTTAGAATAAAGGTCAGGGGAAGGGTTGGCTAAAATGCGACTCGAAGACGCAACTGCTTTGAATCGCTAGACTGTTTTGGATTACGCCCACCAATCCTCCCAGACCAACCTCCCTTCTTTCGTTCCTGTCTAAAATAACTAGACCATTAGTAGGTACACTCTTAGAAAAAAATGTTTATAGGAGAACCCTTTTTCGTTCCAGGTAGATCTCATTTGTGTTCCATGTAGAACCCTCTGTGAAAACGGTTCTACTGGAACCAAAGGGGTTCTACCTGGAACCAAAAAGGGTTCTTCAAAGGGTTATCTTATCGGGACAGCCGAATAACCCTTTCAGGTTCTAGATAGCACCTCGTTTCTAAGAGTGTATCATACATCTTGGAGGTGCTCAGAAATACGTTAAGTATGTTTCGAATGGCTCTGAGGCCAGGCTGAAAGTTTCTAACGTTTGCTGTCACAGTACCCAGTCCCACTACACAACACACAGGTTGTAAAGCCTGGTAAAGCCTTCCCCCTATGCCCCCAGCAGAGTACTAGCTGCCACCTGGAGCCGCACACACACACGACAGGGAGCAGGAGTCTGTGAGCCAGCCGGCACTCTGGCACTTATTCACAGAGCCAGAGGGTAAGGCACAGGCCCGCCTGACTGCTGTCATTGACAGCCTCGTGCAGCACTATGCTGCCTGGTGTGGAAGTGTGTGGGATGTCCCCAGTGCCTGCCCTGCTCTCTCCTCTAAACTGCATAATGAGCATCTCTCTCTCTCCCTCTCTCTGCTCGGAGCTCGCCACGGAGTGAAGCTGCACGGCAGAGAGAGAGAGAGAGAGAGAGAGAGAGAGAGAGAGAGAGAGAGAGAGAGAGAGAGAGAGAGAGAGAGAGAGAGAGAGAGAGAGAGAGAGAGAGAGAGAGAGAGAGAACTCTAACACACTAATTGACAGGCCAGAGAGGTAAGGCCCAGTCCTTATGGAGCAATTGCATTGAGGAGGGAGGGTGTGTGTGTGTTTGTGTGAGGGGGGGGGTTGTGTACTGCTTGAATGTAAACAGGAGGTAGTCATCTATTGTTCTCCAAACCAACAAGGTGCATCTGAAGGTGAACCCATGGTTAAACCCTTTTATCTATCACTCTCAACAAAATACAGTATATCCATATCCCCATATCCCCATATCCACACTTCACATACATATTCAAACTCAAAGGTGCATCATGTATGAGTTGGCTTAGCTAGCTGGAACTGCTGCACTATCTTGTGGAAAGATGGGGATATATATATATATATATATATATATATGTGTGGGATATCATGGATCTGAAGTGTGTTTGCACTACTTCAATTTGTTCTTCTGTTCATGGAGTTTACTGACATACAGTATCTTCTACATTTGGAATCAAATACCATTTAGAAGAACGTCTGTATTCCTTATCTAAGTGAGCATCATCAGTCATCAATTCATTTTCCAGACATCCACTAAATACTATAATGTACGCACATCAGCTCAGTGACCGTATGATTGCTGCTTATTCAAAATCAAACATGTCTATTGCACTGCACTGACAACAAGAGCAAGTTCTTACAGATGTGGGATCTTAATTTGATCACTCTGTTGCAGGTTTAAAAAGGCTTCTGAAGTTTGTAATTTCCACTTTGAAAATAATAATGTTTTTAACCAACAACCTTTACAAAAATGTCCATTAATTATAATCCACATAATAATTCACATTTCCTGTTGCTGCAGGATTATTTTCCTGCTGTAGCAAACTGCCTCAAATTAAGATCCTACATCTGGAGATGCACACAAAAGTTTTGAAAGCACTTCTGAGACATTTTTGTATGTGTCCCTTTGTCACAAAGCATGAAATCAGTTAGTCACCAACAGAGCAATGACATGAGATTCCAGAACCATTTCTTAATCAAAGATGACAGGGCATCTGGAGAATATCTGTAGATTCAGCTATTAACTATAGATTCAGCTATAAACTGTCTCCACTTGTGACTACAAGAGAATGCTCATCTTCTGGTGCTTACCACAAGACAGAATGGGTCTGTCTATCCTTGTGTCAAGACAGAATGGGTCTGCCTATCCTAGTGTCAAGACAGAATGGGTCTGTCTATCCTAGTGTCAAGACAGAATGGGTCTGTCTATCCTAGTGTCAAGACAGAATGGGTCTGTCTATCCTAGTGTCAAGACAGAATGGGTCTGTCTATCCTAGTGTCACAAGACAGAATGGGTCTGTCTATCCTAGTGTCACAAGACAGAATGGGTCTGTCTATCCTAGTGTCACAAGACAGAATGGGTCTGTCTATCCTAGTGTCACAAGACAGAATGGGTCTGTCTATCCTAGTGTCACAAGACAGAATGGATCTGTCTATCCTAGTGTCAAGACAGAATGGGTCTGTCTATCCTAGTGTCACAAGACAGAATGGATCTGTCTATCCTAGTGTCAAGACAGAATGGGTCTGTCTATCCTAGTGTCAAGACAGAATGGATCTGTCTATCCTAGTGTCACAAGACAGAATGGTTCTGTCTATCCTAGTGTCAAGACAGAATGGGTCTGTCTATCCTAGTGTCACAAGAAAGAATGGGTCTGTCTATCCTAGTCTCACAAGACAGAATGAGTCTGTCTATCCTAGTGTCAAGACAGAATGGGTCTGTCTATCCTAGTGTCAAGACAGAATGGGTCTGTCTATCCTAGTATCAAGACAGAATGGGTCTGTCTATCCTAGTGTCAAGACAGAATGGGTCTGTCTATCCTAGTGTCAAGACAGAATGGGTCTGTCTATCCTTGTGTCAAAACAGAATGGGTCTGTCTGTCCTAGTGTCACAAGACAGAAAGGATCTGTCTATCCTAGTGTCAAGACAGAATCGATCTGTCTATCCTAGTGTCAAGACAGAATGGGTCTGTCTATCCTAGTGTCACAAGACAGAATGGGTCTGTCTATCCTAGTGTCACAAGACAGAATGGGTCTGTCTATCCTAGTGTCAAGACAGAAAGGGTCTGTCTATCCTAGTGTCACAAGACATAATGGGTCTGTCTATCCTAGTGTCATAAGACAGAATCGGTCTGTCTATCCTTGTGTCAAAACAGAATGGGTCTGTCTATCCTAGTGTCAAGACATAATGGGTCTGTCTATCCTAATGTCACAAGACAGAATTGGTCTGTCTATACTAGTGTCACAAGACATAATGGGTCTGTCTATCCTAGTGTCAAGACAGAATGGGTCTGTCTATCCTAGTCTCACAAGACAGAATTGGTCTGTCTATACTAGTGTCACAAGACATAATGGGTCTGTCTATCCTAGTGTCACAAGACAGAATGGGTCTGTCTATCCTAGTGTCAAATGGATCTGTCTATCCTAGTGTCACAAGACAGAATGGGTCTCTCTATCCTAGTGTCAAGACAGAAAGGGTCTGTCTATCCTAGTGTCACAAGACATAATGGGTCTGTCTATCCTAGTGTCATAAGACAGAATCGGTCTGTCTATCCTTGTGTCAAAACAGAATGGGTCTCTCTATCCTAGTGTCAAGACAGAAAGGGTCTGTCTATCCTAGTGTCACAAGACATAATGGGTCTGTCTATCCTAGTGTCATAAGACAGAATCGGTCTGTCTATCCTTGTGTCAAGACAGAATGGGTCTGTCTATCCTAGTGTCAAGACAGAATGGGTCTGTCTATCCTAGTGTCAAGACAGAATGGGTCTGTCTATCCTAGTGTCAAGACAGAATGGGTCTGTCTATCCTAGTGTCAAGACAGAATGGGTCTGTCTATCCTAGTGTCACAAGACAGAATGGGTCTGTCTATCCTAGTGTCAAGACAGAATGGGTCTGTCTATCCTAGTGTCAAGACAGAAAGGGTCTGTCTATCCTAGTGTCACAAGACAGAAAGGGTCTGTCTATCCTAGTGTCACAAGACATAATGGGTCTGTCTATCCTAGTGTCATAAGACAGAATCGGTCTGTCTATCCTAGTCTCGCAAGACAGAATGGATCTGTCTATCCTAGTGTCAAGACAGAATGGTTCTGTCTATCCTAGTGTCAAGACAGAATGGGTCTGTCTATCCTAGTCTCACTTGCCAGACTCCTGGTTCTTGTGAAGAGGCTACGTGTACAGTAGCTGGGCCTGTCTCAGATGGTCAAGAAGGTAAGCCTGGCTAGTTTAGTTATTCTTCTTTTCTCCACTCTCCTCCTCTTATCCTCTTATCCTCTTATCCTCCTCTCCTCTCCTCTCCTCTCCTCTCCTCTCCTCTCCTCTCCTCTCCTCTCCTCTCCTCTCCTCTCCTCTCCTCTCCTCTCCTCTCCTCTCCTCTCCTCTCCTCTCCTCTCCTCTCCTCTCCTCTGGATCATTTAATGATTGAAAGAGATTGCCTTGAAAAACCTTTGGATAAATTCCTAGAGATGAAACCCGAGATGTAAATGTAAAATCTAGTTTTTTACTCCATATATGGCTGACTGCACTACCATTTCCTAAAGGACAGAATGGTGGCGTTCTGGGGGAGTGAGCGGTGACCTATCATGTCTGTTGATGGAACGCTGGGTTCTGGTAAATAGACATACAGATAGATGTAGGATCTTAATTTGAGCCAGTTTGCTACAGCAGGAAAATAATCCTGCAGCAACAGGAAATATGAATTATTGTGTGGATTATAATTAATGGACATTTTTGTAGGGGTTGATACATTTTTCATAAGGGAAAATCAGCTACAAATTTCACAGTGAAAATTACTAACGTCAGAAGCCTTTTTAAACCTCAAATACACTACAAGTTTAAAATGTCCAGCATTGCAGGAAAGTTCTCCTCCAACAGGGTGATCAAAATAAGATCCTGCATCTGTAGTCTGTGGTGTAGACCTGGGTTCAAATACTATTTGTAATATTTAAAATACATTGAGCATTTCCTCTAGCTTACCTAGAGTACCAGATGGGCAGGGTTTGCAGTTTGGGACAATTCTATTGGCCCATTAAGCCAGGCAAGCTCAATCAACGACATCTAAAGTACTTGAAATGATTTAAAATAGTACTTGAATCCAGGTCTGCAGTGGTGCTGTCTGTCCTTTACAGGGGACTTCTTCACCTGTGTAATTCATTCTATCTGTTACGTGATTTACCGACTGGAGCCCAGACAGGGGGCTTTATCTTTACCTTGCCTGTTAAATGAATTCCAAATGGCACCCTGCCCAGGTATTTGTCAGAGCATTTGTTATCGCTGACAACTACAACCCTTCTTTATATAAATATAAATCAGTCTAAACAATCGCCGAACACGATGCAGCGTAACCTTTTAAAATATCATGCTGGCCATCAGTTTTTTAAACAGATCATTTACCCCAAAAACATGAAATAATGCATGCATAAGTTATCTAAAAGAAACAAAGTATATGTGCAACCAGAGGAAAAAAAAACCTCTAGACCACCTTTACTCCACACACAGAGACGCGTACAAAGCTCTCCCTCGCCCTCCATTTGGCAAATCTGACCATAACTCTATCCTTCTGATACTAAAGCAGGAAGCACCAGTGACTTGGTTAATTAGGAAGTGGTCAGATGACGCAGATGCTAAGCTACAGGACTATTTTGCTAGCACAAACTGGAATATGTTCCGGGATTCTTCAGATAGCATTGAGGAGTACACCACATCAGTCACTGGCTTCATCAATAAGTGCATCGATGACGTTGTCTCCTCAGTGACCGTACGTACATACCCCAACCAGAAGCCATGGATTACAGGCAACATCCGTACTGAGCTAAAGGGTAGAGCTGCCGCTTTCAAGGAGCGGGACTCTAACCCGGACGCTTATAAGAAATCCCGCTATGCCCTCCGATGAACCATCAAACAGGCAAAGAGTCAATACAGGACTAGGAAGGAATCGTACTACACCGGCTCTGACACTTGTCGGATGTGGCATGGCTTGAAAACTATTACAGACTACAAAGGGAAGCACAGCCACGAGCTGCCCAGTGACACAAGCCTACCAGACGAGCTAAATCACTTCTATGCTCGCTTCGAGGCAAGCAACACTGAAGCATCAGCTGTTCCGGTTGACTATGTGATCACGCTCTCCTTAGCCGATATGAGTAAGACTTTTAAGCAGGTCAACATTCACAAGGACGCAGGGCCAGACGGATTACCAGGACGTGTACTCCGAGCATGCGCTGACCAATTGGCAAGTGTCTTCACTGACATTTTCAACATGTCCCTGACTGAGTCTGTAATACCAACATGTTTCAAGCAGACCACCATAGTCCTTGTGCCCAAGAACACTAAGATAACCTGCCTAAATGACTACCGACCCGTAGCACTCACGTCTGTAGCCATGAAGTGCTTTGAAAGGCTGGTCATGGCTCACATCAACACCATCATCCCAGAAATCTTAGACCCACTCCAATTTGCATACCGCCCCAACAGACCCACAGATGATTCAATCTCTATTGCACTCCACACTGCCCTTTCCCACCTGGACAAGAGGAACACCTATGTGAGAATGCTATTAATTGACTACAGCTCAGCGTTCAACGCCATAGTGCCCTCAAAGCTCATCACTAAGCTAAGGACCCTGGGACTAAACACCTCCCTCTGCAACTGGATCCTGGAGTTCCTGACGGGCCGCCCCCAGGTGGTAAGGGTAGGTAACAACACATATGCCACGCTGATCCTCAACACGGGGGCCCCTCTACCACAAAGATACTGCAAGATGTAGTTAAATGACTAGTTGCTCCCCAACACTGCTCCCAATTAATAAAAATGTGGACGATATTTCTACTCCTATTTGCCATATCTTCAATCTAAGCCTACTAGAAAGTGTGTGCCCTCAGGCCTGGAGGGAAGCAAAAGTAATTCCGCTACCCAAGAATAGTAAAGCCCCCTTTACTGGCTGAAATAGCAGACCAATCAGCCTGTTACCAACCCTTGGTAAACTTTTGAAAAAATTGTGTTTGACCAGATACAATGCTATTTTAGTGTAAAGAAATTGACAACAGACTTTCAGCACACTTATAGGGAAGGACATTCAACAAGCACGGCACTTCCACAAATTAAAGATTGGCTGAGAGAAATGTATGTTTAAAAGATTGTGGGAGCTGTTTTGACATTATCGATCATAGTCTGCTGCTGGAAAAACGTATGCGTTATGGCTTTACACCCCCTGCTATATTATGGATAAAGAGTTACCTGTCTTTAATGGAAGCCTCTCCAACATAATCCAGGTAGAATCAGGAATTCCTCAGGGCAGTTGTCTAAGCCCTTTACTTTTTTCAATCTTTACTAATGACATGCTTTGAGTAAAGCTAGTGTGTCTATGTATGCGGATGACTCAACACTATACACGTCAGCTACTACAGCGAGTGAAATCACTTCAACACTTAACAAAGAGCTACAGTTAGTTTCAGAATGGGTGTAAAAAAAAAGGACAAATCCTTCACTGAACCCTAAACCTCAACTAAACCTTGTAATAAAGAATGTGGATATTGAGCAAGTTGAGGGGACTAAACTGCTTGGAATAACCCTGCATTGTAAACTGTCATGGTCAAAACATGTTTATACAACAGTAGCTAAGTTGGGGAGAAGTCAAATCAAATCAAATTGTATTGGTCACATGCGCCGAATACAACAGGTGCAGACATTACAGTGAAATGCTTACCTACAGCCCTTAACCAACAGTGCATTTATTTTAACAAAAAAAGTAAAAATAAAACAACAACAAAAAAAGTGTTGAGAAAAAAAGAGCAGAAGTAAAATAAAATAACAGTAGGGAGGCTATATATACAGGGGGGTACCGGTGCAGAGTCAATGTGCGGGGGCACCGGCTAGTTGAGATAATTGAAAAAATATGTACATGTGGGTAGAGTTAAAGTGACTATGCATAAATAATTAACAGAGTAGCAGTAGCGTAAAAAGGATGGGGTGGGGGGGCAGTGCAAATAGTCCGGGTAGCCATGATTAGCTGTTCAGGAGTCTTATGGCTTGGGGGTAAAAGCTGTTGAGAAGTCTTTTGGACCTAGACTTGGCACTCCGGTACCGCTTGCCATGCGGTAGCAGGGAGAACAGTCTATGACTAGGGTGTCTGGAGTCTTTGACAATTTTGAGGGCCTTCCTCTGTCCATAATAAAGTGTTGCTCTGCCCTTTTAACAACACTATCAACAAGGCAGGTCCTACAGGCCCTAGTTTTGTTGTACCTGGACTACTGCGCTGTCGTGTGGTCAGGTGCCACAAAGCGGGACCTCGGAAAATTACAATTGGCTCAGAACAGGGCAGCACGGCTGGCCCTTAAATGTACACGAAGAGATAACATTAATAATATGCATGTAAATCTCTCATGGCTCAAAGTGGAGGAAAGATTGACTTCGTCACTACTTGTTTCTGTAAGAATTGTTGACATGCTGAATGCACTGAGGTGTCTGTTTAAAATACTAGCACACAGCTTGGACACCCATGCATACCCCACAAGACATGCCACCAAAGGTCGCTCCACAATCCCTAAGTCAAGAACAGACTATGGGAGGTGCACAGTACTACGTAGAGCAGGGGTGTCAAACGTCTGGCCCGCGGGCCGGATTAAACCCGTTTGTAAAGTATAAAAATGCGCTGCAATTTTTCAATAAAATAAACTGCTGTTCCAATTGCGTCCACTGGATGGCGCAATAGCAGTTGTGTTAAGCAAGCAAACTGTTTATACCGGGGCAGAGCAAGTAGGTCAAGTCTGTGTTTACTCACAGCCGAGACATCAGTGACGCTGCAGTGAAAGCTAGCTACCTCATTGCTAATGAAATCGCAGTGGCTTCAAAACCATTTAGTGAGGGTGAATTTGTAAAAACATGCATGATGAAGGCAGCGGAGATTGTGTGCCCTGAAAAGCGTCAGGCTTTTGTAAATATCAGCCTGACAAGAAACACAGTTGCAGACAGGATTTCCGATCTTTCAGTGGATTTGGACAGCCAGTTGAAGCAAAAAGTAAAGTCATTTATTGCGTTTTCGGTTGCAATTGATGAAAGCACGGACATTACAGATGTTGCACAACTGGCCATTTTCATCCGCGGAGTTGATGACACATTGACCGTCACCGAGGAGTTCGTGGAGTTGGTGCCGATGACAGATACAACGACAGCAGCTGATATTTTTACTGCACTCGTCGGCGCGCTGGACAGGGTCGGAGTGGAATGGTCCCGCGCTGTCAGCCTGGCTACAGATGGTGCGCCCTCAATGATCGGGAAAAAAGCAGGCGTTGTGACAAAGTTCAGAGAGAATGTGCAATCTGCAAATGGAGGATTTTTTGACTTTTCACTGTATTTTGCACCAGGAGGCTTTGTGTTGCAAGTCATTAAAGATGGATAACGTCATGAAGGTGGTCATCCAAACTGTTAATTTCATCCGATCCAGAAGCCTGAATCACCGTCAGTTTGACAGCCTTCTCAGAGAGAAAGACCACATCTATGGCCTGCCATACCACACTGAGGTAAGATGGTTAAGCCGAGGTGCTGAGGCGTTTCTTTGATTTACGAGAAGAAATTGAACAGTTCATGGAAGAAAAGGGCAAACCAGTGTTAGAATTCCATTCCGCAGAATGGATGCAGGACCTTGCATTTATGGTGGATGTTACAGAGCACCTGAATAACTTGAACAAACAGCTGCAATGGCGCAACAAAGTTGTCACGCAGTATTATGACAGCATACGTTCTTTCAAGTTGAAGCTGTCATTGTGGGAGACGCAACTTGCCGGTGGTGATGCAGCTCACTTCCCCTGTCTGAAAAATGTGTGCGCGACCCAACATGTGGCAGACGTGAAGCGGTTCAAAGATAAAATAACGGGACTGTTACGGGAGTTTGAGCAACGCTTTCAGATTTTTGGTGAGCTGGAGAAAGACTTCAACGTTTTTTGCTCGCCATTCACCGTGAATCCCTTTGATCTGCCCGTCAGCATCCAACTTGAAATAATAGACTTGCAGTGTGACTCGGATTTGAAGGGCAAATTTGCCGCAGCTGGCTTGGACACATTTAATCAGAATCTCTTGCCAGGTTACCCCAACTTGACAGCCCTCGCTGCAAAACTGTTGTGCATGTTTGGAACCACATATCTTTGTGAGCAAGTTTTCTCTGTAATGAGCATAAATAAAACAAAGCTGCGCTCAAGGCTCACGCACAAGCACTTGAATCACATCCTGAAGTTGGCTGCCACTCAGGATGTGACGCCTGATATTGATGCGCTGGTGAAAGCTAAAAGATGCCAGGTATCAGGAGTCAAATAAACTATGCAACCCCACTTAAAGTGCTACATGAGACACCCTGATATAGTTCTGTGATCCGTGATATACTTCTGTGAATCACTGAGGCATTGTGTGTTTGTGTGTTCTTTGTCCTCAGAACTTTCAAATAACTTGAGGTGTTTTATGATTAATAGTGATGTTGTGCTTTTGGACACACTGTCCTCAGGCTCCAGCTTTATGTTTATATGTTTTTATGTTGATGTGCTATTGTTTTTAATTTATTTTATTTTATTTGTATATTTAACCTATTCTTGACTCTGTGGTTCTTGCACTTGTTTGGGGAACAGGATTTCATTCTTTTTATCTACATTTCTGCCTGAGAAATGACCCCCTGATATAGTTCTGTGATCTGTGAAACAGTTCTGTTAATCACTGAGGCATTGTGTGTTTGTGTTCTTTTTCTTTAGAATTTTCAAATAAACTTGACGTGTTTTATGATTAATAGTGATGTTGTGCTTGTACTATTTTGGACACACTGTCCTCAGGCTCCAGCTTTATGTTGTATGTTGATCGTATTAAAACAAAGAAAACAATCTGAAGTTGTTGTTTTTAAGTTATATATACCATGATTTTTCCAGTCCGGCCCACTTGGGAATAGATTTTCCTCCATGTGGCCCCTGAGCTAAAATGAGTTTGACACCCCTGACGTAGAGCCATGGCTACATGGAAATATATTCCACTATAACTGATGCAAGCAGTAGAATCAGATTTTAAAAAACAGTCCCGTTAAGTCCTACCAGCGGGTTCCCGTTTTTCCTGTGCTCTAGTTTTAGTTTTTCCTAGTCTTCCCAGTTCTGACCTTTCTGCCTGTCCTGACCCTGAGCCTGCCTACCGTCCTGTACCTGCTTGACTCTGATTTGGATTACGACTCTTTGCCTGCCTTTTCCAGGGAAAACTCAGGGAAAGCTTTACTCAGAAGCTTAGCAGAAGTAGACATGCTCATGCTTTTTATGTTAGTGCAGGGTGAGCTGCACACATTGGACCTCCTACTAGGAGAGAACAATTAATCAAATGGCCACCCAGACTATTTAAATTGACCCCCCACCCCCCAACCCCCCCCCACACACACACTGTTATTTTATCGTGTTACTTTTTATTTTATTTTCTACTTTAGTTTATTTAGTAAATATGTTCTTAACTCTGCTTCTTGAACTGCATTGTTGGTTAAGGGCTTGTAAGTAAGCATTTCGCGGTAAGGTCTACACCTGTTGTATTCGGCGCATGTGACAAAAACAATTTGATTTGAACATCCTTTAACTGAGAGAGAATAATCTTTCCCAAATGGCACCCTATTCCCTTTATAGTACACTACTTTTGACCAGAGCCCTACAAAGAATAGGATGCCATTTGTGCTGCAGACTCTAACTCTCTGTCAGACATCTGCCGTTATCATCCAAGGCTATCTAAATGTCTGTTTAACCTCTGGTCCTGGTGAGGGGCTGTTATTACTTTCAAGCCCTCAACGGTGACTTCCCTGGGACACACACACATACACACAGACACACACACAGACACACAGACACACACACACACACACACACCTCATTGACAGGCTTAGCAGGAAATGTGCCCATAAACTCTTAGCTTCCACGCTGTGTTTGTGCCCTGATTAATAGTATCAATTACTTCCGGTGCCAGGGGAGAACTGTTTGTGTGTGTGTGTGCACATGGGCAGAAGGTGAGTTGAATCTCCGCAACACAGGAGATCTTGCCCTACCATTAGTCTGTCCCTCTGAATAAACCAATATTGTAAAGTGGCTGTCCCACTGGCTATCATAAGGTGAATGCACCAATTTGTAAGTCGCTAAATGTCTGCTAAATGACGAAAATGAAAATGTAATTAACAGAGGAAGTGTGTGTGTGTGTGTGTGTGTGTGTGTGTGTGTGTGTGTGTGGCCGTATTCATTCAAACCTGATTGGTTTCAAGGAGAACTAAAAACATCCCCCCCTTTTTCTTGGTGCAATGTATTATTCACATTGCACCAAGAAACTCATCAGCATATTAACTCATTGTCTAGCTGCAGAGAGTTTGAACTTACCCCTGAAGCTGCAATTCATGAGTTTGATTAAAAAGGCCCCTTGTTCTTCGCAATGTAAGACTTTAATGGCCTATGTTGTCAACATTTAATCAGAAATGTTTTTGTATTGTTTTACTGGAAGAGGATCAGCTTACGCTTACAAACACTGACAGAATAACACAGATTGATTTAGTATTGTGTCATTTAACATCATAGAGGTGATGTCTCTCAAGATTTGCTGTTCGTGCATCCTGCAGTTGGTGCTGACGATTATGTGAGTGTTAATTTAACCACAGCCCCTAGCCAGTTAAAATGACACCCTAGACCACTCTATATCCCCCCTCTCACAAAATGCTATTGTCCGACCTGTCATTTCAACAGCACGTTTTCCACAGAATATACAGTGGGGAAAAAAAGTATTTAGTCGGCCACCAATTGTGCAAGTTCTCCCACTTAAAAAGATGAGAGAGGCCTGTAATTTTCATCATAGGTACACGTCAACTATGACAGACAAATTGAGAAAAAAATTCCAGAAAATCCCATTGTAGGATTTTTAATGAATTTATTTGCAAATTATGGTGGAAAATAAGTATTTGGTCACCTACAAACAAGCAAGATTTCTGGCTCTCACAGACCTGTAACTTCTTCTTTAAGAGGCTCCTCTGTCCTCCACTCGTTACCTGTATTAATGGCACCTGTTTGAACTTGTTATCAGTATAAAAGACACCTGTCCACAACCTCAAACAGTCACACTCCAAACTCCACTATGGCCAAGACCAAAGAGCTGTCAAAGGACACCAGAAACAAAATTGTAGACCTGCACCAGGCTGGGAAGACTGCATCTGCAATAGGTAAGCAGCTTGGTTTGAAGAAATCAACTGTGGGAGCAATTATTAGGAAATGGAAGACATACAAGACCACTGATAATCTCCCTCGATCTGGGGCTCCACGCAAGATCTCACCCCGTGGGGTCAAAATGATCACAAGAATGGTGAGCAAAAATCCCAGAACCACACGGGGGGACCTAGTGAATGACCTGCAGAGAGCTGGGACCAAAGTAACAAAGCATACCATCAGTAACACACTACGCCGCCAGGGACTCAAATCCTGCAGTGCAAGACGTGTCCCCCTGCTTAAGCCAGTACATGTCCAGGCCCGTCTGAAGTGCATTTGGATGATCCAGAAGAGGATTGGGAGAATGTCATACGGTCAGATGAAACCAAAATAGAACTTTTTGGTAAAAACTCAACTTCGTCATGTTTGGAGGACAAAGAATGCTGAGTTGCATCCAAAGAACACCATACCTACTGTGAAGCATGGGGGTGGAAACATCATGCTTTGGGGCTGTTTTTCTGCAAAGGGACCAGGACGACTAATCTGTGTAAAGGAAAGAATGAATGGGGCCATGTATCGTGAGATTTTGAGTGAAATCCTCCTTCCATCAGCAAGGGCATTGAAGATGAAACGTGGCTGGGTCTTTCAGCATGACAATGATCCCAAACACACCGCCCGGGCAACGAAGGAGTGGCTTCGTAAGAAGCATTTCAAGGTCCTGGAGTGGCCTAGCCAGTCTCCAGATCTCAACCCCATAGAAAATCTTTGGAGGGGAGTTGAAAGTCTGTGTTGCCCAGCGACAGCCCCAAAACATCACTGCTCTAGAGGAGATCTGCATGGAGGAATGGGCCAAAATACCAGCAACAGTGTGTGAAAACCTTGTGAAGACTTACAGAAAACGTTTGACCTGTGTCATTGCCAACAAAGGGTATATAACAAAGTATTGAGAAACTTTTGTTATTGACCAAATACTTATTTTCCACCATAATTTGCAAATATATTCATAAAAAATCCTACAATGTGATTTTCTGGATTTCTTTTTCTCATTTTGTCTGTCATAGTTGACGTGTACCTATGATGAAAATTACAGGCCCCCTCATCTTTTTAAGTGGGAGAACTTGCACAATTGGTGGCTGACTAAATACTTTTTTTCCCCACTGTACATTGGAAAACCAATCTGCGTTTTACCACGCTGTCCAATGAATTGTCTAGGAACGATTTCGAGATAGGGACTTTGAGAATTCATCTCAAATCCCCCTCGACACATAGCTCATCACAATGCATCGTAATTAAGAGCCATTGATTGCTGTTATAATGACTTCCTCAAAATGGGAGAGGTTCAATCTATCAGCTAGCAGACTGAGTGGTGGGGAACGGTTCTGGAGAACAAAACTGGGTGTTGTGTGACAGTTGACTCTCACCGGAGAGTTGTAGTGTCATTCTCACCCCATTATCGAGCTGGATCCGTTATATTCACCATCTCAGTCCAAGCTTCCTGTGAGTCACACCGTGTGAGAACAAGAGAACAAGACTTGGTGGGTGAGCTCATTAAAAAAACGACTGGGTGACTATGACTAATAACACAGCTAACCGAACAGATGTTCGTACCAAGTCATAAGCTGTGAAAACTATTGGCATGGAAGCATCCATTGACGCCATAGCCAGGTGTCGCAGGAAGGCCAAGAAGATCATCAGGGACCTCAGCCACCCAAGCCACGGCCCTGTTCTCCCCACTTTCTTCACTCAGGCAGTATAGGAGCATCATGGCAAAAACTGGAAGACTGGCCAAGAGCTTCTAACCCCCAGACCATCAGGCTGCTGAATAGCCATCACTAGTCAGCTACCTGCTCCCCCTGTCCCCCTGTCCCCCACAATGGACATTTATCATTGTTGCAGTTGTAAATATGTATTTTTATTTGTATTATTGTCCCATTCACTTCTCTTGACCTGCGCTGTTGGAGCTCAAAGCTTAAGAATTTCACTGTACCCTGCAATTACATCTGTGCATGTGACTAATAAAGTGTAAACTAAACTATAATGACTCTTTAGTAGATTTGACGGGCCTATGCTGTTATTGTTTTTATCCACTTTCTCAATCTTTTTTCCTTTTTTTTCCTGACGTGTTTAATCACAGACGCCTTTTATTTATTTGCTTTCAAACCAGGTGATGATAACACAATGATAATAGAGCACTGAAGTGCTACAGTTCTATGGGGCCAATTTAACGCCATATGTATTGAATTTAAAATTAAATAAATCGTAAACATGAAAAATACAGTTGAAAATGTAAACGTGATATCTTCGAGGGTTAAATACCAAACAATTAAAAGCAAAATGTGTAGATTTGTAAACAAAAATAATGATATCAAAATCAAACCCCAAAACTCTGATGTTTTCAGTTAAACTTTCAATCTTATTTAATCCATTTTGCCTACGCTCTTGCCTGCATTTAGTACATTTTGGTCACGCTACTCGTATCTTTGCTTTCGATATCTGTTTCTTTGCTTTCACTGCCAGATTTTTCGATTGCGAGATTTGGCAATTTTTTTCCCCGTGAAGGGGTTTAGAGGGAGGCATAGACAATGAGTCTCCATTGGTCCACTAGCTTTGGAGTGACGGTTCATCTTAACCCAATCAATGAACATGATATACAGGCCTTTTTTTCTATTGGCTACTTAATCAGACGGTCTGACGTTACCACTATATGCCAAATCTTTCTTTGTGCCCGCATGTTCTAAACATTGTGAACCAGTTACCAATACCTGCGCCGAACTTTGGGCAACAGGTAAGTCATATGTTTACCAAAGTAGTTACATGGTTTGTCATTAAAATGTATTAGATAGACACGCTTTTAATATCCGTACATTATTGACCCATGACAATTTTGAAGTACGTTAGCTTAGCCACTGCCAGCTGTAGTGAAAGGTTTGTCCATACAGTGGGGAAAAAAAGTATTTAGTCAGCCACCAATTGTGCAAGTTCTCCCACTTAAAAAGATGAGGGGGCCTGTAATTTTCATCATAGGTACACGTCAACTATGACAGACAAAATGAGAAAAAGAAATCCAGAAAATCACATTGTAGGATTTTTTATGAATATATTTGCAAATTATGGTGGAAAATAAGTATTTGGTCAATAACAAAAGTTTCTCAATACTTTGTTATATACCCTTTGTTGGCAATGACACAGGTCAAACGTTTTCTGTAAGTCTTCACAAGGTTTTCACACACTGTTGATGGTATTTTGGCCCATTCCTCCATGCAGATCTCCTCTAGAGCAGTGATGTTTTGGGGCTGTCACTGGGCAACACGGACTTTCAACTCCCTCCAAAGATGTTCTATGGGGTTGAGATCTGGAGACTGGCTAGGCCACTCCAGGACCTTGAAATGCTTCTTACGAAGCCACTCCTTCGTTGCCTGGGCGGTGTGTTTGGGATCATTGTCATGCTGAAAGACCCAGCCACGTTTCATCTTCAATGCCCTTGCTGATTATATTTATCAGCTCACTAGCAAATCAAGTAGACTTGCCTCAAGAGGTCGTGCAGGGTCTGTGTAGCCTAGTCAATGCTGAAATGGAAGAAAGATGTGCCCCATCAATTTTTGTTGATGAGTTGGGTGAAATGGATCTGCCTGTACCTTGAATCCCCAAACTGCCTGGCATCTCAACATGAACTGTCCAATGCAGAATGCAGGAATACAGTATCGAGGTGAGGGGAACCTACAGCCAAATGACAGACGAGGAGCTGGACAATCTGGTGGCCACAATTACGACAAGTTCACCACAATTAGGCTACAGGATGGTGAGAGGACTTCTGAAAGCACTGGGTCATCGAGTCCAGTGGAGCCGAGTGTGGGACTCAATGCATCGTGTCGATGCTGCAGGAATACAGGAAAGAATGTCACGACTTGGATGTGTTGTCAGCAGAACATACTCTGTTTGGGATCCTCTTTCCCTCATACATGTGGACGGCAAACACAAGTTGATCAGGTAAGCTTAGACCCCCTTCAACTCGGGGGTACACATTTAGTCATAAAACTCATAGCCCATGCTGCCGCTGTTATATTTCACCGCAAGATGGCTGATTTGGCAAGTATTCAAAACTGTCCAAAACGGCCTTTCAACAGATATGGCTTTGTAATATTTGGTGGCATAGACAGCTTCTCAAGAAAGGTAACCGAATGATCTCCCATGGTATTTGAAGTTGCTAATGTTTGTATGACTCAATGTGGATAATCCAATGGTTTCTATTCAAAATGGGTTTGAATTATACAACAGCTGTTTTATTTACCTGTGTTATTGTTTTGTATTACACAATCAGTTTCATAATGATATCCTATAGATCATGTACCTCGGTGCAGCAACCAACTACAAAGCATCATCTGCCCCTGGTTTCTTCCTGGAGTCTGTAGAGAAGCATGGCTTTCCATTAAGGTAACAGCGTCATTCCCTCAGTTGTGCTGTGTGGAATCAGGCATTTGTTTGTATATGGACACCGTTGGTTGCTTGGTTTATGGTCTCGAATCAGACCATATGCCAGGTCTGCCTGAGGCCTTGTCTATCAAGACACATATAAACTCAGCAAAAAAAGAAACGTCCTCTCACTGTCAACTGCGTTTATTTTCAGCAAGCTTAACATGTGTAAATATTTGTATGAACATAAATAGATTCAACAACTGAGACATAAACGGAACACAAACTGTTCCACAGACATGTGACTAACAGAAATTGAATAATGTGTCCCTGAACAAAGGGGGGGGGTCAAAATCAAAAGTAACAGTCAGTATCATGTGTGGTCAACAGCTGCATTAAGTACTGCAGTGCATCTCCTCCTCATGGACTGCACCAGATTTGCCAGTTCTTGCTGTGAGATGTTACCCCACTCTTCCACCAAGGCACCTGCAAGTTCCCGGACATTTCTGGGGGGAATCGCCCTAGCCCTCACCCTCTGATCCAACAGGTCCCAGATGTGCTCAATGGGATTGAGATCCGGGCTCTTCGCTGGCCATGGCAGAACACTGACATTCCTGTCTTGCAGGAAATCACGTGCAGATCGAGCAGTATGGCTGGTGGCATTGTCATGCTGGAGGTTCATGTCAGGATGAGCCTGCAAGAAGGGTACCACATGAGGGAGGAGGATGTCTTCCCTGTAACACACAGCGTTGAGATTGCCTGCAATGACAACAAGCTCAGTCCGATGATGCTGTGACACATCGCCCCAGACTATGACGGACCCTCCACCTCCAAATCGATCCCGCTCCAGAGTACAGGCCTCGGTGTAACGCTCATTCTTTCGACGATAAACGTGAATCCGACCATCACCCCTGGTGAGACAAAACCGCGACTCGTCAGTGAAGAGCACTTTTTGCCAGTCCTGTCTGGTCCAGCAACGGTTGGTTTGTGCCAATCGGCGACGTTGTTGCCGGTGATGTCTGGTGAAGACCTGCCTTACAACAGGCCTACAAGCCCTCAGTCTCAGCCTATTGCGGACAGTCTGAGCACTGATGGAGGGATTGTGTGTTCCTGGTGTAACTCGGGCAGTTGTTGTTGCCATCCAGTACCTGTCCTGCAGGTGTGAAGTTCGGATGTACCGATCCTGTGCAGGTGTTGTTACACGTGGTCTGCCACTGCGAGGACGATCAGCTGTCCGTCCTGTCTCCCTGTAGCGCTGTCTTAGGGGTCTCACAGAACGGAAATGTTATTGCCCTGGCCACATCTGCAGTCCTCATGCCTCCTTGCAGCATGCCTAAGGCACGTTCACGCAGATGAGCAGGGACCCTGGGCATCTTTCTTTTGGTGTTTTTCAGAGTCAGTAGAAAGGCCTCTTTAGTGTCCTAAGTTTTCATAACTGTGACCTTAATTGGCTACCGTCTGTAAGCTGTTAGTGTCTTAACGACCGTTCCACAGGTTCATGTTCATTAATTGTTTATGGTTCATTGAACAAGCATGGGAAACAGTGTTTAAACCCTTTACAATTAAGATCTGTGAAGTTATTTTGATTTTTACGAATTATCTTTGAAAGACAGGGTCCTGAAAAAGTGACGTTTCTTTTTTTGCTGAGTTTATATATTAATGTTGACCAAGTTTCATACACCACATAGAGATGAGTGATTGAATTACACCTTGAATTATGATGTACAGTTGTCTTGATTATAATCCTAGTGTCTGTCTGCCTGTATGTCAACATCTAGGGTGAGAGCAGACCTAGGCGTGGAGAATGTGGACAGTTAGCTAGCTAGGTAACGTTACATGTATTCACCATGAGACAACACTCTTACATCATGAGATGGAAATCACATTTCGCCTTTTATGAACAGCTACTTGGTTTACTGAAAGCATACGGTCAAACTAGTCATACATATCTGACTGTATCAGAATTACCCTTAGCAAAATGTTCTGGACTAGCTGGCTATTGAAGCTAGAGACATTCAAATTTGGTCAAGTAGGTTAATGTTTTTCCCTTGTCCATAAATCCAGCTAATGTTCACTTTGTGTTCAGCAGAGAGAGTATTCAGAGGTGGATTCGGCTGCACACAGCCTCATCTCTGCACTGACTCAGACTATTAATCAGGGTCAGAGTCCAGTCAGCCTCATCTCTGTGCTGACCCAGACTATTAATCAGGGTCAGAGTCCAGTCAGCCTCATCTCTGTGCTGACCCAGACTATTAATCAGGGTCAGAGTCCAATCAGCCTCATCTCTGTGCTGACCCAGACTATTAATCAGGGTCAGAGTCCAGTCAAACTCATCTCTGTGCTGACCCAGACTATTAATCAGGGTCAGAGTCCAGTCAGCCTCATCTCTGTGCTGACCCAGACTATTAATCAGGGTCAGAGTCCAGTCAAACTCATCTCTGTGCTGACCCAGACTATTAATCAGGGTCAGAGTCCAGTGCCACCGCATCAGCAAGCTCAGGGGCATCAGTTGCATGGTCAGGGGCATCATCAGCAGACAGAGGTGCAGGGACAGACACAGAGACAGCTGCATTCCTCCAGTAACCAGGAGATGGCCAGGTGCATATCAATGGTCCCAGAATACAGGAAATGTGTCATGTTGCGGTCTATACCCAACCCATCACAGGGTCTACCCCACGTTTTGACGATTGATAAATTCAGCCAATAATCTGTAAATTATGTATTACTTTTCTCATTATCATACCTCACTCACTCACTCACCCTTCTTCCCGAACACCAGGCAAGACTACAGAGGCCTGGAAACCTTTTATTGTCATTGTATACCCCCTAAATAAGTTGTACAGCTTCCTGGACGTCCTTCAGAAGCAGTCAAATCTCTGCAATAGTCTCTTTGTCCCTGGGGAAGATTGCACAGTTAGTGAATTTGTTTTATTACTAGTTATGTTGTATGAGACAGTCAGACTTATATACTTACTTTTTCAGCCGGATGCTGACTATGTAGTCAGCCTCATTGCTCCTGAAATGAGCAGGAGATGAACTTCCAGGGCTGCCATAGAGTCAGATAATAAACTACTTTCAGGACTTTGTTCAAGATGTGGAAACTGCAGATGAGCCTCAGCCTTCTATTTTCTTGTTGTTGAAATTGTCAACATTAATGGTCATGAACCAACAGGGTTGGGAAGATAACCAATAATGTGTTCAGTTGCTGATTACAATGGTAAAATCTATTGGATTACTCACTCAGTAACATAGTTCAATTACTTTGTTACTTTTGGCTTACTTTGCCTTCAAAGGCCATAGAACATACTATGAACACAGCATTGTTTTTCACATTGGCATTCTCACATTGTCACTTTCAGTTTTGAATACTTGCCTGCTGAACCACAGGGTACCGGTCTATGGTCCATGACGTGTAGGTCATGTTGTCAACAAGGCAGCATGGTGCATCGTCCAGAAACATACAACATATATTTTCCATAAATTATGTTAGAATTTTCAAACGAGTTTTCATTGGGAAGGCAGATGAAGCGTTTTCACTTTTGCATGTGAACACAGAATCCCACTCATTGCTCAACATACTCCACATGCTTAATTGCATCACTTTTGTTTTGTTTCTACGTTACATATTGTATCACATGACATTCAGTGTCGATTGTTTCTATTTGAAGGTTTATTTTCTGTCAAAAGGATAACTTTTTTTCACATATAGTAAAGATATGTTTGAGAAGGAAAATTTAAAGTTGTCACATTTAATGAACGATGACTGCAGATCTTTTGTATTAAAACACTTCCATTTTAGACTACATTTTAGTCATTTAAATAAACATTGATTCTGTTGTCCATAACGTGGTGGCAGAATGTGGGGTGAGCTGTTGTAAATTCTTAAGGGATATGTTCTGTGTTGGACTTTGAGGTTATGCACTTCATAGACTCCTGGTGTGTCTGCACTAACACAAGGCCATTGTGTTCCGGAACTGTTGCTTGTATAAAATAACTGTTGCGTAAACGATATGAATGTATTATCATCTACTACGAGTTCTTCCCTGTGAAATCAGAGATACATCACCCCTGCAGCTGCTTGATTAAATATTTTTCTGTTATACAATTAGATATTATCTGCCTTAATCTTTGGATCTAATTTTCCACAACATTAGTAACCAATCAGAATCAGCCAATTGGTCTAATTTTGCTGCGACCATATTTCATAAAATTGCAGCAATTTAAAATGACTTGACTAAACAGATATTCCTTGCGACGATATCAAGCAGAGGTATAAGGATCCTTCAGCCATAAGGATCATTCAGTAAGTAGCAGCAGGTAGTTCAAGACAGATGCAGAAATATCTTGTCCATAGTCTCGAGATGGTGAGGTTGGGTCGATGGCTGCTCTGAGCAGTGTCATATCCTGCTCTGTCAGCGGGCACTCCACTGGTGGGACCACAATTCCCTGGCCATGCTCCTCCGGGAGGCAGGCATCGTCCCCGTCCAAGTTGTTTAAATCCTAAACATGGAAAATCATGTTAATTTACAATCAACCACCTTTTTTTCAGATAAGACTAATTACATTTTAATAATGGCTCCTTTAAATCCACATTACCAGGGAAGGTGACAGGATTCTGTGCTTGTCCCATTTCCCATAGCTGGTTGGGGGTTAGATTTTGCTCAGTCTCATCCATTGGTAAAGGTGTCTAGGTCTGCTTGGCGGCGAGGGAGGAATACAGAGTGTGCACAGAATAGGTGTAGGCTGTTTGACGGGTCAAGGGAGCCCTCATCTTCCAAAGTGTAGGACATTGTAAAAGATGTGACATGGCCATCCACACATCCTGCCATAACCGTTCAAAACCTGAAAGCGAGACAGAACATTTGAAGCAACATAATGAAACATTCAACGTCATACCCAGTCCTCTATCCTAAACAACTCATTACTATTAAGTTAACCTTTCTGAGCATAAGGAGATGTCATTAGTCAAAGTATTCTAAGGCACTTTGTATTTCTACTTCCCCGTCTCCTGTTGAATGTAGCTTTTTCTAAACTTAGTTGCATGATGAGAGATTGAATTGACATTGGATTCTATAGCTAGGTTTCCATCCAATTGACGACAGATTTGAATGCAAATATTCTAAAGTCTGCATAAAGAAAACATGCACATTTTCCCATCAGTGGTGTTTCCACCAAACAAACTTGTAGACGATACAAAATCAATTTAGTCACAAAAACTGTTGCGTTAAATAGCAAATGTGCCCACTCCGGTCTTGGCACGTGCGCTGTAGGCAACAGCTTGCAGATACAACAGATTCACACACATTAGGCTGTGTGGGTAGCCCATTCTACATGATGACATTATTATGGATAAGAACGAGAATATCTGTATTTGTCAAACGGCAGGCAAGTATCGATCATCATGTCACCAGAATAAGACCCTAAATATTTATTTGCAAAGGTGCATCAAGATCACTGTGCACTTTCACCACCCTGTGAAGTTTATAATTTATTTAATCTGTAGCCTAATGAACTGCATGGTTTCCCGAGGCATAGTGGGAGGACCACACAACATACTGTATCATCGCATGATAAATTTTACTTCGATATGATGGTTATTATATCAATATGTGCGCACAAAGGCGTCTCCAATGCCATTTCTCGCATAATTAATTTTACCAGCAAAAAGATCGCACCATGTCGAACGAACAAATTATCTGGTCGGCATTTATCAGTTGTAACAAACTTCCTGTTTCCATCACTGTTTTTTTTTTTATACGGTATGACTTTACTTGCTTAAAAACTGTGGATGGAAACATAGTTTATAAGGCACTCCTTGTTTGAATAAGGCACTCCTTTGCAAAACATTCAAATACCAGTTATGCATGAAACAGCACAGCTTGTCTTCTCTACTCAGTGCAGGGATTATAATCAATTGATTATGGGAATTACAAGTAAAAATGAAATGACATTCAGTGCGTGCACGTGAACTATGCGCCTGGATCTGCACATAACAACGCCAGAATAACAACAGGAAGAAACCAAAACATGAAACAAAGAGGGTAGGACTTAAAGAGGATAGGGCTTAAAGAGGGTAGGACTTAAAGAGGATAGGGCTTAAAGAGGGTAGGACTTAAAGAGGGTAGGGCTTAAAGAGGGAAGGGCTCAAAGAGGGAAGGGCTCAAAGAGGGTAGGGCTTAAAGAGGGAAGGGCTTAAAGAGGGTAGGGCTTAAAGAGGGTAGGGCTTAAAGAGGGTAGGGCTTAAAGAGGGAAGGGCTCAAAGAGGGAAGGGCTCAAAGAGGGTAGGGCTTAAAGAGGGAAGGGCTTAAAGAGGGTAGGGCTTAAAGAGGGTAGGGCTTAAAGAGGGTAGGGCTTAAAGAGGGTAGGGCTTAAAGAGGGTAGGGCTTAAAGAGGGTAGGGCTTAAAGAGGGTAGGGTTTAAAGAGGGTAGGGCTTAAAGAGTGTAGGGCTTGAAGAGGGTAGGGCTTAAAGAGGGTAGGGCTTAAAGAGGGTAGGACTTAAAGAGGGGAAAATTGTGGGATGTGTCTGTGGGAGTGAGCGAGCAGGTGTTGTGTGTGTGTGACAGAGAGTGTGGGAGGGAGAGCATGTGTCTAACAGACACTAGACAACTGTTCATCATAATTCAAGGTGTAATTCAGTCACTCTCCTCTATGTGGTGTATGAAACTTGGTCAACATAAAATATATATTTGTCTTGATAGACAAGGCCTCAGGCAGACCTGGCATATGGTCTGATTCGAGACCACATACAAAGCAACCAGTGGTGTCCATATACAAACAAATGCCTGATTCCACACAGCACAACTGAGGGAATGACGCTGTTACCTTAATGGAAAGCCATGCTTCTCTACAGACTCCAGGAAGAAACCAAGGGCAGTTGATGCTTTGTAGTTGGTTGCTGCACCGAGGTACATGATCTATAGGAACTGATTGTGAAATACAAAACAATAACACAGGTAAATAAAACAGCTGTTGTATAATTCAAACCCATTTTGAATAGAAAGCATTGGATTATCCACATTGAGTCATACAAACATTAGCAACTTCAAATACCATGGGAGATCATTCGGTTACCTTTCTTGAGAAGCTGTCTATGCCACCAAATATTACAAAGCCATATCTGTTGAAAGACCGTTTTGGACAGTTTTGAATACTTGCCAAATCAGCCATCTTGCTGTGAAATATAACAGAGGCAGCATTGTATGGGCTATGAGTTTTATGACTAAATGTGTACCCCCGAGTTGAAGGGGGTCTAAGCTTACCTGATCAACTTGTGTTTGCCGTCCACATGTATGAGGGAAAGAGGATCCCAAACAGAGTATGTTCTGCTGACAACACATCCAAGTCGTGACATTCTTTCCTGTATTCCTGCAGCATCGACACGATGCATTGAGTCCCACACTCGGCAAAACTGGACTCGATGACCCAGTGCTTTCAGAAGTCCTCTCACCATCCTGTAGCCTAATTGTGGTGAACATGTCGTAATTGTGGCCACCAGATTGTCCAGCTCCTCGTCTGTCATTTGGCTGTAGGTTCCCCTCACCTCGATACTGTATTCCTGCATTCTGCATTGGACAGTTCATGTTGAGATGCCAAGCAGTTAGGCGATACAAGGTACAGGCAGATCCATTTCACCCAACTCATCAACAACAATTGATGGGGCACATCTTTCTTCCATTTCAGCATTGACTAGGCTACACAGACCCTGCACGACCTCTTGAGGCAAGTCTACTTGATTTGCTAGTGAGCTGATAAATATAATCTAATTGGTGCAGACAAACTGTAAGTAATCAAGATCTAGAGGAAGGCGTTGCACAGCCTGCTGCAATCTGTACAGGAGCCTCTCTCTAATTTACATTTACGTCATTTAGCAGACTCTCTTATCCAGAGTGACTTACAAATTGGTGCATTCACCTTATGATAGCCAGTGGGACAACCACTTTATATTTTTAATTTTCATTTGTTTATATATATATATATATATATATATATATATATATATATATATATATATTTTGTGGGTGGGTTAAGGGGGGTAGAAGGATTACTTTTATACTATTCCAGGTATTCCTTAAAGAGCCAGGGTTTCAAGATTCTCAAGAAGGTGGTCAGTGACTCCGCTGTCCTGGCGTCGTGAGGGAGCTTGTTCCACCATTGGGGTGCCAGAGCAGCGAACAGTTTTGACTGGGCTGAGCGGGAACTGTGCTTCCGCAGAGGTAGGGGGACCAGCAGGCCAGAGGTGGAAGAACGCAATGCCCTCATCTGGGTGTAGGGACTGATCAGAGCCTGAAGGTAAGGAGGTGCCATTCCCCTCACAGCTCCATAGGCATAATGTGCCTCCCCATTGCCTGTGAGGACATATGAAAATTGTAATTTGAAATAATGTCAACCAACCAGCTGGTATCAGGCCAATAGGCTTCAGGTATTGTTATGGGAATAGCTATTTAGGGTTGTTGCTGTTTTATCTTACTCTCTCACATGTGCATGCACTCACTCTCACTCACACATGCTCATTCACTCACTCACTCATTTACTCTGGGAAAACATACAGACAAACCATGTAACTACTTTGGTAAACATATGAAATACCTGTTGGTCAAAGTTTTGCGCAGGTGTTGGTAACTGCTTCACCGTGTTTAGAACATGTGGGCACAGGGGGAAATATTTGGCGTATAGTGGTGACGTCAGACCGTCTGGTTAAGTAGCCAGTAGATTGATTGGGTTAAGATGAACCGTCACTCTGAAACTAGAGGACCAATGGAGACTCATTGTCTACGCCTCCCTCTAAACCACACCCTTCATGAAAAATATTGCCAAATCTCGCAATCGAAAAATCTGGCAGTGAAAGCAAAGAAACAGAAATCGAAAGCAAAGATACGAGTAGCGTGACCAAAATGTACTAAATGCAGGCAAGAGCGTAGGCAAAATGGATTCAATAAGATTTGTTGTTGGGAAAGTTTAACTGAAAACAATTTTTTTCAATAATTTGTCATAGAGATTTGCTCTCGCTTTACATTTTTTGGGGGTTTGATTTTGATATCATATTTTTTTAAACAATTCTATAGATTTTGCTTTTAATTGTTTGGTTTTTGATTTCAACATCCATAATTTAATCCTCCCTCGAAAATATCATGTTTACATTTTCAACTGTATTTTTCATGTTTACGATTGATTTTATTTTAAATTCAATACATATGGCGTGAAATTTGCCCCATACAGTTCCTACCTCTCTTTAGTCAGCAGAGTGAGGGGTATATTGAAAACCTTGGAACTCATTATTTCTCTCTCTCTCTCTCTCTCTCTCTCTCTCTCTCTCTCTCTCTCTCTCTCTCTCTCTCTCTCTCTCTCTCTCTCTCTCTCTCTCTCTCTCTCTCTCTCTCTCTCTCTCTCTCTCTGAGCTGAATGCAGTCAGCCCAACACTATGAAAGGTAGACTCTCTATGTTATATTTCTCTCCTCCTCTACTAAGGTACATTGGTCCTGATAGAGAGAAAGGAATCAATGGGATCAGCCTCAATTTAGAGGAATTATCTTCCGTCATTTCACTCTCATTATCTTTCGGGCTCGATCACTCTGTGGTGTTTGCTGGGAGCTCTGCGTGCCGCTTGACAGCTTCGGCTTATTTAAATGATTGTGTGACTAAGGCCAGGCGTGCGTGTGTGTGTCTGTGAGTGTGAGTTGTGCGTGTGTAAGTGCGTGTGTGTGTGAGAGAGTGAGTGAGTGGTGCTGTGCTGTGGGGAGGTAAGAATTAATACCCTCCCATGGACTGTGGTTCAACCTAATCACAATCACATTACCTGCAGCAGGCAGCAGCCCTTCAGGCCTGTTTTACTTAAGGGGTCACAAAGATTACTGTCCACCTTTTTCAGGCATCCACACTTATTTGCATGTCTCAAATCACCTGTTTATGCAAAATTGTGTGGGACTCGAGTAACACTTTAAATTAGAACATACAGGTATCATGCATAACGTTTTTCCATGTGCCAATTTGAAGATTCTCACTCAAAATCAACAAGGTAATCAACATAATGACAAACCAAGCCATGGGCATGTTAACAATATTGTTCTATGCAGATAAAGGCTGGATTCAATCCGTATCACAGAAGTATCGTTGAAGACCTTGGAACTAGCTGGATTGAAATTTAAAGGCGATGTTCCCGCGTTCGCGGAGACTGCATTCACGGTAAACGCTGCATATTTCGGCTCAATCAGAAATTACCTTTACAGTTTTTCTCATTTGCTAAAACACTAAACCCTATTGTCTGAACCAAATGCTCAGTTGCCTGAACCCACTGATTGAATCAATCACTCTTTTGGCAAAACCATAAGCACTTTTCACCTGTTTAGACATAACTTGCCAACACATTTTCATTGTGATGCACCCGTGCTGCATAATGGTGAGCACAGGTGACAAAAGTCAAACACGATTAGAGCACAGGGTCACCACTTGAACACAACAACTCAAAATTGATCACACTTGTGGCTAATGATGTAGGGAACATATACAGTAAGCCAGTTCAGAGAGCACTGGTTTGTGAGGCCCTACAATGGATAGAAATCTGAGAGGGAAGAGTTCGGTGTGAGAGGAGGTCGAGGTGGTCGAGGTGGTCAGCGAAGACAAAGGACAGTAATATCTGATGAAATCAGAGCTACTGTGATTGACCATGTTCTTGTCCATGGTATGAGCATGAGGGAGGCTGGACAAAGGGTACAACCAAACATCAGTAGATTCACTGTGTCCACCATAATCCGAAGATTTAGAGAAGAGAACAGGTAATTACCTTTTTTGACATTATAGTACAGTATGTAAATGTTGACAGCAATTACTGTATGACATACTATATACTGTACCACAGTATACTGTAAGTAAATATATGTTTCAGTACATCACTGTACCAATGTACTGTAGTATTGTAATGGAGGGTTGGTCTAACTGTTTGTAGGCCTAGTATACCATGTATATTTTTGTAACTCCATGTTCTCTTTTTGTAGAATTGAAAGACTGCCACATGGGGGTGGGAGGACAGGTATGTTCTCCCCACACCAAGAGACCCTAATTGTTGATATGGTCCGTGAGAACAATGCCATTAAACTGAGCGAAATTCAGCAGAAGATCATTGAGGACCATTTACATTTTGAGGGTATCAACAGTGTCAGCCTCTCTACTGTTGATCGTGTCCTCAAGCGCAACAGACTGCGCATGAAACAGCTATACAGAGTGCCCTTTGATCGCAACTCAGACAGAGTCAAAGAGCAAAGATTCCAGTATGTACAGGTTGGCATATATCCAGACACATTCAATGTTGATTACTCTAAGTAGTGATTTACTGTAGTGGCCTAAATCACTTTTTCCGTATCACTTACAAAACTATATTTATTTCTACAGAGGGTTTTTCAACTGGATGCAATGGAAAGACCCCATCAATACATCTACATGGATGAAGCTGGGTTTAATCTCACCAAAAGGAGAAGGAGAGGCCGTAATGTGATTGGCCATCGGGCCATTGTTGGTGTTCCTGGGCAGCGTGGTGGCAATGTCACATTATGTGCTGCCATCAGCAATCATGGGGTTGTCCACCATCATGCCAACCTGGGGCCCTACAACACTCACCAGCTCCTCATTTTCCTCAATCACATGCGAGATGCTTTGTTAGGGCAGCAGGATGAGCATCCCATCTATGTTGTTGTTTGGGACAATGTGAGTTTTCACAGAGCCCTCCAGGTTAGAGAGATGGTACAATATGAACCAAGGTTTTATCAATCTTTGCCTTCCACCGTACTCCCCTTTCCTAAACCCCCATTGAGGAATTCTTCTCCTCATGGCAGTGGAAGGTATATGAAGGCCCAACCTTACACCAGGGTAAATCTCCTGCAAGCCATGGGACTTGCCTGTGGTGACATAGGTGTGGAGGCATGCCAAGCCTGGATACGGCATGCCAGGGGTTTTCCCCCGTTGCCTGGCCAGACAAAATGTGGCCTGTGATGTGGATGAAGTCCTGTGGCCTGACCCAGTACGGAGACATGATGCTGTGGCTGAGTAATGCACTTATTTGTATATTTTTGTACTTTATTTTTACATGGGCTTACGCATAAGATTTCTGTTTGTTTTTACAAGTGCTACATGTAAATGCACAAGATTTCTGTTTTGTCTTTTTTGTACAAGTGCTAAATGCACAGTTTTTTTTGTTTTGCAACATGCATTTAGCCTACAGTGAACAATAAACATTTATTTCTCCAGCTTCATGTCCTGAGCATAGTGTTTTCTAGTTTTCTACGTAGTGTTTAGTGACTGTTCAGTAGTGTTTTTTATTTTGATTGACTCGGGGCACGATTTGACAACATAGTTCAGTTTTGAGCACAGATTGAACTGTTTTGAGGTGAAAGTTTGGTTTTGCAAGAAGAGTCTGAGGTTTTGTGAATGTAGCTTGAAAATTGGGTTTTGTGTTCACAGTTAAGAGAAAAGGAGAGCAGCTTTCAAGAAATGTGTCTTAGCAATCGAGAAAAACTGTATATTACATGGGCTTACTGTACACAAGTGGCAAACGCATAAGATTTCTGTTTGTTTTTACAAGTGCTACATGTAAATGCACAAGATTTCTGTTTTGTCTTTTTGTACAAGTGCTAAATGCACAGTTTTTTTTTGTTTTGCAACATGCATTTAGCCTACAGTGAACAATAAACATTTATTTCTCCAGCTTCATGTCCTGAGCATTGTGTTTTCTATTTTTCTACGTAGTGTTTAGTGACTGTTCAGTAGTGTTTTTATTTTGATTGACTCGGGGCACGATTTGACAACATAGTTCAGTTTTGAGCACAGATTGAACTGTTTTGAGGTGAAAGTTTGGTTTTGCAAGAAGAGTCTGAGGTTTTGTGAATGTAGCTTGAAAATTGGGTTTTGTGTTCACAGTTAAGAGAAAAGGAGAGCAGCTTTCAAGAAATGTGTCTTAGCAATCGAGAAAAACTGTAAATGTTTAGGCGGATCTTCCACGACACTTCAGTGATAAGGATGGAATCCAGCCCAAAATGTTCCACAACAGGCAAAGTTTACTGTAAACATGCAACATTTCAACAGCATGTTTGGATGTTTGATCAGGCTGGATGTAAGATCAATTAGAGCAGGTTAGCATCACCGTCAATCCTCCTTCCCCCAACCCAATACACTAACGCAGGCAATCTTTTGCCATATAGCCACTGAATCATTCATGCCTTACAACTCAGAACACTGTTCCAGTATTAGGAACAGCAGCCCATTCCTTGAGGCTAGCTGGAATTGTAATGCGGGAGGGACATGGGAGGGACCTTAGGATTGTACTCAGCTGGCTGTCTCCGGGGAGCCTGATGTGTCCCCTTATAATGAAAACATTGGAAATAGGACCAACCTCTGCAACATTTGTACCTCATACTGATAAGCTCAATCTGCTGTTAATACATCTCAGGAAAATAAGCAGAAATCTGTCATATGCTAGGCTGACAGCCAAATACAGGGCCCTCTTCTCTATTCATTTTGTTTAAAAAAAAAGTTATGAATACCCATTTATCTATTTCATGTAGAAAATATCATATAAGTTTTGTTCCCAGTAATTTTTATTTGCTTTTGAAATGCACCATATGGTTGACAAAGCCTTGCAATGCAGCATGGGTAAATGTATGTGGCCCTTCAGGGAAAAGCTTTCTAAGATGTTCATTATCAACATGAACATTACACTACCGTTTCAGGAGACAGCTAATCCAATATTATTATAATTAAATAACTAATCATTCATGTTGGAAGTAATTTAAACCAACATTTTCTTTGCGTCTGTTTCCAAATCCAATAACCAAAATTATATATTTTTTATTTTACCATATTAACTCAGTTCTTTATGCTGAAACTTTGTTTCTATATGTTGGTATCCACCTTGAAAAGCATTGAACACTTCCCAGGGTGATTTGACAAAAGAATGGTCATTTAGACAGTAAACTACAGTACTGGAATATAACAGGCACAACAGATCCATACTGCATACACAAGCAGACACATCACATACATGTCCAGACAAATAGAGCCAGAAACCTGCCAGCAAAAACAGAGATGAAGAGAATGGAAGAGAGAGAGAGAGAGAAAGAGAGAGAGTAAGAAAGAGAGAGTGACAGAGAAAGAAAGAGAGAGAGATAGAGAGATTAAGAGTAAAATAGAAATGGAAAGAGAGGGAGAGAAAGAGAGAGAGAAAGAGCGAGAGAGAGTAAGAGAGTTAAAGAGAGCGAGCAAGAAAGAGAGAGAAGAAAGAGATGGAGACGGAGAAAGAGAGAGAGTTGGTAAGAAAGAGAAGAGAGAACAGAGAGAAAGAGAGAGAGAGAGAAAGAGAGAGATAGTAAAATGAGAGAGAAAGAAAGAAACACAGAAGTACTTCTACACAATCTTACCTTCAGGGAGCCTCTGTGAGGAACAAGACAAACCAGAACCACAGAGGTGATTCTGCACCTGCAGTCTCTCCTCTCCTCCTCCAGCCTTGTTAGAGGACACACTGGGTCTGCGCGTGTGTGTGTGTGTGTGTGTGAGAGAGAGAGTTTGTGTAATATTGTGTGTATGCAGTGTCCCGTGTGTGTGAGCGCATTTGTACGCATTAAGAACATGCGCTGGCCGGGATAGCAGGTTCCCTATTCATGTCTAGAGCAAACTGAATATATGTGTTGTTGATCTAGAGAAATTCAAATCAAATCAAATTTTATTTGTCACATGCGCCAAATACAACAGGTGTAGACCTTACAGTGAAATGCTTACTTACAAGCCCTTAACCAACAATGCAGTTCATGAAAGAGTTAAGAAAATATTCACTAAATATACTAAAGTAAATCAACATTTAAAAAACTAAATAAACTGACATAAGAAAAACTGCTGATGCACAACCACATTTCTAAATAGCACTTTGTGTATTCTACTATTCCGACTGATCATAAACAAATTCTAATAATAATGTTTTGGGAAATTGATCTGCCAGTTGCCCGTCCCTGATCTAAGCAGTATGTGTGCTAGTGACACGTGTGTAGGAAGAATCAATGACAAAGAACATCGCTGTTTTTAAGATGTGTCCAACTTGCAGCGAATCACGTCAACTATCAATGACAAATATAATCCTGATCAAAATAATCTTCCAGGATTCCTGGGTGCATCACTAAGAGCGTAGGGAACACATTGTACTGTAGGCTACTGTACATTCACATAACTACAAAGACCACACGAGAAGCTTTATGACATCATTTTCAATCCTTTGTAAACAATAATACATTAAAATAAATAGAAAATAAACAATAAAAAAACAAATGATTATCCTCACAACATAATGCTTTATTTATGCTAGTAAAAACAAGCCGTTAGCAGGGTTCAGATCCCAGTACAAGTTGAAAGTGTTGCTGGGAAGGTGGCTAGGCTTTAGAGAGAGAAGCTTTGTGAATAAAAGGCACCCCAGCAGTGGGGTAGAGAGGAGACCAGAGACCGGCCTTGAGGGAGATCTGAAGCTACAGGGAGGCGAGGGAGAGGATGACATTTTTAGGGCAGCACCAAGAGTTATAGATGAGCATCTGATGTTTTCCATTACTCTCTGGGAAAATGAATTTGTCAAAACAAAAACAAAATAAAAGACACTGTGAAAAAAAAGAGATACACAGACAAACTGTAGCTTTAATTCAAGATCATAAAAACATGCCCAAAGGCAAACAATGTGCTCTTTACTGTCGAATCCATACAGAAGACCACAGAGGAAGAAGGTTGGTAGCATGGATTGTTATAGTACTGTATGTAAGCTGTAAACAATGTACGTACAGTAGCTTAGTTGTTGCAGTGATTTCAGAATGATACAACATAAAACTGACATGAAACTGATTCCTAATAGTCTGAGTTGTCGTTGCTCTAGTTAATTTATCCTGGTCGTTTTCCTTTCTTTGCTATGCCTTTCCCATCTTCCCCTTTTGAATGCCCTGTGTGTCTCTTCCCTCCCTCTCTCCTCTCCTCTCTTTCCTCCCTCTCTTCTCTCCTCTCTTTCCTCACTCTCTTCCCTCCCTCTCTTCCCTCCCTCTCTCCTCTCCTCTCTTTCCTCCCTCTCTTCTCTCCTCTCTTTCCTCACTCTCTTCCCTCCCTCTCTTCTCTCCTCCTCTCTTCCCTCCCTCTCTTCTCTCCTCCTCTCTTCCCTCCCTCTCTTCTCTCCTCTCTTTCCTCACTCTCTTCCCTCCCTCTCTTCTCTCCTCTCTTTCCTCACTCTCTTCCCTCCCTCTCTTCTCTCCTCTCTTTCCTCACTCTCTTCCCTCCCTCTCTTCTCTCCTCTCTTTCCTCACTCTCTTTCCTCCCTCTCTTCTCTCCTCTCTTTCCACTCTCTTCCCTCCCGCTCTTCTCTCCTCTCTTTCCTCCTCTCTTTCCTCCCTCTCTTCTCTCCTCCCTTTCCTCCCTCTCTTCTCTCCTCTCTTTCCTCCTCTCTTCCCTCCCTCTCCTCTCCTCTCTTTCCTCCCTCTCTTCTCTCCTCTCTTCTCTCCTCTCTTTCCTCCTCTCTTCCCTTCCTCTCTTCTCTCCTCTCTTCTCTCCTCCTCTCTTTCCTCCCCTCTTCTCTCCTCCTCGTCCCTCCCTCTCTTCTCTCCTCTCGTTCCTCACTCTCTTCTCTCCTCTCTTCTCTCCTCTCTTCTCACAACCACACCGGCTCTTCTCTTTATGAGGAAAATGCACTTTTGCCCTCATATCTATTTCAGGGCATCTTAATGTGCTAATATTGCCCTTTCCTCTAATAAAACAGCCAAACATGTATATTAGCTTCTGCATGCTTTCATCATAATGTCTCATGAGCCTAAACGTAGGATCTTAATTCGATTACCATGTACAACTTGTAGTGTATTTGATGTTTAAAAAGGGTTCAAAGGTTTGTAATTTCCACTTTGAAATTTCAGACTTGATTTTCTCTTACAAAAAAAGTGTCAACCCCTACAAATGTCCATTAATTATAATCCACAGTAATTTACATTTCCTGTTGCTTCATGATTATTTTCCTTCTGTAGAAAACTGGCTCAAATTAAGATTTTTTGTTTTTAATACTACGTTTTAAGATATGAAGCCGGAAAGGAAAGGAAATTTACATGAGCACCACAATGCCTATTCCACCCATACTCTACCAAGGTTTTCCAGCACACAGTTTTGACCTACTACAGTAGCTATGTTGGTATTGTACTTCAAACTGTGTGTAGGCAGGTTGCTTTGGATTCAAACCTTCTCAAACAGCCTATAGTCTAGCCTATTTTAGTATATCTGTATGAGGCTTAATGTCCATGTTTAGTGTGTAGGGTTGAATGAGTCATCTTCATATAATCAAAAGATAGGTTGCATCAAAACAACAATCCTGGGGTCTCGTGTCACGAGTGTCAGTGTCATGCAGCGGATCGAAGTCAGGCGCAGGACACAGAACTCTAAGAAACGTACTTTACTGAAATAGGTAAAGATAACCAATACAGAATACCTCCACACAGGGAGGAACAAACCCGCTCAATAACGACACACGAAACGAAAAACAACCACGCACAAAACACATTGGGAGCCACCGGGTTAAATAGGGAAGGAGTGATCACATAATGGGCAACAGGTGGGTAACAATAGAAACATAGAACATAGAACATAGAACATAGATCGGCAGCAGCTAGTATTCTGGTGACGACGAACACCGAAGCCTGCCCGAGCAAGGAGGAGGGGCAGCCTCGGCAGAATCCGTAACATCTCGTCTGACTCACTCAGATCAAGATTACTCCACACACAGAGACGCATACAAAGCTCTCCCTCGCCCTCCATTTGGCAAATCTGACCATAACTCTATCCTCCTGATTCCTGCTTATAAGCAAAAACTGAAGCAGGAAGCACCAGTGATTCGGCTAATAAAAAAGTGGTCAGATGACGCAGATGCTAAGCTACAGGACTGTTTTGCTAGCACAGACTGGAACATGTTCCGGGATTCTTCAGACAGCATTGAGGAGTACACCACATCAGTCACTGGCTTCATCAATAAGTGCATCGATGATGTCGTCCCCCACAGTGACCGTACGTACATACCCCAACCAGAAGCCATGGATTACAGGAAACATCCGCACTGAGCTAAAGGGTAGAGCTGCCGCTTTCAAGGAACGGGACTCTAACCCGGACGCTTATAAGAAATCCCGCTATGACCTCCGACGAACCATCAAACAGGCAAAGAGTCAATACAGGTCTAAGATTGAATCATACTACACTGGCTCTGACGCTCGTCGGATGTGGCAGGGCTTGAAAACTATTACAGACTACAAAGGGAAGCACAGCCGCGAGCTGCCCAGTGACACAAGCCTACCAGACGAGGCTAAACCACTTCTATGCTCGCCGAGGCAAGCAACACTGAAGCATGCATGAGAGCACCAGCTGTTCCGGACGACTATGTGATCACGCTCTCCGTAGCCGATGTGAGTAAGACTTTTAAGCAGGTCAACATTCACAAGGCCGCAGGGCCAGACGGATTACCAGGACGTGTACTCCGAGCATGTGCTGACCAACTGGCAAGTGTCTTCACTGACATTTTCAACATGTCCCTGACTGAGTCTGTAATACCAACATGTTTCAAGCAGACCACCATAGTCCCCGTGCCCAAGAACTCTAAGATAACCTGCCTAAATGACTACCGACCCGTGGCACTGACGTCTGTAGCCATGAAGTGCTTTGAAAGACTGGTCATGGCTCACATCAACAGCATAATCCCAGAAACCCTAGACCCACTCCAATTTGCATACCGCCCCAACAGATCCACAGATGATGCAATCTCTATCGCACTCCACACTGCCCTTTCCCACCTGGACAAGAGGAACACCTACGTGAGAATGCTATTCATTGACTACAGCTCAGCATTCAACACCATAGTGCCCTCAAAGCTCATCACTAAGCTAAGGATCCTGGGACTAAACACCTCCCTCTGCACCTGGATCCTGGACTTCCTGACGGGCCGCCCCCAGGTGGTAAGGGTAGGTAACAACACATCTGCCACACTGATCCTCAACACGGGGGCCCCTCAGGGGTGCGTGCTCAGTCCCCTCCTGTACTCTCTGTTCACCCATGACTGCATGGGCAGGCACGACTCCAACACCATCATTAAGTTTGCCGACGACACAACAGTGGTAGGCCTGATCACCGACAACGATGAGACAGCCTATAGGGAGGAGGTCAGAGATCTGGCCGTGTGGTGCCAGGACAACAACCTCTCCCTCAACTTGACCAAGACAAAGGAGATGATTGTGGACTACAGGAAAAAAAAGAGGACTGAGCACGCCCCCATTCTCATCGACGGGGCTGTAGTGGAACAGGTTGAGAGCTTCAAGTTCCTTGGTGTCCACATCACCAACGAATTATCATGGTCCAAACACACCAAGACAGTCGTGAAGAGGGCACGACAAAGCCTATTCCCCCTCAGGAGACTAAAAAGATTTGGCATGGGTCCTCAGATCCTCAAAAAATTCTACAGCTGCACCATCGAGAGCATCCTGACTGGTTGCATCACCGCCTGGTATGGCAACTGCTTGGCCTCTGACCGCAAGGCACTACAGAGGGTAGTGCGTACGGCCCAGTACATCACAGGGGCAAAGCTCCCTGCCATCCAGGACCTCTATACCAGGCGGTGTCAGAGGAAGGCCCTCAAAATTGTCAAAGACTCCAGTCACCCTAGTCATAGACTGTTCTCTCTGCTACCGCACGGCAAGCGGTACCGAGTGCCAAGTCTAGGTCCAAAAGACTTCTCAACAGCTTCTACCCCCAAGCCATAAGACTCCTGAACAGCTAATCATGGCTACCCGGACTATTTGCACTGCCCCCCCACCCCCATACTTTTTACGCTGCTGCTACTCTGTTAAGTATTTATGCATAGTCACTTTAACTCTACCCACATGTACATATTACCTCAACTACCTCAACTAGCCGGTGCCCCCGCACATTGACTATGCAACGGTACCCCCCTGTATATATAGCCTCCCTACTGTCACTTTATTCTATTGTATATATAGCCTCCCTACTGTCACTTTATTTTTACTTCTGCTCTTTTTTTCTCCAACAGCTTTTTTAAAACCAACAGCTTACCTTAACTGTTAGGCCTACTGCTGATAGGTAGCTCTCTCTGCTCTCTCCCTCCCCTCTGTCTGTCCTTGATTGCAGGAGTGAAGTCTGGTGTGCGGGAGTCAGGGTTCCAGCTGCAGCTCATTCACCATATCACCTCAGCCTTTAAGACCCGGTCAAACTTACCACTCATCGTCAGATCATAGTCAAGACGACCATATATTTGGAACCTGACTCCTGCCTCCGCTTCACTCCTGCCACCACCATCCTGCTCTCCATTACCGGACCTCTCTTTTGGACTCACCACGGACACTAGGACATTACGGTACCACACCTGCCCTGATCTGGATCTGTTACCCTCCCTGTACCTGGACTTGCTCTTCCCATATATTTGGAAACCTGGACTTGGAACATTGTAAATAAACCTGTTAAAACTTCTCTGGCTTGGTGTACTTGTCTGCATTTGGGTTCTTATCCAGTTAAATCATAACAGTATGATCTGACCAACATGAACCCAGCAGACAGTAGCTCGGATACCACCCCAGAGTGCACTCAAATTTGGACTGCCATAGCCAATCAGGGCATTTTACTTGGCCAACATGATACCCTGTTTAAAACGATTGCTGAGGACAGTCAGGTGCTGCTTAATCAGGTTCAATTACTCTCCAATCAAGTATCTGCCCTTACTACCCCTTCAGCCCAGATCAGAGAGCCTTTTGTTCCTGCTCCAGAGCGCTATGACGGGAACATGGGAACCTGTGGCGATTTTTTGACTCAATGCTCGTTAGTGTTTGAACAACAGCCCCTCACCTACGCCTCAGAAAGAGCCCGTATTGCCTACCTTATCAACTCTACTAGCGGTTCCGCTCGTGCCTGGGGATCCGCGGTCTGGGAGAGTCAGTCGGACATTTGCAACGCTTACGTTGCCTTCACCACGGAGATGAGGAAGGTTTTTGACCACCCCGTACGAGGCAAGGAGGCTGCGAAACGGCTGTTTTCTCTTCGGCAGGGGGCTCGTAGTGTGGCGGAGATGGCAGTGGAGTTTCGGACTTTAGCAGCAGTGAGTGGTTGGAATGACGAGGCATTACAAGGAGTGTTCATCAATGCTTTGTCTGAGACCTTAAAAGATGAATTGGTGTCATATGATGAATCGCCTACGCTGGATAATCTTATTTCACTCACTATCAGGTTGGATAATCGGATTCGGGAGCGCCGCCGGGAGAGGAGTGTTAGTTCCAAGCAACCTGTCTGTCATCAACAAACTCCTCCTTGCATCGTCCCTACGGAGAGAGCCGTGTCTTCCCGAGTCGATACGAGGAGCACTGAACCCGAAGCCATGGAGGTGGGTCGTGCACGGTTGTCCTCAGAGGAGCGTGCACGTCGTATTCAGGCTCGGGTCTGCCTGTATTGTGGAGAAGCTGGTCATTTCGTTCCTTCCTGCCCAGTTCGTCCGGGAAAAGGGCCGGCTCATCATTAATGGGAGAAGTTTTGGTGAGCCGAGCAGCGGATTCTTCCTCTTCTCCCCGCATTCTGCTCCAGGCATCCCTCCAGTGGCAGTCCCAGAATTTCTCTGTTAGTGCGCTGATTGACTCTGGTGCCGACGAAAGCTTTTGGATAGAGAGTGGGCTCAACAAATGGATTTGGAGACTGTTCCTATGGACTGTCCGCTGCAGGCTAAGGGTCTAAATGGACAATTGTTGACCCGCATTACCCATCAGACTGTTCCTGTTTGTCTTAGAGTGTCGGGAAATCATCAGGAGAACATTCAATTCCATATTATCGACTGCCCACAGACTCCCCTGGTCCTTGGTATTCCCTGGCTCATAAAACACAATCCACACATTGATTGGGTGACAGGTAGCATTGTTTCATGGAGCACATTTTGTCATGTGAATTGTTTGTGTTCTGCTCAGACTCCTGCCAGTACTGTGCCTCAACCTCCACTGGAGTCCATGAATCTTTCTGCTGTTCCTGACGTGTATCATGACCTGGCATCCGTTTTCTGCAAACACAGAGCTACTTCTCTTCCTCCTCACCGGCCTTACGACTGCGCCATTGACCTCCAGCCAGGAGCCCCGCTCCCCAGCAGTCGCCTGTACAATCTCTCCCGGCCGGAGACGGAGGCTATGGAGAACTACATTCGGGACTCCTTGGCGGCAGGTATTATGCGTCCTTCCTCGTCACCTGTAGGAGCGGGATTCTTTTTTGTTGCTAAGAAGGATAAGACCCTCAGACCCTGTATTGATTACCGTGGACTTAACAACATCACCATTAAGAACAAGTATTCTCTGCCTTTGATTAATTCTGCTTTTCCCCTCCTTCATGGTGCTACCATCTTTACGAAACTGGATCTACGAAATGCGTATCACCTGGTGCGCATTCGTAAGGGTGATGAATGGAAGACTGCCTTCAACACACCCTTGGGACATTTTGAGTATCGGGTTATGCCTTTTGGGTTGTCTAATGCCCCTGCTGTTTTTCAGGCACTAGTCAATGATGTCCTTCGGGACATGTTGAATCGGTTTGTTTTTGTCTATCTGGATGATATCTTGATTTTCTCAGAGTCCTCCCAGGAACATGAACTGCATGTGCGCCAGGTGTTGCAAAGGTTGTTGGAGAACAAACTGTTTGTGAAGATGGAGAAATGTGAATTTCATGTGTCTGAGACCTCTTTTTTGGGTTACATCATAGCTCAGGGGGAGCTGCGGATGGACCCAGCTAAGATCTCTGCTGTCACGGACTGGCCAGCTCCCTCTACCCGCAAACAACTTCAACGATTCCTGGGCTTTGCGAACTTCTATAGGAGGTTCATCAAGGACTACAGCCGCATTGCGGCGCCACTCACCGCTCTCACCTCCATCTCACGACCGTTCGCTTGGAATGAAGGGGCCGAATCAGCGTTCGAAGAACTGAAACATCGCTTCGCCTCGGCTCCCATTCTGATGCAGCCGGACCCCGACCGCCAGTTTGTCGTGGAGGTGGATGCATCCGACACTGGGGTAGGTGCAGTGTTGTCACAACGTTCTCCTGAAGATAACAAACTGCATCCCTGTGCTTTTCTCTCAAGGAAACTTTCTCAGGCAGAGAGGAATTATGATGTTGGAAATCGTGAACTGCTCGCCGTTAAGCTGGCTCTCGAGAGTGGCGACATTGGTTGGAGGGGGCGGAACAACCCTTCATCGTTTGGACGGATCATAAGAATCTGGCTTACCTCCAGTCAGCGAAGCAGCTCAACCCCCGTCAAGCCAGGTGGGCACTATTTTTTGGGAGATTCAATTTTTCTCTGTCTTACCGTCCTGGGTCACGCAACGTCAAGCCTGACGCCCTGTCTCATGTTCATTCGGCTGTTGATACTGGTAATAACCCTGAACCCATTTTGCCTCCTACCTGCAGTATTGCAGTCATCACATGTGACATCGAGGGGATTGTTAGACAGGCTCAACATCATCAAGCTGACCCTGGGAGGGGTCCTCCTAACCGGATGTTTGTCCCTGAGTCTGCTCGCTCCCAGGTACTTCAGTGGGCTCACTCGTCTCCCCTTACCTGTCACCCTGGAGTTTCGCGGACCCTTGACTTTGTGCGACGGAAGTTCTGGTGGGCCACGATGGAGGCGGACACTCGAGCCTTCATTGCTGCTTGTACGGTATGTGCACGAAGTAAAAACTCCACCCAGGCCAGCGCTGGTCATCTACGACCTCTACCTATACCCAGCCGGCCCTGGTCGCATATCGCTATGGATTTTGTCACTGGACTTCCCCCCTCATCTGGTAAGACTGTCATTCTTACGGTGATTGATCGTTTTTCTAAGTTCGCTCATTTTTTGGCCCTACCTAAACTGCCCACTGCCAGAGAGACGGCTGATATTTTGGTTGAACATGTGTTCCGCTCTCATGGTCTACCCACGGATATTGTCTCTGACAGGGGTCCCCAGTTTGTCTCCCAGGTGTGGAAAGCTTTCTGTAAAGCTTTGGGCATTACATCCAGCCTGTCCTCTGGATATCACCCCCAGACCAACGGGCAAGCCGAGAGAGCGAACCAGGAGATGGAGACCGCTCTTCGCTGTGTCACTGGGTCTAACCCTGGGTCATGGAGCTCCATGCTCCCCTGGGTGGAATATGCTCATAACACCTTGACTAATGCTTCCTCTGGTTTGTCTCCTTTTCTGTGTGCTCTGGGTTATCAACCTCCCTGTTCCCTTCCCAAGAGAGGGAACTTGCGGTACCCTCGGTGCAGTCCCACATGCGCCGCTGCTTCAAGGTCTGGAGGAAGGCCAGGGTAGCTCTGTCCCGAGCTTCGGCGTACATGCAGAGGCAAGCCAACCGTCACCGGTCCCAGGCTCCCGGTTACTCTCCTGGTCAAGAGGTATGGCTGAAGTCACGGGACCTTCCATTGAAGGTGGAGTCTAAGAAGATGGCGCCTCGTTTTATAGGACCGTTCAAGATACTGTCTATTGTTAACCCCCTGCGCGGTTAAGCTACAGCTTCCTGCCTCCCTACGGGTTCATTCCACCTTTCATGTTTCCCAGATTAAGCCTGTGTCGGTTAGCCCTTTGTGCCCGCCCTCTCGTCCCCCTCCTCCGCCCAAGATCGTGGGTGGGGGTCCGGTCTACACTGTCCGGCGACTTCTGGATGTTCGCCGCCGAGGTCGTGGTTTCCAGTACCTGGTGGATTGGGAGGGTTATGGTCCCGAGGAACGTTCCTGGGTGCCCAGGAGCTTCATTGTGGATCCTGATCTGGTCCGAGAGTTTCATAGGTTACATCCCGATAAACCCCGTCGGCCACCAGGTGGCGTCCGTAGAGGGGGGTACTGTTAGGCCTACTGCTGATAGGTAGCTCTCTCTGCTCTCTCCCTCCCCTCTGTCTGTCCTTGATTGCAGGAGTGAAGTCTGGTGTGCGGGAGTCAGGGTTCCAGCTGCAGCTCATTCACCATATCACCTCAGCCTTTAAGACCCGGTCAAACTTACCACTCATCGTCAGATCATAGTCAAGACGACCATATATTTGGAACCTGACTCCTGCCTCCGCTTCACTCCTGCCACCACCATCCTGCTCTCCATTACCGGACCTCTCTTTTGGACTCACCACGGACACTAGGACATTACGGTACCACACCTGCCCTGATCTGGATCTGTTACCCTCCCTGTACCTGGACTTGCTCTTCCCATATATTTGGAAACCTGGACTTGGAACATTGTAAATAAACCTGTTAAAACTTCTCTGGCTTGGTGTACTTGTCTGCATTTGGGTTCTTATCCAGTTAAATCATAACATTAACTTGGAAGAGTTCAGGGTTGTGTTGGATAGTCATAGCCAGCTAGCTAACATAGCATCCCTCTGTTTGAGCCGGGTGTTTGAGTAGGCTAAACTAGTTAGCCAGCTGCATTTGCTAGCTGAGTGAAAGTGAAAAAAAAAATGACGAAATATCTCTCTCACTCTCTCTCTTTCTTGCTTCTCCTTCATTTTGGAAGAAATTAATTTGTTCAAAACTGTTCAACTATTGTCTTTGTCTCTCGTTAAGTCAACTACTCACCACATTTTATGCACTGCAGTACTAGCTAGCTGTAGCTTATACTTTCAGTACTATATTCATTCTCTGATCCTTTGATTGGATGGACAACATGTCAGTTCATGCTGCAAAAGCTCTGATAGGTTGGAGGACATCTTCCGGAAGTTATCATAATTACTGTGTAAGTCTATGGAAGGGGGTGAGAACCATGAGCCTCCGAAGACAATGTACCCAGAGGATGACAGAAGCTAGCTGTCCTCCAGCTACACCATGGCGTTACCCTACAGAGTGCTGTTGAGGCTACTGTAGACCTTCATTGCAAAACCGTGTGTTTTAATTAATTATATGGTGACGTGAATATATTTAGTATAGTTTTATCTAAAAAGGATAACTTTTTTAAAGTTTGACTATTTTTATTTTTATGAAATTCACTGAGGAGGATGGTCCTCCCCTTCCTCCTCTGAGGAGCCTCCACTGGTGTATATATGTATGCTTGAGTGCGCGTGTGTGTGTGTGTATATGCATGTGTGAGTGAGTGAGTGAGTGAGTGAGTGAGTGAGTGTGTGTGTGTGTGCACCCATGTGTGTGAGGCCAGGAGAAGATGGACAGTTTTAAAACTGCACCACATGCCCTCTGGGAAGCCTGGACTGTTAACCCTGCAGATATTAATACTGCACCACATGCCATCTGGGAAGCCCGAACCGTTATCCCTGCAGATATTAATAATGCACCACATGCCCTCTGGGAAGCCCGGACTGTTAACCCTGCAGATATTAATACTGCACCACATGCCCTCTGGGAAGCCCGGACCGTTAACCCTGCAGATATTAATACTGCACCACATGCCCTCTGGGAAGCCCGGACTGTTAACACTGCAGATATTAATACTGCACCACATGCCCTCTGGGAAGCCCGGACTGTTAACACTGCAGATATTAATACTGCACCACATGCCCTCTGGGAAGCCCGGACTGTTAACCCTGCAGATATTAATACTGCACCACATGCCCTCTGGGAAGCCCGGACTGTTAACACTGCAGATATTAATACTGCACCACATGCCCTCTGGGAAGCCCGGACTGTTAACACTGCAGATATTAATACTGCACCACATGCCCTCTGGGAAGCCCGGACCGTTAACCCTGCAGATATTAATACTGCACCACATGCCCTCTGGGAAGCCCGGACTGTTAACCCTGCAGATATTAATACTGCACCACATGCCCTCTGGGAAGCCCGGACTGTTAACCCTGCAGATATTAATACTGCACCACATGCCCTCTGGGAAGCCCAGACCATTAACCCTGCAGATATTAATACTGCACCACATGCCCTCTGGGAAGCCCGGACTGTTAACCCTGCAGATATGAATACTGCACCACATGCCCTCTGGGAAGCCCGGACTGTTAACCCTGCAGATATTAATACTGCACCACATGCCCTCTGGGAAGCCCGGACCATTAACCCTGCAGATATTAATACTGCACCACATGCCCTCTGGGAAGCCCGGACCGTTAACCCTGCAGATATTAATACTGCACCACATGCCCTCTGGGAAGCCCGGACCGTTAACCCTGGCTGCAGATATTACTGCTGGTGAAATTAAGCACATCTATTTCCCCCAGGATGACATGAGTCTGTAGGACCAGGATACAAGCCTCTGAGACTCTGTTCTAATGGAGGATACAAGGCTCTGAAGCTCTGTTCTATTGGAGGATATGAGTCTCTGAAGCTCTGTTCTATTGGACGATACGAGGCTCTGAGACTCTGTTCTAATGGAGGATACGAGGCTCTGAAGCTCTGTTCTATTGGAGGATACAAGGCTCTGAAGCTCTGTTCTAATGTGTACGTATGTGTGTGTGTGTGTGTGTGTGTGTGTATTTGTGTGTGTGTGTGTGAAACTGAGTGTGTATGCTACTTTGGCTGATTGAAGAGTTTTAATAATCGGCTAACAGTCATCAAATCCTGTAATAATATTTTTCCTTTACTCGTTGGCTCTTACAGCAGCTACCATACAAACTCATCCGTTTTTCTTGTCTCTGTCTGCAGGGCAGAAAACATTATTATTTACAGAGCTAGCATGGAGCTCTCTGTTGATAGGGGGAATAAAATATATTTATTGTTGTATTGTGGATTGTGATTTTGACACCCTGGAGCAATCAGGGAAACAACGGGCCCAGTGTAGATGGTTAACCCATGACAGCAATGGGGAGACGGATGGTGAGGGAAGAGGCATTGGGTCTACATGGGGAGATGGATGGTGAGGGAAGAGGCATTGGGTCTACATGGGGAGACGGATGGTGAGGGAAGAGGCATTGGGTCTACATGGGGAGACGGATGGAGAGGGAAGAGGCATTGGGTCTGCATGGGGAGACGGATGGTGAGGGAAGAGGCATTGGGTCTACATGGGGAGACGGATGGAGAGGGAAGAGGCATTGGGTCTACATGGGGAGACGGATGGTGAGGCATTGGGTCTACATGGGGAGACGGATGGTGAGGGAAGAGGCATTGGGTCTACATGGGGAGTCATTAGTTAAAAAGAGTGGTAGGCTACATGTTTTTTTCCATCCCTCAAAGATACAGCCAGGACTGTGTTTACACACACGCGCACACGCACACAGTAGCTGGCTGGAGTCCTTTGACAGGAACACTGCATTGAGAGCAGTTCTTTAAACACAGCCTCTCTCTTCTGTTACTAGCGGGTCTCCCAGGATTAGTGGAAGCAAAATCAATGCCCTCTGCGGTCTAAAGCTATCACAGTGAGCCATCTGCAGCACATAGTAGCAGTGTATACACAGCACCGAGACTACAGACCTCAGGGGATAGATCTTAACAGAGATGTAGCTCATTAACACCTGTCTATGGTTGTACAGCAGGGTATTCATCTCACTGATGATTTCATCTGGATTCATATCAGCCCATATGATTAATAACACGCACACCCATACACACACACACCTTCCTGCCTCTGCTGTCTCTCTTGGACAACCTAGCTACACAATATGACCAACAGTATATGGACACCTGCTATTCGAACATCTAATTCCAAAATTATGGGCATTAATATGGAGTTAGTCCCCCCTTTGCTGCTATAACAGCCTCCACTCTTCTGGGAAAGCTTTCCACCAGATGTTTGAACATTGCTTCGGGGACTTGCTTCCATTCAGCCACAATAGCATTAGTGAGGTCGGGCACTGATGTTGGCCGATTAGGCCTGGCTCGCAGTCAGAGTTCCAATTCATCCCAAAGGTGTTCGATGGGGTTGAGGTCAGGGCTCTTTGCAGGCCAGTCAAGTTCTTCCACACCGATCTCGACAAACCATTTCTGTATGGACCTCACTTTGTGTATGGGAGCATTGTCATGCTGAAACAGGAAAGGGCCTACCCCAAACTGTTGCCACAAAGTTGGATGTACAGAATTGTCAATAATGTCATTGTATTCTGTTGCGTTAAGATTTCCCTTCACTAGAACTAAGGGGCCTAGCCCGTACCATGAAAAACTGCCCCAGACCATTATTCCTCCACCACCAAACTTGACAATTGGCACAATGCATTGGGGCAGGTAGCGTTCTCCTGGCATCCGCCAAACCCAGATTTGTCCGTCGGACTGCCAGATGGTGAAGCGTGATTCATCACTCCAGAGAACGCGTTTCCACTCCTCCAGAGTCCAATGGCGGCGAGCTTTACACCACTCCAGCCGACGCTTTCCACTCCTCCAGAGTCCAATGGCGGCGAGCTTTACACCACTCCAGCCGACGCTTGGCATTGCGCATGGTGATCTTAGGCTTGTGTGTGGCTGCTCGGCCATGGAAAAGCAATTTCATGAAGCTCCCGACGAACAGTTATTGTGCTGACGTTGCTTCCAGAAGCAGTTTGAAACTCGGGAGTGAGTGTTGCAACCGAGAACAGACGATTTTTACGCACTATGCGCTTCAGCACTCAGCGGTCCCTATTCTGTGAGCTTGTGTGGCCTACCACTTCGCAACAGAGCCGTTGTTGCTCCTAGACATTTCCACTTCACAATAACAACACGTTCAGTTGACGGGGCAACTCTAGCAGGGCAGACATTTTATGAACTGACTTGTTGAAAAGGTGGCATCCTATGACGGTGCCACGTTGAAAGTCACTGAGCTCTTCAGTAAGGCCATTCTACTTCCAATGTTTGTCCATGGAGATTGCATGGCTGTGTGCTCGGTTTTATGCACCTGTCAGCAACGGGTGTGGCTGAAATAGCCGAATCCACTAATTTGAAGGGGTGTTCACATACTTTTGTATATATAGTGTACCTCTGTCAATGCTTACTTAGCTGGAGGAGCTGTATTATAGTTTATTAGAATGAAAAATGACTGAGTAATGGAGAAGAATATAATATTGGGTCGTGTAGTATGAGAACTCCAGACTGCCATTTCAATTAACACTATTCTTTTGACTAATAACAACTAATAACAACAAGATAACTAATGTAAAACATACTGTGTCCGTAAAAGGTCTATCGGTTATAGGTTAAGAACTTTTGTGAAAGAGCACAGTTTGAAAGATATGGCAAATAGAAATCAAACCGGATGGACATCAGAAATAGATGGGAGAGGTTGAGGGTAGAGGAAGGACAGGAGCAAGAACAAACTAAATAGAACTATTGTAATATAGACTGTGTCCATAAAATGTATATAGTATGTACAGTGGGGGAAAAAAATATTTAGTCAGCCACCATTTGTGCAAGTTCTCCCACTTAAAAAGATGAGAGAGGCCTGTAATTTTCATCATAGGTACACGTCAACTATGACAGACAAAATGAGGAAAAGAAATCCAGAAAATCACATTGTAGGATTTTTAATGAATTTATTTGCAAATTATGGTGGAAAATAAGTATTTGGTCAATAACAAAAGTTTCTCAATACTTTGTTATATACCCTTTGTTGGCAATGACACAGGTCAAACGTTTTCTGTAAGTCTTCACAAGGTTTTCACACACTGTTGCTGGTATTTTGGCCCATTCCTCCATGCAGATCTCCTCTAGAGCAGTGATGTTTTGGGGCTGTCGCTGGGCAACACAGACTTTCAACTCCCTCCAAAGATTTTCTATGGGGTTGAGATCTGGAGACTGGCTAGGCCACTCCAGGACCTTGAAATGCTTCTTACGAAGGCACTCCTTCGTTGCCCGGGTGGTGTGTTTGGGATCATTGTCATGCTGAAAGACCCAGCCACGTCTCATCTTCAATGCCCTTGCTGTTGAAAAACAAATGATAGTCCCACTAAGTCCAAACAACATGGGATGGCGTATCGCTGCAGAATGCTGTGCTAGCCATAATGGTTAAGTGTGCCTTGAATTCTAAATAAATCACAGACAGTTTCACCAGCAAAGCACCCACACACTATAACCCCCCCTCCTCCATGTTTTACGGTTGTAACGATCCCGGCAGTCTGAGTCGGGTCCTGTCTGGTGACTAGTTTTTGTGTTTCGTAGTCTCCAGTTTCCCGAGGGTTCGGGAACGCTCCGGGAGCTCTCTTGTTTTCCGCACCTGCATCCCGTCCAGCAATCTGCACACCTGGCCCTCATCATCACCCTTTTTAGGCTCTGGCCAAACATCCAGTTCCTGCCGGATCGTTAGCCATGAACAGTAGGTGTACTGTGTATCAGTTTAGAGTTCTTGCGTGAGTTTGTTGTTTTGTACTTTGTTGAGTTTTTGTGTCCTTACCTCCGTTTTTGTTCCACCTGCAGTCACACGTCCGGAACCTTCACCCCACCTCTGCCTGATGGTCGGCGGCTGCCGAGCCATCACTGGACCTAGTGCTGTACCCCCCAACTACTCATCCACGCCGCCCGCTCTGTCCCTGGATTACTCTGCACCTTTTGTTGTTATCCGAATAAACCCTCACTTTCGTTCAACTCTCCTTGTCCTGGTCTGCTTCTGGGTTCTGGCTGAGGGAACTGTGACAGAACGATCCGGCCAATTATGAACCCAGCGGACCTGGACTCAGTTCGCCATGCCATTACCCAGCAGGAGAAGATGTTGGGCCATCATAGCACGGTACTACAGGAGATCGCGTTGTCAGTTCGGAACCTTTCTACCGGCCTGATGGAGGTCCAGAACCAACGCCAGTGTCCGGTGGAGGATCCACTACCGGTTTCACCCATCTCGCCTGCCGCTTCTGAAGTTGTGTCCCTCCGTGAGCCCAAGGTTCCGACGCCGGATAAATATGAGGGGGAGCTGGGAGGATGCCGTTCCTTCCTTATGCAGTGTGGATTAGTGTTCGATCTACAGCCCTACTCTTATGCCACAGACAAGGCTAGGATAGCCTTTGTGATTGAGTTGCTGCGTGGTCGAGCGCTGGAGTGGGCTTCAGCCGTTTGGGAACGACAGGATCCCTGCATGGCTTCATACCAGGGGTTCACGGCCGAGATGAGGAAGCTCTTCGACCATTCCGTCCGAGGGAGGGACGCAGCTAGGCGCCTGTTTTCTCTTCACCAAGGAACTCGCAGCGTGGCCGACTTCGTGATCGAGTTCAAGACGTTGGCTGTGGAGAGTGGGTGGAACGAGGAGTCTTTGCAAGCGGCCTTTACCAGGGTCTGTCGGAGCAGCTCAAGGATGAGTTGATCTCCTATCCGGAGCCTAGTGACCTGGACAGCTTGGTAGCCTTGTCTATTCGGGTGGATAATCGAGTCCGAGAGCGAAGGAGGGAGAAGCAATGGGGTCCGTCCAATCGATCAGCTTCTCAGTTCCCAGTCGGGTCGGGTGGTGGACCAGAACACGTCGATCATTCTCCACCACAAAGGATTAGTGGAGAGGACCTCACTCCCGATTCTGAACCCATGCAAGTGGGGCGGCACGGGTTAACCAAGGAGGAGCGTCAACATAGACGTAGGACCAACTGCTGCCTCTACTGTGGTCGCTCGGGACATTACATCTCCACTTGCTCCCCGGCGGTCGTCAAACTGCCCGGCTCGCTAAAGTTGGGAGGACTTTTAGCGAGCCAGTTTCAACCTCTCAGTACCTCTGTCAGACCCCGCTTCCCGGCTACCCTTGTGAACAGGAATCAGAGCTTAGCGCTTAACGCTTTTATCGATTCAGGTGCCGATGGAAGCTTTCTTGATGCCGAGTTGGTGGAACAGCTGGGGCTTTCCAAGGAGCAATTGCCGGAAGCCATTGAAGCGACCACTCTGAACGGCAGTAGTCTGGCACGTATCACGATGAGGACTGAACCGGTTAAGATGCGGTTGTCAGGGAATCATTCTGAGATGATTTCATTTTTCATTCTGCCGTCTTCCCATGTTCCTCTGGTCCTTGGTTACCCCTGGCTGAAGGAACACAATCCCACGTTCGATTGGGTGACGGGCAAGGTAACGAGTTGGAGCCTGGATTGTCATGCTAACTGTCTCAAGACTGCCTGCCCCCATTCGGTTCCCAGTCAGGTGATTGAGGCTAAACCTCCAGATTTGTCCCTGGTTCCCGAGACATATCACGATTTGGGGGAAGTTTTCAGTAAGCAGAAGGCTCTGTCACTCCCCTCCCCACCGACCATATGATTGTGCCATCAACCTGGTTCCTGGAGCTGTCTACCCCAAGGGAAGGTTATACAGTATCTCCCGACCTGAACGTGAGGCGTTGGAGACCTACATCAAGGAGTCCCTAGCTGCTGGTCTCGTTCGTCCCTCGTCATCACCCCTGGGGGCAGGATTCTTCTTTGTGGGAAAGAAGGATGGCTCTCTTCGACCGTGTATTGATTATCGGGGGTTGAATGACATCACGGTCAAGAACAAGTATCCCCTGCCCTTGATGAGTTCTGCCTTCGACTCCTTACAGGGTGCTACGGTGTTCACCAAGCTAGACCTACGCAATGCGTATCACCTGGTCCGGATCAGAGAGGGGGACGAGTGGTTGACGGGTTTCAATACACCGATGGGTCACTTCGAGTATCAGGTGATGCCGTTTGGACTGACCAATGCTCCAGCGGTATTCCAGAGTATGGTGAACGACGTCCTGAGAGATATGATCGGTCTCTTCGTGTTTGTTTACCTGGATGACATTCTGATCTTCTCGAAGGAACCTTCCGACCACGTCCAGCATGTCCGGCAGGTTCTGCAGCGATTGTTGGAGAATCGCCTGTTCGTGAAGGCCGAGAAGTGCGAGTTTCACGCCCACACTACATCCTTTCTCGGGTACATCATCTCCAGGGGTGAGATTAGGATGGATCAGGAGAAGGTTAGAGCGGTTCTGGAATGGGCCCAGCCCGGTACGAGATTGCAACTCCAGAGATTTTTGGGGTTTGCGAATTTCTACCGCAGATTCATCCGGGATTACAGCCGTGTGGCCGCTCCATTAACTGCCTTGACTTCCAGTATCAGGACCTTCAAGTGGAATCCGGAGGCGGATCGAGCGTTTCTGGATTTGAAGAGGCGATTCACCAACGCACCGATTCTCTCTCAACCGGACACGGCCCGTCAGTTCGTCGTTGAAGTGGGACGCGTCTGATGTGGGAGTTGGCGCCATCCTGTCGCAGCGATGCTCCACGGACAGTAAACTCCATCCCTGCGCCTACTACTCTCGTCGCCTTTCGCCTGCAGAGAGGAATTACGATGTGGGTAACCGGGAGCTTCTCGCGGTGAAACTTGCCTTGGAGGAGTGGCGCCACTGGTTGGAGGGGGCGGAGCAACCGTTTATTGTCTGGACTGACCACAAGAATCTTGCTTACGTGCAATCGGCTAAACGTCTCAACTCCCGTCAGGCCAGGTGGGCGTTGTTTTTCGGACGATTCAAGTTTGCCCTGACGTTCCGACCTGGATCTAAGAACGGCAAGGCGGACGCCTTGTCCCGGATGTTCTCCAAGACGGAGGAGAGTGGGTCCAAGACCGAGACTATTCTCCCCCGGAACTGCGTCGTGGGAGCAGTGATGTGGAAGATTGAGGAGGAGGTGCTGGCGGCCCTTCGGACTCAGCCCGGTCCCGGTAACGGTCCACCCGGTCGGTTGTTTGTGCCTGAGTCGGTTCGTCCTGCTGTCCTCAAATGGTCCCACGCCAGCAAGATGGCTTGTCACCCTGGCGTGGCTCGGACAATGGCGTTTCTTCGCAGACGTTTTTGGTGGCCTGCCATGGCCGAGGATACTCGGGGTTTTGTTGCTGCCTGTCCAGTGTGTGCGCAGAATAAGAGTACCAATCGGCCCAGCTCTGGACTACTTCACCCCCTTCCTATTCCCCGGCGTCCATGGTCGCATCTGGCCCTGGACTTCGTCACGGGGTTGCCCGCTTCTGAGGGGAACACGGTCGTTCTGACTATCGTGGACAGATTCAGCAAGTTCGCCCACTTTGTGCCTATTGCCAAGCTTCCCTCTGCCTCGGAGACGTCCGAGATCCTGGTTAGGGAGGTTTTCAGGGTCCACGGTTTGCCCAGTGATATCGTTTCCGACCGTGGCCCTCAGTTTACCTCTGCTGTCTGGAAGTCCTTCTGTTTGGCCATTGGAGCTACAGTCAGTCTCACATCTGGTTTTCACCCCCCAATCCAATGGTCAGGCGGAGAGAGCCAACCAGAAGATGGAATCCACGCTACGCTGTCTGGTCTCTTCCAACCCCACCTCCTGGGCCTCTCAGTTGCCTTGGGTTGAGTATGCCCACAATACTCTCCCTACATCTGCCACTGGGATGTCTCCCTTCCAGTGCCTGTATGGCTACCAACCTCCCCTGTTCCCTTCTCAGGAGAAGGAGCTCTCAGTGCCTTCTGTTCAGGCTCATATTCGTCGTTGCCACCGGACCTGGCATCGGGCCAGAAAGGCACTCCTTAGAGGTTCGGATCGGTATCAGCTCCAGGCGAATCGTCGCCGGATCCCCGCTCCCACCTATACCATTGGAGATAGGGTTTGGTTGGCCACACGGGATCTTCCGTTACGGACTGAGTCTAGGAAGTTGTTACCGAAGTTCATTGGTCCGTTTGTGGTGGAGAAGGTGATCAATCCGGTGGCAGTTCGACTCAAACTACCGAGGACGCTCAGAGTCCATCCCACCTTTCATGTCTCCTGCCTCAAGCCTGTCTTCCTCAGTCCTCTGTTGCCTCCTCCGCCTCCTCCTCCTCCTCCTCGGATGATCGGAGGTGGTCCTGCCTACACGGTGCGTCGCATCATGGATTCCAGACGGCGGGGCCGGGGTTTCCAGTATCTCGTGGACTGGGAGGGGTATGGTCCTGAAGAGAGGAGTTGGATTCCGCGGCGACAGGTCCTTGATGCTGACCTCATCAGGGATTTCTACCGCCTCCATCCTGGCGCTCCGGGAGGTCCGCCCGGTGGCGTTCGTCGGAGGGGGGGGTACTGTAACGATCCCGGCAGTCTGAGTCGGGTCCTGTCTGGTGACTAGTTTTTGTGTTTCGTAGTCTCCAGTTTCCCGAGGGTTCGGGAACGCTCCGGGGAGCTCTCTTGTTTTCCGCACCTGCATCCCGTCAGCAATCTGCACACCTGGCCCTCATCATCACCCTTTTTAGGCTCTGGCCAAACATCCAGTTCCTGCCGGATCGTTAGCCATGAACAGTAGGTGTACTGTGTATCAGTTTAGAGTTCTTGCGTGAGTTTGTTGTTTTGTACTTTGTTGAGTTTTTGTGTCCTTACCTCCGTTTTTGTTCCACCTGCAGTCACACGTCCGGAACCTTCACCCCACCTCTGCCTGATGGTCGGCGGCTGCCGAGCCATCACTGGACCTAGTGCTGTACCCCCAACTACTCATCCACGCCGCCCGCTCTGTCCCTGGATTACTCTGCACCTTTTGTTGTTATCCGAATAAACCCTCACTTTCGTTCAACTCTCCTTGTCCTGGTCTGCTTCTGGGTTCTGGCTGAGGGAACTGTGACAACGGTGGGAAATACACATGTGGAGATCATCCGTTCACCCACACCGCGTCTCACAAAGACACGGCGGTTGGAACCAAAAATCCCAAACTTGGACTCCAGACCAATGGACAAATTTCCACCGGTTTAATGTCCATTGCTCGTGTTTCTTGGCCCAAGCAAGTCTCATCTTCTTATTGGTGTCCTTTAGTAGTGGTTTTTTTGCAGCAATTCGACCATGAAGGCCTGATTCACACAGTCTCCTCTGAACAGTTGATGTTGAGATGTGCCTGTTACTTGAACCCTGTGAAGCATTTATTTGGGCTGCAATTTCTGAGACTGGTAACTCTAATGAACTTATCCTCTGCAGCAGAGGTAACTCTGGGTCTTCCATTCCTGTGGCGGTCCTCATGAGAGCCAGTTTCATCATAGAGCTTGATGGTTTTTGCGACTGCACTTGAAGAAACTTTCGAAGTTTTTGAAATGTTCCGTATTGACTGACCTTCATGTCTTAAAGTATTGATGGACTGTCGTTTCTCTTTGCTTATTTGAGCTGTTCTTGCCATAATATGGACTTGGTCTTTTACCAAATAGGGCTATCTTCTGTATACCCCCCCTAACTAGTCACAACACAACTGATTGGATAAAACGCACTAAGGAAAGAAATTCCACAAATTCACTTTTTAGAAGACACACCTGTTAATTAAGATGCATTCCAGGTGACTACCTCATGAAGCTGGTTAAGAGAATGCCAAGAGTGTGCAAAGCTGTCATCAATGCAAAAGGTGGCTATTTGAAGAATCTCAAATATATTTTGATTTGTTTAACACTTTTTTAGTTACTACATGTTTCCAGATGTGTTATTTCATAGTTTTGATGTCTTCACTATTATTCTACAATGTAAAACATTTGTAAATAAAGAACCCTTGAATGAGTAGGTGTGTCCAAACTTTTGACTGGTAGTGTATACAGTGAGGGAAAAAAGTATTTGATCCCCTGCTGATTTTGTACGTTTGCCCACTGACAAAGAAATGATCAGTCTATAATTTTAATGGTAGGTTTATTTGAACAGTGAGAGACAGAATAACGAAACAAAAATCCAGAAAAACGCATGTCAAAAATGTTATAAATTGATTTGCATTTTAATGAGGGAAATAAGTATTTGACACCCTCTCAATCAGAAAGATTTCTGGCTCCCAGGTTTCTTTTATACAGGTAACGAGCTGAGATTAGGAGCACACTCTTAAAGGGAGTGCACCTAATCTCAGCTTGTTACCTGTATAAAAGACACCTGTCCACAGAAGCAATCAATCAATCAATCAGATTCCAAACTCTCCACCATGGCCAAAACCAAAGAGCTCTCCAAGGATGACAGGGACAAAATTGTAGACCTACCCAAGGCTGGAATGGGCTACAAGACCATTGCCAAGCAGCTTGGTGAGAAGGTGACAACAGTTGGTGCGATTATTCGCAAATGGAAAAAAACACAAAATAATTGTCAATCTCCCTCGGCCTGGGGCTCCATGAAAGATCTCACCTCATGGAGTTGCAATGATCATGAGAACCATGAGGAATCAGCCCAGAACTACACAGGAGGATCTTGTCAATGATCTCAAGGCAGCTGGGACCATAGTCACCAAGAAAACAATTGGTAACACACTACGCCGTGAAGGACTGAAATCCTGCAGCGGCCGCAAGGACCCCCTGCTCAAGAAAGCACATATACAGGCCCGTATGAAGTTTGACAATGAACATCTGAATGATTCAGAGGAGAACTGGGTGTTGTGGTCAGATGAGACCAATATCGAGCTCTTTGGCATCAACTCAACTCGCCGTGTTTGGATGAGGAGGAATGCTTCCTATGACCTCTAGAACACCATCACCACCGTCAAACATGGACGTGGAAACATTATGCTTTGGGGGTGTTTTTCTGCTAAGGGGACAGGACAACTTCACCGCATCAAAGGGACGATGGACGGGGCCATGTACCGTCAAATCTTGGGTGAGAACCTCCTTCCCTCAGCCAGGGCATTGAAAATGGGTCATGGATGTGTATTCCAGCATGACAATGACCCAAAACACACGGCCAAGGCAACAAAGGAGTGGCTCAAGAAGAAGCACATTAAGGTCCTGGAGTGGCCTAGCCAGTCTCCAGACCTTAATCCCATAGAAAATCTGTGGAGGGAGCTGAAGGTTCGAGTTGCCAAACGTCAGCCTCAAAACCTTAATGACTTAGAGAAGATATGCAAAGAGGAGTGGAACAAAATCCCTCCTGAGATGTGTGCAAACCTGGTGGCTAACTACAAGAAATGTCTGACCTCTGTGATTGCCAACAAGGTTTTTGCCACCAAGTACTAAGTCATGTTTTGCAGAGGGGTCAAATACTTATTTCCCTAATTAAAATGCAAATAAATGTATAACATTTCTGACATGTGTTTTTCTGGATTTTTTTGTTTGTTATTCTGTCTCTCACTGTTCAGATAAACCTACCATTAAAATTATAGACTGATCATTTCTTTGTCCGTGGGCAAACGTACAAAATCAGCAGGGGATCAAATACTTTTTTCCCTCACTGTATATACATTTAGATACATACACATAAACATACACATACATACACCATTTTTATTTTTGGTAGTTTCTCAAACCTTATGCTCATTAGTTTATCAAAGTCAATTTGAAGGCATTACATTCCTAGCCAGAGAGATCAAGATATCCCAACTGGTTGATTATTTAGAAAAATGTGTCACAAACTAGATTGACATTGGATGTTGTGAAGCAGTTCTCTAAAGTCTCAGGTTTGGTATTAAATCTTTCCAAATGTGAGATGTTTGTTCTGAAAGGAGCTGTCAATCCAGTAGATTGTAACATCTCTGAAAAAGATACTGTAACCTACCTCGGTGTAAAGATCACCAAAAATCTTAAGGCTGTGAATGATCTTAATTTGAATCCTGTAACGGAATCTATCAAAAATAAATGTTCCTCAATGTTAAGGAGGGATTTAAGTCTTCAAGGGAGGGTGCTTTTATCCAAAGCTGAGGGGCTATTTCGTGCATCCTATCTTTTTTCCATCTATTGACATTCCCAAATCCACTTGCTGTACCTTAGGTAGGCTATTGTACAACTTCATATGGAAAAACAAGCCACATAAGATAAAAATAGATGTTATCACCAACAGGGTTTGTGATGGCAGTCTAAATGTCTTAGACTTCACTCTCTTTAATCAGATATCAAAAGTCAACTGGGTTAAAAGGTACTTAAAAAATCCTCATGGTTTCTGGAATATTCTACCTCATTTTGTTTTTCAGAAGCTCGGAAGGCTTAATTTTTTACTACACTGTCCCTGTATTGTGGGTGAACTTCCTGTGACATTGGCGGCTTTTCACAAGCAGGCTTTAATGTGCTGGGCTTTGCTGTATAAACACAACTTTTCACCTCATAAATGTTTTATATGGAATAATGGGTCGATATTACATAGAAACAAGATGCTATTTTACTGTAACTGGGTCTCGAAAAACATTGTCCTTGTCAGCCAATTAGTTAGTATTAGTGGGAATCTATTTACACAGAGAATTTATGGAAAAATACAACTTTGAGGTTTCAAGGAAGGAATATGACACTGTTATAAAAGCTATACCTAGTGGGATAAAATCTTTACTTCAGAATAATGCATATTTTGGAACATCTCATATTGTAAGCGATATTGTAATTATTCTGCACTATAGCCTATTTATTGCCTTACCTCCATAACTTGCTACATTTGCACACACTGTATATATATTTTCTGTTGTATTTCTGACTTTATGTTTTTTACCCCATATGTAACTCTGTGTTGTTTTTATTGCACTACTTTGCTTTATCTTGGCCAGGTCGCAGTTGTAAATGAGAACCTGTTCTCAACTGGCTTACCTGGTTAAATAAAGGTTAAATAAAAAATAAATAAAAAAAATCCAAGTGAAAGGCATAGGTTTACTAGATAAGGGATGTTTTCTACAGGAATTCTATTCCTTCTGCTATATTTTATTGGGCTTCATCGTTTGATGTAAACTGGCGCCGTGCTTGGTCACTCCACTCAAATTTATGGTGACCAATAAAGTAAAGGAGATCTCCTTTAAGATTATCCATAAATTCTACCCGTGTAATAGCCTGATTTCTAAATATATACCTGATGTTACTAGTGAATGCAGTTTTTGTGAACTAGAAACTGAATCTATTTAACACTTATTTTGTAATTGTTTACATAGTGAGGTGTTCTGGACTGATGTACAACTATATCTTGGCAACAAAATGCAGACAACCATTGAAATATCTAAGTTTGACATATTATTTTACTACACTGAATCCACAATTGAACGTTAGCTATGTCATAAATCTCTTTATTTTATTAGGAAAATGTTTCATACACAAATCAACATTTATGAAAAAAATATATCAGATTTGGAAAACTATTTAGCATCATTAAAACATATACAAAACAAAATGTTAAAAAATTTATTCGTTACATGTCTGTATTTGATTTGATATAATGTGGATTTGTATTATTATTTTTTTATTTTTTCTCTCTTCCTTATTTCTTTGTGTAATTGTTTTGTGTTTTACATGTTACTGTAAAAAAAAAAAAAAAAAAAGTCTGATTTAATCTACCCCAAAAAAAGCAAGACAGACTAGCTAACATTAGATAGCCAGGCAGGCTAGCTATCGTTTTAGCTAGCTAGCTACCTCATTACAACTTAGTTAGTGCGTAGTTCATTCACGTGTATTGTGTATTGTCTAGATACTGCTGGTTATGTAACGTTATCATTTGATAATGCTAGTGAAGCAGGCTAGCTAGCTAACGTTAGCCTGCAAGTCGGATTCGCAAGTTAGTTTGTAGCTCATACAAGTGTATTCTGTATTGTCAAGGGCAAAACTAAATAATGGATGCAGCTATGGTGGTAGCTAACTCATGTCTGAGTCTGACTAATACGGTGAACTAGGAGCAACAAACCGTAATGCCGTCACCGGCCTGAATCTAATCCAATCTGGAGCTGCAGTAGGTCTACATCTGTAAAGCATAGAATTAGGGTTTCCACTAGTTAACAGAGCCACAAAGTCAAAATTGGCTACATAGTAACAATTTATGAATACAAAAATTTGCTTTTTGGTTTTAATTTAAGGTTAGGGTTAGGCATAGAATTTGCAGTGTGGTTAAGATTAGCGTTAGGTTTAAAATAAAATGTTAATAAAATTGCATAAATAGGCAGCCTTTATGACATTGTGACTGCGGTAACTAGTGACGACCTATAATTAGGTTGACCCACTTTATTGCCATGATAATAATAATATGCCATTTAGCAGACGCTTTTATGCAAAGCGACTTACAGTCATGCGTGCATACATTTTTGTGTATGGGTGGTCCCGGGGATCGAACCCACTACCTTGGCGTTACAAGCGCCGTGCTCTACCAGCTGAGCTACAGAGGACCACAGACTCAGATGACAGATGACACAGACTCCTTCATCGACAATGGTAATATGTGTTATGTGAAAAGTTGTATTAAAAAATACCCGGTTTGATAAACTAGTAGGTTAATTACCCAGCCAAGCAGATGCAGTGTATTGATAAGTCTCCCGAGTGGCGCAGTGGTCTAAGGCACAGCATCACAGTGCTAGCTGTGCCACTAGAGATCCTGGTTTGAATCCAGGCTCTGTCGTAGCCGGCCGCGACCGGGAGACCCATGGGGCGGTGCGCAATTGGCCCAGCGTTGTCCAGGGTAGGGGAGGGAATGGCCTCTCAGTTGATAGAGCATGGCGTATGCAACGCCAGGGTTCTGGGTTCGATTCCCACAGGGGGTATGACATTTTTTAAATGTATGCACTAACTGTAAGTCGTTCTGGATAAGAGCGTCTGCTAAATGACGAAAAATAAGTATTCAGACCACTTGACTTTTCCCACATTTAGTTACGTTACAGCCTTATTGTGAAATTGATTAAATAAATAAAAATCCTCATCAATCTACACACAATACCCCATAATGACAAAGTGAAAACAGGTTTTTGAAGATTTTTGCAAATATATAAAAAAAGAAATATATATATATATTTACATAAAACATTTATGCAGCATTGAAGGATGCGAAGAACACAGTGGCCTCCATCGTTCTTAAATGGAAGAAGTTTCGAACCACCAAGACTCTTCCTAGAGCTGGCCGCCCGGCCAAACTGAGAAATTGGGGGAGAAGGGCCTTGGTCAGGGAGGTGACCAAGAACCCGATGGTCACTCTGACAGAGTTCTAGAGTTCCTCTGTGGAGATGGGAGAACCTTCCAGAAGAACAACCATCTCTGCAGCACTCCACCAATCAAGCCTATATGGTAGAGTGGCCAGACGGAAGCCTCTCCTCAGTAAAAGGCACATGACAGCCCGCTTGGAGTTTGCCAAAAGGCACCTAAAGGACATGGTTTCCATGTGTTTGATGCCATTCCATTCCCTCTGTTCCAGCCATTATTATGAGCCATCCTCCCCTCATCAGCTTCCACTGGTTCATAGATGCATCTACGGAGCCAGCACTTGGCGATGATGTGATGGAGTCCTGACCGACAGACAGGCTTGATACTGACGTCTCTGAATGGAGAGAGACCTGGCACTGACAGACAGGCTTGATACTGACGTCTCTGAATGGAGAGAGACCTGGCACTGACAGACAGGCTTGATACTGACGTCTCTGAATGGAGAGAGACCTGGCACTGACAGACAGGCTTGATACTGATGTCTCTGAATGGAGAGAGACCTGGCACTGACAGACAGGCTTGATACTGATGTCTCTGAATGGAGAGAGACCTGGCACTGACAGACAGGCTTGATACTGATGTCTTTGAATGGAGAGAGACCTGGCACTGACAGACAGGCTTGATACTGACGTCTCTGAATGGAGAGAGACCTGGCACTCAGGCGATTACTAATTATACAGTACAGCAGAAATGTCCAGTATTTGGAACACCCTTTTCATTCCATGCGTCACTGATAAACTCTGCCTCAACTCTGTCTATTTCTACAGATGGAGAGGACTGTAAAGGTTTTCGCCAGACGCCAGCCTCGGTCGTTTGATGGGGAGACCATAATTGGGTAAGTTTTATCTGACCTGTTCAAACTTCAACATAGTACCTGTTTGTGTGTCAGATATTACCTATCCTAACTGCCATTGGTAATAGAACAGTGACTATGTGTTCACCGAAACATGTATGGAGCCAGCACATGGCAACTCGCAAGATGATGTCATGAAGTCCAGACTGACAGACGGGCTTGATACTGATGTCTCTGAATTGAGAGAGAGCTGGCACTCGGCATAAACATTTTACTAGACATAACTTTTACTTGTATTGTCTTTTTTTCTATTATTAAATTGAATGGTACCAGTCAATATGGGGAGGGAGAAACCATGTGTATTCTGCACCAGGATCAGGGAACTCCTGTTGTATACGGGACACCACACAGAAATGTATGACCACTCTGACATATTTGCCAAGGTAGCCCCATTTCCACCAGACAAAATGCTGATAGGCACTGTATCTGTGTCGGCTGGGAATGACACTGAAAGGTGAAAGGTGACACTTTGTTTAGAATATCTACATACATTCAGCAATTGCATTCTTCTCATATTACTCTGTAGGCTACTGATCTATGCAAAGCTTCCTCCGGCATCTCACCTTACATCTGCCTGTAGTTGTTCAACTCAACCTGCAGGAGGTTTGTTTGTTGTGATTGAGTGGATGGAAACAGCTGCAGCAAGGTTCTGACAGATGGGTGTGTCTTGGTGGTGGCAAGGACACACCCAAGAAACAGCCACATCAAACCACACCCCCAAGCCAACTCACATTTGGCTTCTGTCATGGCCACCAGCCAAAAAACGAGGCCAAATCAACGGGTGCAGCTCCCCTTTAAGCTTAAACTAAAACTTTAACTTTTTCTAATGCTCGCAAGCCCCTCAGTGTTTACTTCAGGACAGAATCCCATGAGCTCTGTATCCCTTGTTTATCTAGTGGGACTGCAGCAGAAAGACAGAGAGAGATGGAGGAAGAGCAGAAAGAAAGAAGAGGAGAGGCGTTCAGGAAGAGAGGCTTTCAGGAAGAGAGGCTTTCAGGAAGAGAGGCTTTCAGGAAGAGAGGCTTTCAGGAAGAGAGGCTTTCAGGAAGAAAGGCTTTCAGGAAGAGAGGCTTTCAGCCTGCTCCACCACCACCAAAGTGGCTCTCATATGGAAAGCTATCGCCTTGATTGAACCACATTCGATCAGAACTCATCAGGTATTCACAAAGCCACCCACCTCTCCTCCTCCTCTCCTTCCCTCCTCTCACCAGATAGAATAGAACAGCTCTGTCAGTCAGTGTGAAATGAGAGGCTCAGTCTATTGTAGCTCCATATCCCTGTCACATTTCAACATGACACAGTCTTTCACTTTCAGGGCCACTCGTCTTTGTCTCCCATGTCATGGATTCTTCTCATGCTTAGCACAAAGGTGGGGTTCATAGTCATAGGCTGTGTCCCACATGGCACCCTATTCCTAACATAGTGCACTACATAAGGAACTAGGGTGCCATTTGGGACGTAACCATAGTGATACCTGGGCTTTGTGAGAATGAGGACATACTGTATACCAGAAGGATGCAGGTCTTTTCATGCAAATCAATGCATACAGCATGCATGACTGACTGTAACTCCTAACAGTGTTGTGTTGTTTGATAGATTAATTATTTATGATTTATTTTGCAGCTATCTGGTCCTTTGTGTGTTGATGTAATATCTTTCCCCCCCTTTTGTCATCATCAAAGCATGTGCTTATATGAGTTTCCATCCTTAGGGAGATGGCGATAGCCGCACCTGGCTTGCCTGCACATCATTCTTGGGTAATTGAAACGGATCGTATCAATCTGCTCCATACAGTATAGTGACACAACAGGGCTAAGAGGAGATCAATAACTCAGGGAATGAGGAGTGTGGAGCAAAGACAGTCATTACGTTGAAGGAAAAGAAAAAACAAACATGTACAGCAGTTATAAAGCATCCTGGATTATTTATTGGTTATTTTATGGGGACATTAAAGAGCCTTGAATCACAACAGCCATGAGGTTGTCACTACTCTACCAATCCCTTAGGCATATAGAAGGGTCGATGTATCGAAGGCTAGTCCTCACGTCCACCCCTAAGTCGGCAGTGAAGCACAGTGGATCATTTGGTTTAAATCATGTGGAGAGTAAAGTTTAGCTGATAGCCATCATGTGGCTATCAGCTGTGTTTACTCTGTGAAGCAAAACTTTACTGTTTGGACAGCTTCCTCCAACATATCATTCATCGTTGCTTCTCTAGTTTTCAACAGTCCCCCTAGCCTGATATTGAATAGCTTGGTCAAACCTTATTCCCCCAAAATGTCCATCTAATTGTTACACTGTTGCCAAACAACTGAAGTTGAGTAGGTTGTATAGTACGACTACTGACCAATATTGATGATCGATGACGCCCATGGACAGGGCAGAGGTTCAGAGGTTCTGTCCCATTTCATCTATCTCATTGCCATGAGAGTATGGGGACATTACTTACATCCACTATGACAGGCTCATTGTCCAACCTCCCTTCCAAAAGCCTGGAAGGGATGAGAGAGCCAAGCCTATGGTTCGTAGCTTCAACCCCGCAGCACACACACACACTTACACACACCAACTAATTAATGGACTGCTGAATGTATATACAGTATTTTTAATCTTGCTTTGATTGCACTTTTTAATTATTATCTCTGAAAAGCTACCCAGGAAAGGACTGAAAATAGCCCATATTTATATATGTAGCCTTAGAAATAAGGTTAATGAAATCAATAACTTGCTAACATCAGATAATATTAAAATATTAGCCATTTCTGAGACTCACTTAGATAATTAATTTGATGATACAGCAGTAGCAATACAAGGATATAACATCTATAGAAGAGACAGGAATGCTTATGGGGGAGGTGTTGCTGTACAGTGAGGGAAAAAAGTATTTGATCCCCTGCTGATTTTGTACGTTTGCCCACTGACAAAGAAATGATCAGTCTATAATTTTAATGGTAGGTTTATTTGAACAGTGAGAGACGGAATAACAACAACAAAAATCCAGAAATACGCATGTCAAAAATGTTATAAATTGATTTGCATTTTAATGAGGGAAATAAGTATTTGACCCCTCTGCAAAACATGACTTAGTACTTGGTGGCAAAACCCTTGTTGGCAATCACAGAGGTCAGATGTTTCTTGTAGTTAGCCACCAGGTTTGCACACATCTCAGGAGTTGAGTCCCACTCCTCTTTGCAGATCTTCTCCAAGTCATTAAGGTTTCGAGCCTGACGTTTGGCAACTCGAACCTTCAGCTCCCTCCACAGATTTTCTACGGGATTAAGGTCTGGAGACTGGCTAGGCCACTCCAGGACCTTAATGTGCTTCTTCTTGTGCCACTCCTTTGTTGCCTTGGCCTTGTGTTTTGGGTCATTGTCATGCTGGAATACCCATCCACGACCCATTTTCAATTCCCCTGGCTGAGGGAAGGAGGTTCTCATCCAAGATTTGACGGTACATGGCCCCGTCCATCTTCCCTTTGATACGGTGAAGTTGTCCTGTCCCCTTAGCAGAAAAACACCCCCAAAGCATAAGGTTTCCACCTCCATGATTGACGGTCGGGATGGTGTTCTAGAGGTCATAGGCAGCATTCCTCCTCCTCCAAACACGGCGAGTTGAGTTGATGCCAAAGAGCTCGATTTTGGTCTCATCTGACCACAACACTTTCACCCAGTTCTCCTCTGAATCATTCAGATGTTCATTGGCAAACTTCAGACGGGCCTGTATATGTGCTATCTTGAGCAGGGGGACTTTGCGGGCGCTGCAGGATTTCAGTCCTTCACGGCGTAGTGTGTTACCAATTGTTTTCTTGGTGACTATGGTCCCAGCTGCCTTGAGATCATTGACAAGATCCTCCCGTGTATTTCTGGGCTGATTCCTCACCGTTCTCATGATCATTGCAACTCCACGAGGTGAGATCTTGCATGGAGCCCCAGGCCGAGGGAGATTGACAGTTCTTTTGTGTTTCTTCCATTTGCAAATAATCGCACCAACTGTTGTCACCTTCTCACCAAGCTGCTTGGCGATGGTCTTGTAGCCCATTCCAGCCTTGTGTAGGTCTACAATCTTGTCCCTGATATCCTTGGAGAGCTCTTTGGTCTTGGCCATGGTGGAGAGTTTGGAATCTGATTGATTGATTGCTTCTGTGGACAGGTGCCTTTTATACAGGTAACAAGCTGAGATTAGGAGCACTCCCTTTAAGAGTGTGCTCCTAATCTCAGCTCGTTACCTGTATAAAAGACACCTGGGAGGTAGAAATCTTTCTGATTGGGGTCAAATACTTATTTCCCTCATTAAAATGCAAATCAATTGATAACATTTTTGACATGCGTTTTGCTGGATTTTTTTGTTGATATTCTGTCTCTCACTGTTCAAATAAACCTACCATTAAAATTATAGACTGATCATTTCTTTGTCAGTAGGCAAACATACAAAATCAGCAGGGGATCAAATACATTTTTCCCTCACTGTATATATTCAGAGCCATATCCCTGTAATGCTTAGTGAAGATCTTATGTCAAGTGTTATTGAAGTGTTGTGGTTGCAGTTTCACCTGGCACATCTAAAGCCTTTTCTTTTTGAGTGTTGCTATAGGCCACCAAGTGCTAACAGGCAGTATCTAAATAATATGTGTGAAATGCTTGATAGGGTATGTGATGTAAACAGAGAGGTCTACTTTCTTGGGGACCTGAATATTGACTGGTTTTCATCAAGCTGTCCGAAGCTTCTTACTGTAACCAGTACACTACAGGAACACAATCATCCACATGTATTGATCACATTTTTACTAATACTGTAGAACTTTGTTCTAAAGCTGTATCCATACTCATTGGATGCAGTGATCACAATATATTGGCTATATCCAGGAAAGCCAAAGTTCCAAAAGCTGGACCTAAAATAGTGTATAAGAGAACATACAACATATTTTGCTGTGACCTTATGTGGATGATGTTGCAAATATGTGACCTTGATTCGGACTTATGTAGAAAAATTTGAAATTGTGTTTTTCACATTGGATAAAAGCAGAGACACAGAGCTACAAAATGGTATATCATACACTGCATTTAAGGGAACAATGGGAAAGTAATTCTGCTTTGAAAGTTGATAAACTTGTAATCTCACTTTTGAGAAAATGGCCTTTGAATGTTTTGGTTCCTACTGAAGAGCTCTTCTTTGTCCACACCCATTCAGCGTCGTTCACACCCTCTTAAGCTTTAGCCCCACCCATCTCGTTTTGCTCTCGGAGCGTTCAGAGCGCACACTTGATGAACTGGCCAATGAGTAGGGTTGATCCGAGCGTTCAGACCTCACAACAGCAGTCAAGCACCCAAGCTAACTGCCTAACATTGGCTAGCTTGCTAGCTACTTCCAGACACAACATTGGGATTATGGTTCATTGTTTACCTCAGCAGAGCTGGTTAGGCTGTTTTCATGTTATCCAGAGCATTGGTGACTGTAACTGTGCTGCTGGCAACAATTTAAGTACGCTTTTATGCCCCCGAAATGGTTATTTGCATAGGGGAGTCTTTTGTTAAGACATGCAGCTAGCTAGCTAGGTAAACAATGAACCATAATCCCAAATCGTGACGTTACTACCATGCATGAATCTGCAGGTAGCTAACCAACCAGGTTCAATGTTAGCTAGCTAACATTAGACTCTAACTAGCCAAGCAAATGGCTCTGAGATATGAATAATAAGATTATATACGTAACATTAGCTAGCGTGCCAGCCAGCTAATGTTAGCTAGCTAGCTAAACAATTAACCATAATCCCAACTCCTGATGTTACTACCCTGCATGAATCTGCAGGTAGCTAACCAACCAGGTTCAATGTTAGCAAGCAAATGGCTCTGAGATACGAATAATAAGATCATACACGTAATGTTAGCTAGCAAGCCAGCCAGCCAGCTAACGTTAGCTAGCCAGCTAGCTAACAGCACACTAACTTGAAATGAAACCCCTTTCTGTCAAAATTTGAAATGTGTAATATCCGAAAATGTAGCTAGCTAGACTATCTTACCCATATACAGGTGAAGTCGGAAGTTTACATACACCTTAGCCTATTATATTTAAACTCAGTTTTTCACAATTCCTGACATTTAATCCTAGTTAAAATACCCTGTTTTAGGTCAGTTAGGATCACCACTTTATTTTAAAAATGTGAAATGTCAGAATAAAAGTAGCGGGGATGATTTATTTCAGCTTTTATTTATTTCATCACATTCCCAGTGGGTCATAAGTTTACATACACTCAATTAGTATTTGGTAGCATTGCCTTTAAATTGTTTAACTTCTGTCAAACGTTGTGGGAAGCCTTCCACAAGCTTCCCACAATAAGTTGGGTGAATTTTGGCCCATTCCTCCTGACAGAGCTGGTGTAACTGAGTCAGGTTTGTAGGCCTTGCTCGCACACGTTTTTTCAGTTCTGCCCACAAATTTTCTAAAGCATTGAGGTCAGGTCTTTGTGATGGCCACTCCAATACCTTGAATTTGTTGTCCTTAAGCCATTTTGCCACAACTTTGGAAGTATGCTTGGGGTCATTGTCCATTTGGAAGACCCATTTGCGACCAAGCTTTAACTTCCTGACTGATGTCTTGAGATGTTGCTTCAATATATCCACATAATTTTCCTTCCTCATGATGCTATCTATTTTATGAAGTGCACCAGCCCCTCCTGCAGCAAAGCACCCCCAAAGCGTGATGCTGTCACCCCCGTGCTTCACTGTTGGAATGGTGTTCTTCGGCTTACAAGCATCCCCCTTTTTCCTCCAAACATAAACAGTTCTATTTTTGTTTCATCAGACCAGAGGACATTTCTCCAAAAAGTACGATCTTTGTCCCAATGTGCAGTTTCAAACCGTAGTCTGGCTTTTATATGGCGGTTTTTGAGCAGTGGCTTCTTCCTTGCTTAGCGGCCTTTCAGGTTATGTCGATATAGGACTTGTTTTACTGTGGATATAGATAGTTTTGTACCTGTTTCCTCCAGCATCTTTACAAGGTCCTTTGCTGTTGTTCTGGGATTGATTTGCACATTTCACATCAAAGTATGTTCATCTCTAGGAGACAGAACGCGTCTCCTTCCTGAGCGGTATGACAGCTGCGTGGTCCTATGGTGTTTATACTTGCGTACTATTGTTTGTACAGATGAATGTGGTACCTTCAGGCATTTGGACATTTCTCCCAAGGATGAACCAGACTTGTGGAGGTCTACAATTATTTTTCTGAGGTCTTGGCTGATTTCTTTTGATTTTCCCATGATGTCAAGCAAAGAGGCACTGAGTTTGAAGGTAGGCCTTGAAATACATCCAGAGGTACACCAGAAATTGACTCAAATTATGTCAATTAGCCTATCAGAAGCTTCTAAAGCCATGACATCATTTTCTGGAATTTTCCAAGCTGTTTAAAGGCACAGTCAACTTAGTGTATGTAAACTTCTGACCTACTGAAATTGTGATACAGTGAATTATATGTGAAATAATCTGTCTGTAAACAATTGTTGGAAAAATTAGCCAAAAGTAAATGGCCCAACCCACTTGACAAAACTATAGTTTGTTAACAAGAAATTTGTGGAGTGGTTGAAAAACGAGTTTTAATGACTCCAACCTAAGTGTTTGTAAACTTCCGACTTCAACTGTATATTTCATGCATGATGGACGTGTCTCCCTGTCACGGATGCCATGCTTGCCCTTAGTTTGAAGATGTAATCCGGAGACAGGTGTTTTCTCCATCTCTTTAGCTATCATACTCTAATTCCACTGATTTCAAAACTCGATCCTCCAGAAAGTGGAGAGCAACACTTATGCAGCTCCACTACACGATACATTAGAAAAAAACCTGTGGTAGACAGGATTATCTACACATACTGACCAGCTCAAATAGACAGAAGCGTGCTATATGGCAGACCAATCAGAACTCCTCTCTCGGCATGTCCAGCCCACTCATTGTCTCAGCCAATCTTGGCTAGTGGGAAGGTTGCTGTCTTTTTCTGTGGCTTAACCAACTAGGCTGGAAATATAACAATTTTATTAATATTAACAGATGGCATACAAGTTTGTTATTTAGGCACATGAAAGTTCCTATTTTCCAGAAGGCATTTCTGCCAAAAAACGCATTTTGATAAAAAAAAAAGTTTACGTTCAAATGTCTCTCCTGTGAAGTGGTGACCCGCAACATACGCCTAGTTTCCTGAAACGAGTCACATATATTCATGTATTTGTCACATATTTGTTGGTCTGATGTGTTTAATACATTTTACATTTTACTCATTTAGCAGACGCTCTTATCCAGAGCGACTTACAGTTAGTGAGTGCATACATTTTCATACTGGCCCCCCATGGGAAACGAACCCACAACCCTGGCGTTGCAAGCGCCATGCTCTACCAACTGAGCATTAATAAGGAGCAAACAGAGCCTGCACTTGATTAATTTATGAAATTGCTCATTCCAATTATTGATAAACATGCACCTGTTAAGTGACTGACTGTTAGAACTGTTACGGCTCCATGGATTGATGAGGAATTGAACAACTGTATGGTTGAAAGATATTAGCCACTCCTTTTACTCCATACAGTAAGTCTGGCTGCACATCTGATTGGCTGATTTACTGCAAGTTGAGAAATTATGTGACTAAATGTAATTAAAAGAAGAAGAAAGTGTCTTATGAAGCCAAGATCAATGATTAAAAGAATTATGGAAATATTTTCTTTAAATGAAATTATGGGCAGAAAGACAAATTCAACTCCATCTTTCATCGAATCAGATGGCTTCTTCATCACAAAACCGTTTGATGTTGCCAATTATTTGAATTATTACTTCATTGGCAAAGTGGGCAAACTTAGGCAGAAAATGCCAAAAACGAACAGTGAGCCATCGTACTCATGTATACTCATTGCATAGAATTTTGTAAAGTTAGTGTGGGAGAGGTGGAAAAAATGATTGTTATCGATCAATAATGACAAACCTCCTGGCATTGAAAACTTAGGATGGTAGCTGACTCTATAGCCACTCCTATCTGTCATATCTTTAATCTGAGCATCGAGGAAAATCTTTGTCCTCAGGCCTGGAGGGAAGCCAAAGTCATTCCGCTACCAAAGAGTGGTAAAGCAGCGTGTACTGCTTCTAACAGTAGACCTATCAGCTTGCTGCCAGCTCTTAGCAAACTGTTGGAAAAAAATGTGTTTTACCAAATACAATGCTACTTCTCTGTAAACAAATTAACAACAGACTTTCAGCATGCTTATAGAAAAGGGCACTCAACATGTACTGCACTGACACAAATGACTGATGATTGGTTGAGAGAATGTATGCTGATCATTCAACCATATACATGTCAGCAACCACAGCTAATGAAGTCACTGAAACCCTTAACAAAGAGTTGCATTCTGTTTAGGAATGGGTGGCCAGTAATAAAATGGTCCTGAACATTTCTAAAACTAAAAGCATTGTATTTGGAACAAATCATTCCCAAAGTTCTACACCTCAGCTGAATCTGGTAATGAATGGTATGGCTGTTGAACAAGTTGAGGAGACTAAATTACTTGGTGTTACCTTAGATTGTAAACTGTCATGATCAAAACATATAGATTCAATGGTTGTAAAGATTGGGAGAGGTATGTCCGTAATAAAGAGACGCTTTGCTTTTTTGACACCACACTCCACAAAGAAAGTCCTGCAGGCTCTAGTGTTATCGTTTCTTGATAATTGTCCAGTCATATGGTCAAGTGCTGCAAAGAAAGACCTAGTTAAGCTGCAGTTTCTTCAAGTGCAGTCGCAAAAACCATCAAGCGCTATGATGAAACTGGCTCTCATGAGGACCGCCACAGGAATGGAAGACCCAGAGTTACCTCTGCTGCAGAGGATAAGTTCATTACAGTTACCAGCCTCAGAAATTGCAGCCCAAATAAATGCTTCACAGAGTTCAAGTAACAGACACATTTCAACATCAACTGTTCAGAGGAGACTGTGTGAATCAGGCCTTCATGGTCGAATTGCTGCAAAGAAACCACTACTAAAGGACACCAATAAGAAGAAGAGACTTGCTTGGGCCAAGAAACACAAGCAATGGACATTAAACGTGGAAATTTGTCCTTTGGTCTGGAGTCCAAATCGGAGATTTTTGGTTCCAACCGCCGTGTCTTAGTGAGACGCGGTGTGGGTGAACGGAGGATCTCCGCATGTGTATTTCCCACCGCAAAGCATGGTGGAGGAGGTGTTATGGTGTGGGGGTGCTTTGATGGTGACACTGTCTATGATTTATTTAAAATTCAAGGCACACTTAACCAGCATGGCTAGCACAGCATTCTGCAGCGATACGCCATTCCATCTGGTTTGGGTTTAATGGGACTATCATTTGTTTTTCAACAGGACAATGACCCAAAACACCTCCAGGCTGTGTAAGGGCTATTTTACCAAGAAGGAGAGTGATGGAGTTCTGCATCAGATGACCTGGCCTCAACAATCCCCCGACCTCAACCAAATTGAGATGGTTTGGGATGAGTCGGACCGCAGAGTGAAGGAAAAGCAGCCAACAAGTGCTCAGCATAAGTTGGAACTCCTTCAAGACTGTTGGAAAAGCATGCCAGGTGAAGCTGGTTGAGAGAATGCCAAGAGTGTGCAAAGCTGTCATCAAGGCAAAGGGTGGCTATTTGAGGAATATCAAATATCAAAGATATTTTGATTTGTTTAACACTTTTTTGGTTACTACATGATTCCATATGTGTTATTTCATAGTTTTGATGTCTTCACTATTATTCTAAAATGTAGAAAATAGTAAAAATAAAAGAAAAACCCTTGAATGAGTAGGTGTTCTAAAACTTTTGGCTGGTAGTGTATGTCTAACTGATAGATGCACACACACACTGATAATGTCTTTAAATGTACAGTGAGGGAAAAAAGTATTTGATCCCCTGCTGATTTTGTACGTTTGCCCACTGACAAAGAAATGATCAGTCTATAATTTTAATGGTAGGTTTATTTGAACAGTGTGAGACAGAATAACAACAACAACAAAATCCAGAAAAACACATGTCGAAAATGTTATAAATTGATTTGCATTTTAATGAGGGAAATAAGAATTTGACCCCCTCTCAATCAGAAAGATTTCTGGCTCCCAGGTGTCTTTTATACAGGTAACGAGCTGAGATTAGGAGTACACTCTTAAAGGGAGTGCTCCTAATCTCAGTTTGTTACCTGTATAAAAGACACCTGTCCACAGAAGCAATCAATCAATCAGATTCCAAACTCTCCACCATGTCCAAGACCAAAGAGCTCTCCAAGGATGTCAGGGACAAGATTGTAGACCTACACAAGGATGGAATGGGCTACACGACCATCGCCAATCAGCTTGGTGAGAAGGTGACAACAGTTGGTGTGATTATTCGCAAATAGAAGAAACACAAAATAACTGTCAATCTCCCTCGGCCTGGGGCTCCATGCAAGATCTCACCTCGTGGTGTCACGAGTTGCAAAGCCAGAACCCAGAAGCAGACCAGGACAAGGTAAGTTGAAACGAAGGTGAGTGTTTATTTACAATTCAAGAGTGATGCTGAATAATCCAGGGAACAGAGCGGGCGGCGTTGATTAGTTGTTGGGGGTGCAGTGGTTGATCCCATCATGGGTCGGCAGCCGCCGACCACCAGGCAGAGGTTGGATGAAGGTTCCGGACGGGTGATGTTCATGGCTAACGATCCGGCAGGGAATGGATGTTAGGCCAGAGCCTAAGAAGGGTGATGATCAGGACCAGGTGTGCAGATTGCTGATGGGATGCAGGTGCGGAAATCAAGAGGGCTCCCCGGAGCGTTCCAGAACCCTCGGGAAACTGGAGATCACGAGCAGAAAAAACTAGTCCCCAGACAGGACCCGACTCAGACTGCCGGGATCGTTACAGTACCCCCTCCGACGAACGCCACCGGGCGGACTCCCGGAGCGCCAGGATGGAGGCGGTAGAAGTCACGGATGAGGTCAGCATCTAGGATCTGTCGCCGGGAATCCAACTCCTCTCTTCAGGACCATACCCCTCCCAGTCCACGAGATACTGGAAACCCCGGCCCCGCCGTCTGGAATCCATGATTCGTCGCACTGTGTAGGCAGGACCACCTCCGATCATCCGAGGAGGAGGAGGAGGAGGCGGAGGAGGCAACAGAGGACTGAGGAAAACCGGCTTGAGGCAGGAGACATGAAAGGTGGGATGGACTCTGAGCGTCCTCGGTAGTTTGAGTCGAACTGCCACTGGATTGATCACCTTCTCCACCACAAACGGACCAATGAACTTCGGTAACAACTTCCTAGACTCAGTCCGTAACGGAAGATCCCGTGTGGCCAACCAGACCCTATCTCCGATGGTATAGGTGGGAGCGGGGATCCGGCGACGATTCGCCTGGAGCTGATACCGGTCCGAAACTCTAAGGAGTGCCTTTCTGGCCCGATGCCAGGTCCGGTGGCAACGACGAATATGGGCCTGAACAGAGGGCACTGAGAGCTCCTTCTCCTGAGAAGGGAACAAGGGAGGTTGGTAGCCATACAGGCACTGGAAGGGAGACATCCCAGTGGCAGATGTAGGGAGAGTATTGTGGGCATACTCAACCCAAGGCAACTGAGAGACCCAGGAGGTGGGGTTGGAAGAGACCAGGCAGCGTAGCGTGGTTTCCATCTTCTGGTTGGCTCTCTCCGCCTGACCATTGGATTGGGGGTGAAAACCAGATGTGAGACTGACTGTAGCTCCAATGGCCAAACAGAAGGACTTCCAGACAGCAGAGGTAAACTGAGGGCCACGGTCGGAAACGATATCACTGGGCAACCCCGTGGACCCTGAAAACCTCCCTAACCAGGATCTCGGACGTCTCCGAGGCAGAGGGAAGCTTGGCAATTGGCACAAAGTGGGCGAACTTGCTGAATCTGTCCACGATAGTCAGAACGACCGTGTTCCCCTCAGAACGGGCAACCCAGTGACGAAGTCCAGGGCCAGATGCGACCATGGTCGCCGGGGAATAGGAAGGGGGTGAAGTAGTCCAGAGCTGGGCCGATTGGTACTCTTATTCTGCGCACACACTGGACAGGCAGCAACAAAACCCCGAGTATCCTCGGCCATGGCAGGCCACCAAAACGTCTGCGAAGAAACGCCATTGTCCGAGCCACGCCAGGGTGACAAGCCATCTTGCTGGCGTGGGACCATTTGAGGACAGCAGGACGAACTGACTCAGGCACAAACAACCGACCGGGTGGACCGTTACCGGGACCGGGCTGAGTCCGAAGGGCCGCCAGCACCTCCTCCTCAATCTTCCACATAACTGCTCCCACGACGCAGTTCCGGGGGAGAATTGTCTCGGTCTTGGACCCACTCTCCTCCGTCTTGGAGAACATCCGGGACAAGGCGTCCGCCTTGCCGTTCTTAGATCCAGGTCGGAACGTCAGGGAAAACTTGAATCGTCCGAAAAACAACGCCCACCTGGCCTGACGGGAGTTGAGACGTTTAGCCGATTGCACGTAAGCAAGATTCTTGTGGTCAGTCCAGACAATAAACGGTTGCTCCGCCCCCTCCAACCAGTGGCGCCACTCCTCCAAGGCAAGTTTCACCGCGAGAAGCTCCCGGTTACCCACATCGTAATTCCTCTCCGCAGGCGAAAGGGCGACGAGTAGTAGGCGCAGGGATGGAGTTTACTGTCCGTGGAGCATCGCTGCGACAGGATGGCGCCAACTCCCACATCAGACGCGTCCACTTCAACGACGAACTGACGGGCCGTGTCCGGTTGAGAGAGAATCGGTGCGTTGGTGAATCGCCTCTTCAAATCCAGAAACGCTCGATCCGCCTCCGGATTCCACTTGAAGGTCCTGATACTGGAAGTCAAGGCAGTTAACGGAGCGGCCACACGGCTGTAATCCCGGATGAATCTGCGGTAGAAATTCGCAAACCCCAAAAATCTCTGGAGCTGCAATCTCGCACCGGGCTGGGCCCATTCCAGAACCGCTCTAACCTTCTCCTGGTCCATCCTAATCTCTCCCTGGAGATGATGTACCCGAGAAAGGATGTCGTGTGGGCGTGAAACTCGCACTTCTCGGCCTTCACGAACAGGCGATTCTCCAACAATCGCTGCAGAACCTGCCGGACATGCTGGACGTGGTCGGAAGGTTCCTTCGAGAAGATCAGAATGTCATCCAGGTAAACAAACACAAAGAGACCGATCATATCTCTCAGGACGTCGTTCACCATACTCTGGAATACCGCTGGAGCATTGGTCAGTCCAAACGGCATCACCTGATACTCGAAGTGACCCATCGGTGTATTGAAACCCGTCAACCACTCGTCCCCCCTCTCTGATCTGGACCATGTGATACGCATTGCGTAGGTCTAGCTTGGTGAACACCGTAGCACCCTGTAAGGAGTCGAAGGCAGAACTCATCAAGGGCAGGGGATACTTGTTCTTGACCGTGATGTCATTCAACCCCCGATAATCAATGCACGGTCGAAGAGAGCCATCCTTCTTACCCACAAAGAAGAATCCTGCCCCCAGGGGTGATGACGAGGGACGAACGAGACCAGCAGCTAGGGACTCCTTGATGTAGGTCTCCAAAGCCTCACGTTCAGGTCGGGAGATACTGTATAACCTTCCCTTGGGGTAGACAGCTCCAGGGAACAGGTTGATGGCACAATCATATGGTCGGTGGGGAGGGAGTGACAGAGCCTTCTGCTTACTGAAAACTTCCCCCAAATCGTGATATGTCTCGGGAACCAGGGACAAATCTGGGGGGTTTAGCCTCAATCACCTGACTGGGAACCGAATGGGGACAGGCAGTCTTGAGACAGTTAGCATGACAATCAAGGCTCCAACTCGTTACCTTGCCCGTCACCCAATCGAACGTGGGATTGTGTTCCTTCAGCCAGGGGTATCCAAGGACCAGAGGAACATGGGAAGACGGCAGAATGAAGAATGAAATCATCTCAGAATGATTCCCCGACAACAGCATCTTAACCGGTTCAGTCCTCATCGTGATACGTGCCAGACTACTGCCGTCCAGAGTGGTAGCTTCAATGGCTTCCGGCAATTGCTCCTTGGAAAGCCCCAGCTGTTCCACCAACTCGGCATCTTAGAAAGCTTCCATCGGCACCTGAATCGATAAAAGCGTTAATCGCTAAGCTCTGATTCCTGTTCATAAGGGTAGCCGGGAAACGGGGTCTGACAGAGGTATTGAGAGGTCGAAACTGGCTCGCTAAAAGTCCTCCCAACTTTAGCGAGCCGCGCGGTTTGACGACCCGACTGGAACCTGAGAAGCTGATCGGTTGGACGGAACCCATTGCTTCTCCCTCCTTCGCTCTCGGACTCGATTATCCACCCGAATAGACAAGGCTACCAAGCTGTCCAGGTCACTAGGCTCCGGATAGGAGATCAACTCATCCTTGAGCTGCTCCGACAGACCCTGGTAAACGGCCGCTTGCAGAGACTCCTCATTCCACCCACTCTCCACAGCCAACGTCTTGAACTCGATCACGAAGTCGGCCACGCTGCGAGTTCCTTGGCGAAGCGAAAACAGGCGCCTAGCTGCGTCCCTCCCTCGGACGGAATGGTCGAAGAGCTTCCTCATCTCGGCCGTGAACCCCTGGTATGAAGCCATGCAGGGATCCTGTCGTTCCCCAAACGGCTGAAGCCCACTCCAGCGCTCGACCACGCAGCAACTCAATCACAAAGGCTATCCTAGCCTTGTCTGTGGCATAAGAGTAGGGCTGTAGATCGAACACTAATCCACACTGCATAAGGAAGGAACGGCATCTTCCCAGCTCCCCCTCATATTTATCCGGCGTCGGAACCTTGGGCTCACGGAAGGACACAGCTCCAGAAGCGGCAGGCGAGATGGGTGAAACCGGTAGTGGATCCTCCACCGGAAACTGGCGTTGGTTCTGGACCTCCGTCAGACCGGTAGAAAGGTTCCGAACTGACAACGCGATCTCCTGTAGTACCGTGCTATGATGGCCCAACATCTTCTCCTGCTGGGTAATGGCATGGCGAACAGAGTCCAGGTCCGCTGGGTTCATTACTGGCCGGATCGTTCTGTCACGAGTTGCAAAGCCAGAACCCAGAAGCAGACCAGGACAAGGTAAGTTGAAACGAAGGTGAGTGTTTATTTACAATTCAAGAGTGATGCTGAATAATCCAGGGAACAGAGCGGGCGGCGTTGATTAGTTGTTGGGGGTGCAGTGGTTGATCCCATCATGGGTCGGCAGCCGCCGACCACCAGGCAGAGGTTGGATGAAGGTTCCGGACGGGTGATGTTCATGGCTAACGATCCGGCAGGGAATGGATGTTAGGCCAGAGCCTAAGAAGGGTGATGATCAGGACCAGGTGTGCAGATTGCTGATGGGATGCAGGTGCGGAAATCAAGAGGGCTCCCCGGAGCGTTCCAGAACCCTCGGGAAACTGGAGATCACGAGCAGAAAAAACTAGTCCCCAGACAGGACCCGACTCAGACTGCCGGGATCGTTACACGTGGAGTTGCAATGATCATGAGAACGGTGAGGAATCAGCCCAAAACTACAGGGGAGGATCTTGTCAATGATCTCAAGGCAGCTGGGACCATAGTCACCAAGAAAACAATTCATAACACACCTAGCCGTGAAGGACTGAAATCTTGCAGCGCCCGCAAGGTCCCCCTGCTCAAGAAAGCACATATACATGCCCGTCTGAAGTTTGCCAATGAACATCTGAATGATTCAGAGGAGAACTGGGTGAAAGTGTTGTGGTCAGATGAGACGAAAATGGAGCTCTTTGGCATCAACTCAACTCGCCGTGTTTGGAGGAGGAGGAATAATGCCTATGACCCCAAGAACACCATCCCCACCGTCAAACATGGAGGTGGAAACATTATGCTTTGGGGGTGTTTTTCTGCTAAGGGGACAGGACAACTTCACAGCATCAAAGGGACGATGGACGGGACCATGTACCATCAAATCTTGGGTGAGAACCTCCTTCCCTCAGCCAGGGCATTGAAAATGGGTCGTGGATGGGTATTCCAGCATGACAATGACCCAAAACACACGGCCAAGGCAACAAAGGAGTGGCTCAAGAAGAAGCACATTAAGGTCCTGGAGTGGCCTAGCCAGTCTCCAGACCTTAATCCCATAGAAAATCTGTGGAGGGAGCTGAAGGTTTGAGTTGCCAAACGTCAGCCTCGAAACCTTAATGACTTGGAGAAGATCTGCAAAGAGGAGTGGGACAAAATCCCTCCTGAGATGTGTGCAAACCTGGTGGCCAACTACAATAAACGTCTGACCTCTGTGATTGCCAACAAGGGTTTTGCCACCAAGTACTAAATCATGTTTTGCAGAGGGGTCAAATACTTATTTCCCTCATTAAAATGCAAATCAATTTATAAAATTTTTGACATGCGTTTTTCTGGATTTTGTTGTTGTTATTCTGTCTCTCACTGTTCAAATAAACCTACCATTCAAATTATAGACTGATCATTTCTTTGTCAGTGGGCAAACATACAAAATCAGCAGGGGATCAAATACTTTTTTCCCTCACTGTTTGTCCTTCTAAAGTTTGTCTGTAATGTATTTTTCGTTATACTGTATGTCATTGACATCGGCTAATGGGGATCCTAGTAAATCAAATCAAATCATGCAGGGGCCCGTCTGACAGCTAGCGAGAGCTTCCTCTGTCTAATTGCCATGCAGGGTCCCATCAGAGCATTTGATGGCGCCGGAGAAGATGGCTGCCGTTTTACAGCCCTCTAACCAATTGTACTATTATGTGTGTTTTTTCGCGTTATTTGTAATTTATTCTGTACATAATGTTTCTGCCATCGTCTCTTATAACCAAAAAGAGCTTCTGGATATCAGGACAGTGATTACTCACCTCATATCTTCAATCATTGGAAAATAAATTAGATGACTTACGATTACACTTATTCTACCAACGGGACATTAAAAACTGTAATATCTTATGTTTCACCGAGTCGTGGCTGAACGACGACATAGACAACATACAGCTAGAGGGCTATACGCTACATCGGCAGGATAGAACGGCTGACTCCGGTATGACAAGGGGTGGCGGTCTGTGTATAGTTGTAAACAGCAGCTGGTGCACAAAATCAAATACTAAGGAAGTCTCTAGGTTTTGCTCGCCTGAGGTAGAGTACCTTCTGATAAGCTGTAGACCACACTATTTACCAAGAGAGTTTTCATCTATATTTTTCATAGCTGTCTATTTACCACCACAAACCAATGCTGGCATTAAGATTGCACTCAATGAGCTGTATAAGGCCATAACTAAACAGGAAAATGCTCATCCAGAGGCAGCGCTCTTAGTGGCCGGGGACTTTAATGCAGGGAAACTTAAATCCATTTTACCTCATTTCTACCAGCATGTTAAATGTGCAACCAGAGGAAAAAAACTCTAGACCACCTTTACTCCACACACAGAGATGCATACAAAGCTCTCCCTCGCCCTCCATTTGGCAAATCTGACCATAACTCTATCCTCCTGATTCCTGCTTATAAGCAAAAACTAAAGCAGGAAGCACCAGTGACTCGGTTAATAAAAAAGTGGTCAGATGACGCAGATGCTAAGCTACAGGACTGTTTTGCTAGCACAGACTGGAACATGTTCCGGGATTCTTCAGATAGCATTGAGGAGTATACCACATCAGTCACTGGCTTCATCAATAAGTGCATCGATGACGTCGTCCCCACAGTGACCATACGTACATACCCCAACCAGAAGCCACGGATTACAGGCAACATCCACACTGAGCTAAAGGGTAGAGCTGCCACTTTCAAGGAGCAGGACTCTAACCCGGACGCTTATAAGAAATCCTGCTATGCTCTCCGACGAACCATCAAACAGGCAAAGAGTCAATACAGGACTAAGATTGAATCTTACTACACCGGCTCTGACGCTCATTGGATGTGGCAGGGCTTGAAAACTATTACAGACTACAAAGGGAAGCACAGCCGCGAGCTGCCCAGTGACACAAGCCTACCAGACAAGCTAAACCACTTCTATGCTCGCTTCGAGGCAAGCAACACTGAAGCATACATGAGAGCACCAGTGTTCCGGATGACTATGTGATCACGCTCTCCGTAGCCGATGTGAGTAAGACTTTTAAGCATGTCAACATTCACAAGGCCGCAGGGCCAGACTGATTACCAGGACGTGTACTCCGAGCATGTGCTGACCAACTGGCAAGTATCTTCACCGACATTTTCAACATGTCCCTGACTGAGTCTGTAATACCAACATGTTTCAAGCAGACCACCATAGTCCCCATGCCCAAGGACACTAAGATAACCTGCCTAAATGACTACCAACCCGTAGCACTGGCGTCTGTAGCCATGAAGTGCTTTGAAAGGCTGGTCATGGCTCACATCAACACCATTATCCCAGAAACCCTAGACCCACTCCAATTTGCATACCGCCCCAACAGATCCACAGATGATGCAATCTCTATTGCACTCCACACTGCCCTTTCCCACCTGGACAAGAGGAACACCTACGTGAGAATGCTATTCATTGACTACAGCTCAGCGTTCAACACCATAGTGTCCTCAAAGCTCATCACTAAGCTAAGGATCCTGGGACTAAACACCTCCCTCTGCAACTGGATCCTGGACTTCCTGACGGGTCGCCCCCAGGTGGTATGGGTAGGTAACAACACATCTGCCACGCTGATCCTCAACACGGGGGCCCCTCAGGGGTGCATGCTCAGTCCCCTCCTGTACTCCCTGTTCACCCATGACTGCATGGCCAGGCATGACTCCAACACCATCATTAAGTGGTAGGCCTGATCACCGACAACAGCAAGGGCTGTCGGAGGGGATGAAGGATTAACTCTCCTTCAGGGAGCTGCCTGAGCGACTGGACGGCCTCGCCGACCTCTCGGTGTGGAAACCATGGGAAACCTGATGGACCAAGGGTGGAGCGTTCCCTTATTCTCCCTCTCTGAGCCGGTTCCGGTCATGGGCCTGGACGGCTGGCCGTTTGGGTCGGGCTTCATCACCCGGCGCACTGTCCACGTGCGTGTTCGGGTGGCAGGGGGGCTATGGGAGGATATCAAATTTTTAATTGTGGACTCTCCGGAGTGTCCACTTGTCCTCGGGCACCCCTGGCTGGTCGCCCACAAACCCCGGATAGACTGGTCCACGGGGCGGGTCATCCTGGAGGGAGGATCCGACCCATTCCTGTTCCGATCTCCACCGACCACTCATCAGCCCAAACCACCGTCCCAGACCACCTACCAGTCCTCACCTCTTCCCCAGGTCCCTCACTCCGAATCGCCTACAGCCCTAGCGGCGGGTGCCACTGGGAGGACGGCGGCTACAGACTCCGTCACTGGCCCAGACCTGGCAGGCATTCCCCGGGAGTATTGGGATCTGGGGGAGGTGTTTAGTAAGAGGCGTGCCAAGGGCCTACCTCCTCACAGGCCATATGACTGCGCTATCGATCTCCTGCCGGGCGCCATGCCCACACGAGGCTGCTTGCCCTGTGTGCGTGCACACAAAGAGCTCACGTCAGCCCGTGGCAGGGCTGTTCTGACCCCTGCCTATCCCCAAGCACCCCTGGTCCCACATCTCGCTGGATTTCATTTCCGCCCTACCCCGCTCTGATGGTTACACAGTCATCCTGGTCATTGTGGACCAGTTTTCGAAGGCTGCCCACTTCATTCCCCTTCTAAAACTCCCATCGGCCCGGGAGAGGGCGAAGTTGGTGGTGCAGCACGTTTTACGGGTCCACGGTCTTCCCCAAGATGTGGTGTCGGATCGGGGCCCTCAGTTTGCCTCCAGGTTCTGGAAGGCTTTCGCCACCTGCCTCGCGACCTCCGTCAGCTTGTCTTCCGGCTTCCTTACCCAGTCGAACGGGCAGACGGAGCGCGTCAACCAGGATCTGGAGGGGGTGCTGAGGTGTTACTCCTCCAGCAAACTAGCTACGTGGAGTCAGCGACTGGCGTGGGCAGAGTATGCCAATAACACTCTTCTCTGCTCGTCCTCCAACCTGTCCCCCTTCCAGTGCCAATACGGGTACCAAACCCCCTATTCCCCGAGTAAGAGGAGGAAGCGGCGGTCCCGTCGGTCCATGCTGACATCAGTCGTTGTCGCCGCACCTGGAGGCAGGTACGGGCAGCGCTTAAGCGGGCCTTTGTCAGGACTCAACATCAGGCCAACCGCAGGCGTCGTCCGGCCCCGGTTTTTCGCCGGGGACAGAGGGTGTGGCTCTCCATGTGGGATCTCCCCCTCCGCGTGGAGTCCAGAAAGCTGTCCCCCCGGTTTGTCGGGCCATTCAGATTGGTCAGATGAGTCAACCCAGTGGCCTACCGCCTTTACCTTCCCCCCACCATGCAGGTGCATCCCACGTACCCATGTGTCCCTCCTCAAGCCCGTCGCCACCTGTCCCCTGGCTCCCCCTCCTCGTCCTGTTCCCCCGCTGCGCCTTGTCGGAGAGCAGCCGGCTTTTACTGTGGACCGGATCCTGGACTGCCGACGGTGGGGAGGGGTCGCCAATTTCTGGTGGACTGAGATGGTTATGGGCCGGAGGAGCGGTCCTGGGTGCACAGGAGGGACATTCTGGACCCAGGGCTGATAACAACATTCCGTCGTCTCCATCCGGAGGTGCCGAGGTAAACGGCTGGGGCCGTTCGTTGGGGGGAGGGGGGCACTGTTACAGGAGGGGGTCGCAGTTCCGGAGCGACCCACTAGGTGTCATCCTCTGACAACCTTAGGCACGTCCTTACTCACAGTCTGGACTAATCATCATCCTATTGGTGTCACAGGTGTCTAGCTGTTCACCTGTGTATTTATGCCCTCACTTCCCTGTGTTCCCTTGCTCAGTTTTCTCTGCTAGTTTCTCTATGCTCAGCAGTACTAATCAGTGTCTGATCTGAGAAGTATGTACAGGTACTCGATAAGTGTTCTCCCTGTTTCTTTATTATTTCATTATTGTCTCCTGGCTTCGGGACCACCAGTAAAGATCCTTGTTTTCACCATCTCTGCCTACTGCCTACTGTCTATCCTGCACCGCACCTGGGTCTCACCACACACCAACCCTTACAGACATGTATAGCCTTTTCAAATTGTGTCCCTCAGTAATTTAAGGTATAAATTCCCTGTTGGTGGGGAAATATCTACGGATGCAGAACAGACTCCTTAATTCTCAACAAATCCACTGTATGCCCAGGGCTATAAAGTGCGACCATTCTGCTCGCATATGTTCCTAAATATTTAGCTGTGCGACTTGGACATTTTATTTGGGATCACCAGCACGCCTAGAAAAAAATCTGCCAGATAATAATTGTTGTAATGATTAGGCTTCGCTGTACCGCTGTTTCTGAGTGCCCTAGAGTAAAAAGAGAGTGCAGATTCATGACCGGGTGGTGGCACCACTACTACAGAGAAACCTGCTTGTCTCTAGCCCAAACTGTTCAAAAGTTCAGACCATATTACCACTATGTTTTTTCCTTCTATTTTTCCCCATTGGCGCTGCAGCTTGATGCATCACTGTAGGCAGGCCGCAATTTCTGCCTATCTTCATACTGTACTGTCTCTGATCAAAGCAGTGAATGAATGACAGATTTGCATGTTGTCACACACAGTTGCCATACCAGGCGGTGATGCAACCAGTCAGGATGCTCTCGATGGTGCAGCTGTAGAACTTTTTGAGGATCTGAGGACCCATGCCAAATCTTTTCAGTCTCCTGAGGGGGAATAGTCTTTGTCGTGCCCTCTTCACATTCTTAAAAAGACAGTGTACAATCAATAGGAAACAGTGCTTTTTACACAATGTAGAAACGTAGTAGTCATATGATGCATTTTGCATCATATGATGCTGCATTTTGTGATGCATTTTGCATCATATGATGCTGCGTTTTGCATCATATGATGCAGAATGCATCATACGGGGATGATTTCTGTATTTTGAAAGTTACATATCTTGACCACTTGAGTGCTGACAAGCAAAACATTTTGGGACTAATGAAACAACAATGGACTAATGAAACAAATACCAAAATATCGTTTTTGGGTGGAATTGTCCTTTAATGTTGAGACCTGTGTGTGCCATAACTACAATTTTAACATAATGGAAAAGGAGGAGCCTTTCTGTGTTGTGAAAATTTCCAAAATATATTTGACTACATACATTATATGAAGTCAAAGTCAGGAATAATTTTGTTGGTCAAAGTATGCCTAGGAGTTTTTAAAATTGTTATATTGGATAAGAACATTCCACCCCTCTCTTTGTGCATTTGAAAGTGTGTCAGGAACATTGTAGAGAAGTAGGCCATTGGGGGGCACAGAGTACCAGGAAGTCACTGCAATACCTGTCTCCTGAGAGGGAGTGGAAGTTTATAAATAAACAGCTAAAACATTCATGGAGTACGTTGTGTATTAAAACATGTCCTACCTGTGCCCGTGACCATTCCATCAAATACTGTATCAGATAGCCTATATTTTCTCACTGTTTCAACCCGTGCAAAGTCAAAAATATATTTTTTGGTTTGAGGTTGGTGCTGACTTGTCCTTTAACAAGTACAATCATAGGCAAACAATATTAAGAAAAATAGAAATGTACTTTAAATGATAATGAAGTGAAATGACTGATGCCCTGATTTCAATTTAGGTCCATTTTTTATTCATTTTTATTTCACCTTTATTTAACCAGGTAGGCCAGTTGAGAACAAGTTCTCATTTACAACTGCAACCTGGCCAAGATAAAGCAAAGCAGTGTGGTAAAAACAACAACACAGAGTTACACATGGGATAAACAAAACATACAGTCAATAACACAATAGAAAATCTATATACAGTGTGTGCAAATGTAGTAAGTTATGGAGGTAAGGCAATAAATAGGCCATAGTGCAAAAATAATTACAATTTAGTATTAACACTGGAATGATAGGTGTGCAAGAGATGATGTGAAAATAGAGATACTGGGGTGCAAATGAACAAAATAAATAACAATATGGGGATGAGGTAGTTGGGTGGGCTAATTACAGATGGGCTGTAAAGATAAGTACCCTGCAGGTGACAGGTAGCCTAGCCTATAAGAGCGTTGGGCCAGTAACCGTAAGATCGCTGGTTTGAATCCCGTAGCCGACTAGGTGAAAAATCTGTTGATGTACCCTTGTGTAAGGCACTTAACACTAGTTGCTCTGGATAAGAGTGTCTGCTAAATGATGTAAATGTACCCTGGAATCCTTCTATTTTGCTTGGGGCATTTTTTTCTTCATAAGAGGGCTTGTGGAAAATTCATATTCTCATGAGAACTAAGAAAGCCGCTTGCCTTTTGAGCAGCTTCCAAAATGAGTCATCCATTACCGTGACGTGAACATACACTCTTAGAAAAAAAAGGTGCTATCTTAAACCTAAAATGGTTATTCGGCTGTCACCATAGGATAACCATTTGAAAAACAATTTTTGCTTCCTGGTGGAACCCTTTTTGGTGCTATGTAAAACCCTTTCCACACACACACACACACACACACACACACACCTAATAATAGACCAGCTCACCACCGACTCATTCACACCCACTGTCTCCTGTCCCTCGCTCAGATCACGAGGAGTCACATCCAATCAGAAGCCATCAAATGTCAGGACCGTAAACTAATGGAGGTGCTGTGAGTCAGATTGTTCATTAACAGGAAAAGATGACATCTTCCCCCCCTTTAGCCTCTTTCATCCCCTTCTTTACTCCTCCTTTTACAAGGGTTACAACACAGGCAGCGTCTGCAATGTTATCCTACATTTATATATTTTTAACCAAAAAGCAGTGCACTATAAAGGGAATAGGGTTCCATTTTGGATGCCTACACTATCCTCTCCGTCCTACCAGGGTTACAACACACTCTCTCCCCATGTACTGTCAGATTCACACCTTGTCTATCAGTCGGGCTTCACACAACGACAGGGTCATTTAATTCTCTACCGCTGATGTGAGGAAGGGAGCTTGAGTCTGACAGTCCAAAGGAAGGACTTGATTAGAAGCAAGAATGTAAAGTTGATGTTGCTACTCAAGCTACTGTTATGATTGCTTCTGGAGAGAATATCAGATGAAGGTAAAAGATGAATGCAATAGGACAGAGAAAGTAGAGAGAGAGATGGATGTATTATGTTTAGTCACGCTGGCATTATTCATTTGTATTCGATGACCTTAAAAAATCAAATGTATTTGGTATTTTATCCTTGTAGAATTGTTTGACCAAAGATACATAAAAAAAAGGCTTAACTGGAAGGTATCCCACTTAATTTTCCCTGCTCTTCCTTTCAATATAAATGCAAATCTCCACTTTCATCGTATTCAGACAACTTCACAAAAGTATGTATTAGAGGAAAACTAAGTATAATATAATAAAGCACCATGAAAGAAAACTAGTTAATCGAAGCCATGAATCACAGCGTAGCTAAATGGCGTTTCTGCTTCACATAAAGCACCATGGAGTCCCAAGGCATTATGACACAGCTAATAACCAAGGCATTATGACACAGCTAATAATGTCTACATTATTATTCATATTGTTAGTCATAGTGCTGCTAATGGATGTCACAGTAGTCTACTTACACTGTAGGGGTTTATTACTGCAGTATCATCGTTGTTCAGGGTTGGGTAGGTTACTTTCTAAATGTAATCCATTACAGTTACTAGTTACCTTTCCAAAATTGTAATCAGTAAAGTAACTTGGATTACCCAAACATCTGTAACATAATCTGATTACTTTCAGTTACTTTTAGATGAGTTTCCCCTTAAGAGGCATTAGAAGAAGACAAAAATTAATATTACCAATTGAACCACATCTACTGCAGGATACATCAATGGTGGAGTTTACATAGCTGGCCATAAATGGATGTTGCATTTTACTTGATGGGTTGGTTATGTAGGCTTCTTCTAACCCATTGCTTTCTACTACAGATAATAATGCAATTAGGCTATAACTTAACATTAAAAACCAAAGTCTGTCAGATTTCTAGTAATTCTAATTTAAACCCTTTGATCTTCAAGAATAGGAATTGGAAATATAGACGATACAAATTGTTTTTCCTGACCATAACCCAAAGACAAAGGACTTATTAGCCTACTCTATTGTTGATAATTTTGTTGTCATGGAGGACTGATTGGGCTCATTGCTTTGAGTTGAAAAATAAAATGCTGCTCTCATGGCAAGCTTTGAGCACTACTGAAAGTGTTATTTGCTTGTAAAAAACGAATGCCATATCCTGCTTTTGCTATATGCCTATTGTTTACGTTTTTGATTGTGACACTTTGATATCTTGATAATTTGCAGCTAGTTAAAAGCTGCAATATGTAACTTTTTGGGCGACCCGTCCAAATTCACATAGAAATTTGAGTTATAGATCTGTCACTCTCATTGAAAGCAAGTCTAAGAAGCAGTAGAATGTAGTGTATTAAGATTTACTTTCTTAATGGTTTTAAGTGGAACCTTTGAGGATGTTTATTTTAGTGTCAAGAGGGAATGTTTTAGTGTAACGCCACATACAACAGACAGGAAGTGTGTGTTGTAGACAGGGGATTGGACAGTAGAGGGAGCCACCCATATCTTGGGAAGATTATATATACTGGGTAAAAGCGAAGAAGAGGTTAGAGCGGCCATTGCAATCTGGGACGCCGTTCTCCGGGTGTCATGACACCTGTAACCTCATGCTGAAATCTTGTGATATGAATCAAACTTATGATCAAAGGTTCAGTATGAGCGGACTCCTTTGTTTATCAGCAATAATTGCCAGCATTGACCCGATACTACAAGAACTCCCTCAAACTATTATTCCATAGAGGCTGGGATCCGCACTATGCAGCTGTTGCAAGAGCCCATGTTTCACTGGCTGTCCACTGGTCGCAAAAACAAGGATTGATAGGCAGCTGAAAGTTCTTTAATTAAACCATTATTGGGATAAAATACACATACAGTATACATTTGTGAACAGTCATCTACAACAACCAAGGGACAGATGGCTAAATGAGAGAGCAACAGTGTGATTCACATCGTTGTGCTATGTAGATATCAATAAAAAGTGATATCCGTGTCGCCCTAGGCTACACCCACTGCTTTCGGTCTTACCTCCAAGCGTTTATTCAAAATTAATCGTTGGATGCCGACAGCAGTCGCACCATTGGAAGACATACTGTAACTTGGACTGTAGCCTACAATAGCCTATTCCTGCTCTTTTACTGCGATCCATCAAACGCATTTGATGTGTCATCGTAGTGGTCTCTGACTTGTGGTCAGACTCACTCAGGCAGAACAAACTTAAAATTGAACCTTTTTTCAATGCTGATTTGAATGTCATTAAGAAAACAGAAAGGTGTCATAAATACTTTTTGCGCAAACATCCTTTCTGAAAGTAATCCTAGAAGTAATCATCTAGTTTTTCAAATGTATCTGTAATCAGATTACTACATTTTTGCTGGTAATGCAATAGATTACCGGTACCGTTTTTTTGGGTAATAAATTACATGTAACAACACTGTCGTTGTTAATGGTGACAGTGGCGGTTGGGGTGGTACAATTCACTTAGGCTTTAGTGGTGAAATTCAGTCTCCCTAATTAGCTATGCATATTACAGTTCATACAAAATACCCTAACCAAAAGACATCCATGCATATCTTCATACTTGCTTTCTGCCTATTTGGGAGATGTAGCACTAATCTCTCACTAACAAACCATATTTCTGTTCTTTATTTTCCCTAAAGCTGTGAGAGGAAGTCTGCTAGAGTTTGTGCATGATCTATTTTCGTGTTATTTTCGTCCCCGTGTAGCTCAGTTGGTAGAGGATGGCGCTTGCAACGCCAGGGTTGTGGGTTCGTTTCCCACGGGGGGCCAGTATGAAAATGTATGCACTCACTAACTGTAAGTCGCTCTGGATAAGAGCGTCTGCTAAATGACAAAAAATGTAAATGTTAGCTATCGATTCCAACCAACAAGGTATTTGCAAAAGTTAACATCCAAGCATTCTATTCTAGAATTGCATGATATCACCTGGGAACGGTTATATAGAGCAAGTGAACAGAAAACCTGGTTTCAAAAACAAATAAAGCATCACCTCACAGCACAACACCTCTCCCCCACGTGACCTAATTTTTGTGTGTATGCACAGCAAATTAGATCAGAATTTTAATATCCACAATGTTAAAATGTAATTCTTTCTTAGTAATTACCATATATGTGACCAACCGAAATAGAGTTAAACGAACACTATTCAAAGTGTTGATAAACTAACACCCCAAGACTGTTGGGTCCTTAACTTAAATTAACACTTTATTAGAGCTGATGCTGTTACACTTTGTCAGTGTTAGGGAATGAACACCTGTGGTGTTACACTTTGTCAGTGTTAGGGAATGAACACCTGTGGTGTTACACTTTGTCAATGTTAGGGAATGAACACCTGTGGTGTTACACTGTCAGTGTTAGGGAATGAACACCTGTGGTGTTACACTTTGTCAGTGTTAGGGAATGAACACCTGTGGTGTTACACTTTGTCAGTGTTAGGGAATGAACACCTGTGGTGTTAAAACAACACCCCAAAACGAGTTAGTGTAACACTGTAGGGTGTAAAGCATTATTGGAATATTTATTTCCCAGGTTGCCTTTTGAGGTACCAGTACCAAACATGACTGTGTTTGCTAATGACAGAGACATGGTTGTTGCGTTCGATGGCCTTCAGTCCAGTAGCCTTCACCAAGTGAGTGCCTAAGTGAATATTTTCAATTATTTATGACAATGACATTATTATTTTTTTTTACAATACCATACTTCGACAGCCTAGCTTTACCCTAACACAGTGGTCTGAAACTCCTGGTTTGCAGGCCACATCGTCAAGTCATATTATACTGGCTTGCGTAGTGTTATATAATTCCTATTGGAGTTAGAATATCCAAGAATTTGAGCTTTAATCACCTGCAATCTGAAGTTACAATGACTGCCAAGGTCGGGAAGATTGATAAATGAGACTAGCTAAACCATCTAAACTTGCACAACCATCTCAATAATCAGTGAAATAAGTCCAATTACTTACAGATTGGATTAGTTTTGAAAAAGTTATGTTATTTATCTTTGTGTATAAGATAAATTAATCAATCAATCAATCTATGTGCATGCAGAAACATAGATTTTAAAACAAACTATTCTAAAAAGCAACCTTCAACAAAGAATGCTGGGAAATATGATAATGAGGCCCCTCCCATGTATTTTTCACACTGAGAGAGTTAACGTAAATTGACTCAACGCAGTCGAGTAACAACACCACCTGGTTAACAATTCATTTATTCACCCTGGTGGCGTCAATTTTAATCCCCCTGGTTTTAACCCCATTAGAATCAACACTCAGATAACATTCTCAACACTTTTTACCTCAACAATGAGATTTTAACACACAGCAAATTTGTACTGTGTGTTAAAATCTCTACGATGATTGTGTGTACTGACAGATGCACGCATGTACGCTGTTTTATTTTATTTTTTGTGTGTCTTTAGTTAATAAGTCTGTAATGTCTATGTTTATATTTTAAATGTATGTAAATTATAAAGTATTTTTGTTTGTAATGTATTTTTCGTTATGTGTCGGACCCCAGGAAGACTAGCTGTCGTCATTCTAATAAAAATCGTCAATCATATTCTACATTTCTTAGAAATATTCCATTCCCAAACTAGGTTTCAAACCATCACACACATTATTTTTGACTTTCAAACCTTTTACCTTCTCAATCGGCCTCATATTCATGGACAGACTTGAAAACAGGCTCTGTGTTCTCACAAAATCAATATTCACAAGCAAATTGCATGATACCACCTGGGAATGGTGTTGTGATGCATATCTCGTACTCATGCAGATCCAGCAACTCTGGATCAATGGGGTTATTGTATTTTTTTCTAGGCGGTGCTTTGTACTCACCAACTCCAGCCTTGAGCGAGAGAGTGTGTGCATGCGTGCACATGTTCGGTGTGTGATGCAATGCAGTGAGGTAAAGTTGGAAGCTTTACCTGCCACTGAACAATTCCCTGAAACCATCACCAGAGGTGCAGAGGTAGAAGAAGAGGTGAGAGAAAGTAACAGCTTGCAATTTCAGAGGCTCATAAACAGAGGCTGGCATGGAGGGGGTCTATTCAGACACAAATGAGCCAAAACTTTGGGAACAGATTAGTAAACAGGATATTTCCATTTAATTAACCACGTTTCCCTCCACAGTTTTCATGAAAGTAAAAAATCACTACAGCGGTGATGGAAAAAGGACGTTTCGGTATAATTTTATAAATGCAGACAGATAATTTGTTAATTCGACAGGTGGGATCTTTTTCTGTCTCCAAAATAAAATGGCGGTGAAAATGCCTTTATGCGCAAGTATTAATATAACAACCATCATATTGAAGTAAACTTGGAGTCACGGGGTGTGGTCCTCCCACTACAACTCGGAAAACCATGCAGTTTATTAGGCTACAGATGAAATAAGTTATGGTGATCTTCACAGGGTGGTGAAAGAGCAAGGTGATCTTGATGCTCCTTTCCAATAAATATCGAGGGTCTTATTCTGGTGACATGATGATCGACGCATGACTGCCATTTGACAAATAAAACCCATTATAATCTCATCATCTAGTGTAGACTGGCCTACCCACACAGCCTACCCTGTACCTGCGAGCTGTTAGCTACATTTTTACATTTTAGTCATTTAGCAGACGCTCTTATCCAGAGCGACTTACAGTTAGTGAGTGCATACATTTTATATATATATATATATTTTTTGTACAAACATCCCTGCCGGCCATTCCCTCCCCTACCCTGGACGACGCTGTGCCAATTGTGCGCCGCCCCATGGGTCTCCCGGTCGCGGCCGGCTACAACAGAGCCTAGATTCGAACCAGGATCTCTAGTGGCACAGCTAGCACTGCGATGCAGTGCCTTAGACCACTGCGCCACTCGGGAGTTACAGTGCACGTGTCAAAACCGAGTAGGTACATTTGCTATTTAACACAACAGTTTTTGTTGACAAATCTATCGGTAGAGTTGAAAATGCTATGTAAACACAAAACATGAAAACTTAAGCGAAAAAGTATACAGTACCAGTCAAAAGTTTGGACACGCCTACTCATTCAAAGCTTTTTCTTTATTTTCTACTATTTTCAACATTGTAGAATAATAGTGAAGACATCAAAACTATGAAATAACAGATATGGAATCATGTAGTAACCAAAAACAAATAAAAATATATTTTACATTTAAGATTCTTCAAAGTAGCAACCCTTTGCCTTGATGACAGCTTTGAAGACTCTTGGCATTCTCTCAACCAGCTTCACCTGGAATGATTTTCCAACAGTCTTGAAGGAGTTCCCACATATGCTGAGCACTTGTTGGCTGCTTTTCCTTCACTCTGCGGTCAAACTCATCCCAAACCATCTCAATTGGGTTGAGGTCGGGTGATTGTGGAGGCCAGGTCATCTGATGCAGCACTCCATCAATCTCTTTCTTGGTCAAATAGCCCTTACACAGCGTGGAGGTGTGTTGGGTCATTGTCCTGTTGAAAAACAACTGATAGTCCCACTAAGAGCAAACCAGATGGGATGGCGTATCACTGCAGAATGCTGTGGTAGCCATGCTGGTTAAGTGTGCCCTGAATTCTAAATAAATTACTGACAGTGTCACCAGGAAAGCACCCTCAGACCATCACACCTCCTCCTCCATGCTTCATGGTGGGAATCACACATGCGGAGATAATCTGTTCACCTACTCTGCATCTCACAAAGACACAGCGGTTGGAACCAAAAATCTGAAATCATCAGACCAAAGGACAGATTTCTAATGGTGTCAAGGGGTGCTGAAGGTGGGTGTGGTGCATGAATCAAGCGCAGGACGCAGAAGCTCTGTCCAATAGTGCAATAATCACGTAGAAAATAAGCACAATAAGCCCGAAGGCGAAATCACGGCGCACACAGGCGTCAAACAAACGGTGCACTAACATGTGCGAAAACCCTCTCCAAAACACTGGAGGGAAGTACGTAGCTCCAACACGAAAACAGATGAGCAATCACACACAAAGACAAACACAACCAACGAGAACTAAATAGGACACTAACGAGGACTAACAAGACACAGGTGTACAACATAAAGACAAAACCAAACGAACATGAAACATCGATTGGTGGCAGCTAGTACTCGGGGGACGACGACCGCCGAAGCCTGCCCGAACCAGGAGGAGGAGCAGCCTCGGCGAAACCGTGACAGTACCCCCCTTGACGCGCGGCTCCAGCCGTGCGCCGACCCCGGCCTCGGGGACGACCAGGAGGACGCGGAGCAGGGCGCGCGGGATGGTCCCGGTGGAACTCCGACAGGAGAGATGGGTCTAGGATGTCCCTCCGCGGCACCCAGCACCGCTCTTCCGGGCCGTACCCCTCCCACTCCACGAGATACTGGAGACCCCCCATCCGGAGTCTGGAGTCCAAGATGGACCGAACGGTGTACGCCGGAGCCCCCTCGATGTCCAGTGGGGGCGGAGGAGTCTCTCCTATCTCATTGTCCTGGAGTGGACCAGCTACCACCGGCCTGAGAAGAGACACATGGAACGAGGGGTTAATATTCTTATACTCAACAGGTAGATGTAACCTATAACACACCTCGTTCAATCTTCTCAGGACTTTAAAGGGGCCCCACAAACCGCCGACCCAGCTTCCCGGCAGGGCAGGCGGAGGGGTAGGTTTCTGGTAGAGAGCCAGACTCGATCTCCAGGTGCGTACACCGGCCCCTCACTGCGGTGGAGATCGGCGCTCGCCTTGTGACGAAGGACGGCCCGCTGCAGGTGGACGTGGGCAGCGTTCCACGTCTCTTCCGAGCGCCTCATCCAATCATCCACCGCAGGGGCCTCGATCTGGCTCTGCTGCCACGGTGCCAGAACCGGCTGGTAACCTAACACACATTGGAAGGGGGTTAGGTTGGTAGAGGAGTGGCGGAGAGAGTTCTGGGCCATCTCGGCCCAGGGAATGTACCGTGCCCACTCCTCAGGCCGGTCCTGGCAATCACGACCTCAGAAACCTACCCACATCCTGGTTGACACGTTCTACCTGCCCGTTACTCTCCGGGTGGTACCCTGAGGTAAGGCTAACCGAGACCCCCAAACGCTCCATGAACGCTCTCCAAACACGGGAGGTAAACTGGGGGCCTTGATCAGACACTATATCCTCGGGTACCCCGTAATGCCGGAAGACGTGGGTAAATAGGGCCTCAGCGGTCTGTAGGGCAGTAGGAAGACCCGACATAGGGAGAAGACGACAGGCCTTTGAGAACCGGTCCACAACGACCAGGATGGTGGTATTCCCCTGAGAGAGGGGAAGGTCTGTCACAAAATCCACCGAGAGGTGGGACCATGGTCGTTGTGGAACGGGCAGGGGTTGTAACTTACCCCTGGGCAGATGTCGGGACGCCTTACACTGGGCACACACCGAGCAGGAGGAGACATAAACCCTCACATCCCTAGCCAAAGTAGGCCACCAGTATTTAGTGCTAAGGCAATGCACTGTCCGGCCAATACCCGGATGTCCAGAGGAGGGTGACGTGTGAGCCCAGTAAATGAGTCAATCCCGAATCTCGAGCGGAACGTACTTCCGACCCTCAGGACACTGTGGAGGGCTGGGGTCGGTACGCAACGCTCGCTCGATTTCGGCATCGACCTCCCACACCACCGGTGCCACAAGGCAAGACTCCGGTAGTATGGGAGTAGGCTCAACGGACCTCTCCTCCGTGTCATACCGCTGGGACAGTGCATCTGCCTTACCATTCTGGGACCCAGGGATGTACGTGATTTTAAATACGAACCTGGTGAGAAACATACTCCATCGAGCCTGGCGAGGGTTCAGTCTCCTCGCTGCCCGGATGTACTCCAGGTTCCGATGGTCAGTCAAAATGAGGAAAGGGTGTTGAGCCCCCTCAAGCCAATGCCTCCACACCTTAAGGGCTTGAACTACAGCTAACAGCTCCCTGTCCCCAACGTCATAGTTACGCTCCCGCCGGGCTGAGCTTTTTTGAGTAAAAGCACAGGGGCGGAGTTTAGGTGGCGAGCCGGACCGTTGAGAGAGAACGGCCCCTATACCTGCCTCAGACGCGTCCACCTCAACCTGAAAGGGTACGCGGGATCCGGATGCGCCAGCACCGGAGCCGACGTAAACAGGTCCTTCAGTCTCCCAAAGGCCCTGTCCGCATCAGCTGACCACTGCAGGCGCACCGGACCCCCCTTTCAGAAGGGACGTGATGGGAGCTGCCACCTGTCCAAAACCCCGGATAAACCTCCGGTAGTAATTCGCAAAGCCCAAGAACTGCTGCACCTCTTTTACAGTGGTTGGGGATTGCCAATTACGCACAGCGGACACACGATCCACCTCCATTCTCACCCCTGACGCGGACAACCGATAACCCAAAAAGGAGACCGACTCCTGGAAAAACAGACATTTCTCTGCCTTGACATATAGGTCGTGCTCCAACAGCCTCCTCAATACACGACGCACCAGGGTTACATGCTCGGCTCGGGTAGACGAGTACACCATAATATCATCAATGTACACGACCACCCCTTGTCCCTGCATATCCCGGAAACTGTCATCTACGAAGGATTGGAAGACTGATGGAGCATTCATCAACCCATATGGCATGACAAGATACTCGAAATGACCTGACGTGGTACTAAACGCTGTCTTCCATTCGTCGCCCTCCCTAATGCGCACCAAGTTATACGCGCTCCTGAGATCCAGTTTTGTGAAAAACCGCGCTCCATGCAATGACTCCGTCATGGGTCGCAATCAGAAGGAGTGGATAACTGTATTTCACAGTAATCTGATTGAGACCACGGTAATCAATGCACGGGCGCAACCCTCCATCTTTCTTTTTCACAAAAAAGAAGCTCGAGGAGGCGGGAGAAGTGGAGGGCCGAATGTATCCCTGTCTCAAAGATTTGGCTATGTAAGTCTCCATAGCTTTTCTCTCCTCTTGAGACAAAGGATACACATGGCTCCGTGGGAGCGCTGCTCCTGCCTGGAGATCAATCGCACAATCCCCCTGTCTCTTAAGGAATACCTGGGATAGGATAAAGTAATCCTTCTACCCCCCCCAAAATTGTAAAGTGGTTATCCCACTGGCTATAGGGTGAACGCACCAATTGGTGAGTCGCTCTGGATAAGAGCGTCTGCTAAATGACGTAAATGTGCCCTTGAGCAAGGCACTTAACCCTAATTGCTCCTGTAAGTCGCTCTGGATAAGAGCGTCTGCTAAATGACTAAAATGTAAATGTAAATGTATGAGGAGGCAACTGCGTCGCCCTAGTCTTGCTAAACACGAGAGCTAAATCCCCATATTCAGGCGGAATGTGCAGTGCGGGCACTTGGTTTGGACTTTCCACCGAAGTCGCCCCCACGGAAACACCCAGACATCGCCCCTCGCACTGAGCAGACCACCCATCGAGAGCCCTCTGTTGCCACGAAATAGCAGGGTTATGGGTGCTTAACCAGGGAATTCCCAGCACCACTGGGTACGCAGGAGAGTCGATCAGATACAGCTGTATAGTCTCTTCATGACCCCCTGCGCACACATCCTAAGTGGCGCTGTGATCTCCCTAATCAACCCCGACCCCAACGGGCGGCTATCTAAGGCATGAACGGGAAAAGGTTTGTCAACAGGTAGGAGAGGGATCCCTAAATCTACACAAAACTTCCGATCAACAAAATTCCCAGCTGCGCCTGAATCTACTAGCGCCTTATGCTGGGAATGAGGTGCAACCTGTGGAAAACAAACAGGTATACAAAAGTGCGCAACAGAAAGCTCTGGGTAAGTGGGACGTCTACTCACCTGGGAGGCCCCCCCAGTGCGTGGCCTGTTGTCTTCCCCCCCGGAGAACCCTCCCCAGCACCTGGCCATAGTGTGCCCTCCACGACCACACTTGGTGCAGGAGACAGGCCCCCTCGGGCTCCTCCTCCTCCTTTCTCTAGCGCCGGCACCCCCGAGCTCCATAGGGCTCGGCTCGGAGGTGCCGGAAGGCGGAATGGACGGACCCCCCTCGGGACGTCCACGGGTGGCCAGCAGGGTGTCCAGACGGATGGACATATCGACCAACTGGTCGAAGGTAAGATGGATATCCCTGCAGGCCAACTCACGTTGAACGTCCTCCCGTAGGCTACATCGAAAATGGTCAATGAGGGCCCGTTCATTCCACCCTGCGTCCGCCGCTAGAGTCCGGAACTCTAGAGCAAACGCCTGTGCGCTCCTCCTCCCCTGTCTCAAGTGGACTAGATGCTCCCCCGCCGCTTTGCCCTCAGGTGGATGGTCGAACACGGCCTTGAAGCGACGGGAGAACTCGGCGTAGGAGATGGTGTTGGCGTCCATCTTCCTCCACTCGGCGTTAGCCCACTCCAACGCCTTGCCCGTGAGACAGGAGATGAGGGCGGAAACGCTCTTGTGTCCCGAGGGCACCGGGTGTACAGTGGCCAGGTAGAGCTCCACCTGCAGGAGGAACCCCTGACACCCGGCAGCTGTTCCGTCATACGCCCTCGGGAGCGAGAGCCTAATCCCCCTGGGTTCCGGACCTGGGACTGGTGGACCGGCCGATGGGGTTGGCAGAGTAGGTGGAGGCGTGGGTACCCCGCTGGCCTCCCATCGGTGCAAGGTGTTGATGACGTCCTGTAGAGCGGTCCCCAGTTGTCGTATCTGGTCATCTTGGCCGCGGACATGCTCCTCGAGCGACTCAGGCGTAACTGCAGATTCTGCTGATTCCATTCTGGTGTGTGATTCTGTCAAGGGGTGCTGAAGGTGGGTGTGGTGCATGAATCAAGCGCAGGACGCAGAAGCTCAGTCCAAAAGACTTTAGTGCAATAATCACGTAGAAAATAAGCAAAATAAGCCCGAAGGCGAAATCACGGCGCACACAGGCGTCAACCAAACGGCGCACTAACATGTGCGAAAACCCTCTCCAAAACACTGGAGGGAAGTACGTAGCTCCAACACGAAAACAGATGAGTAATCACACACAAAGACAAACACAACCAACGAGAACTAAATAGGACACTAACGAGGACTAACAAGACACAGGTGTACAACATAAAGACAAAACCAAACGAACATGAAACATCGATCGGTGGCAGCTAGTACTCCGGGGACGACGACCGCCGAAGCCTGCCTGAACCAGGAGGAGGAGCAGCCTCGGCCGAAACCGTGACAAATGGTCTAATGTCCATTGCTTGTGTTTCTTGGCCCAAGCAAGTCCCTTCTTCTTATTGGTGTCCTTTAGTAGTGGTTTCTTTGCAGTAATTCGACCATGGAGGCCTGATTCATGCAGTCTCCTCTGAACAGTTGATGTTGAGATGTGTCTGTTACTTGAGCTCTGTGAAGCATTTATTTGGGCTGCAATTTCTGAGGCTGGTAACTCTAATGAAATTATCCTCTGCAGCAGAGGTAACTCTGGGTCTTTCCTTTCCTGTGGTTGTCCTCATGAGATCCAGTTTCATCATAGCTCAATTGTTTTTTGCGACTGCACTTGTAGAAACTTACAAAGTTCTTGAAATGTTCCGTATTGACTGACCTTCATGTCTTAAAGTAATGATGGACTGTCGTTTCTCTTTGCTTATTTGAGCTGTTCTTGCCATAATATGGACTTGTGACAAGGTAGGGTTGGTATACAGAAGATAGCCTTATTTGGTAAAAGACCAACACAACTAATTGGCTCAAATGTATTAAGAAGGAAATAAATTCCACAAATTAACTTTTAAGAAGGCACACCTGTTAATTGAAATGCATTCCACTACCTCATGAAGCTGGTTGAGAGAATGCCAAGAGTGTGCAAAGCTGTCATCAAGAATAATTTGAAGAATATAAAATATATTTTGATTTATTAAAAACTTTTTTGGTAACTACATGATTCCATATGTGTTATTTAATAGTTCTGATGTCTTCACTATTATTCTACAATGTAGAAAATGGTAAAAGTAAAGAAAAACCCTGGAATGAGTAGGTGTGTCCAAACTATTGACTGGTACTGTAAATGTATATATATACAGTGGGGAGAAAAAATATTTGATACACTGCCGATTTTGCAGGTTTTCCTACTTACAAAGCATGTAGAGGTCTGTAATTTTTATCATAGGTACACTTCAACTGTGAGAGATGGGATCTAAAACAAAAATCCAGAAAATCACATTGTATGATTTTTAAGTAATTCATTTGCATATAATTGCATGACATAAGTATTTGATCACCTACCAACCAGTAAGAATTCCGGCTCTCACAGACCTGTTAGTTTTTCTTTAAGAAGCCCTCCTGTTCTCCACTCATTACCTGTATTAACTGCACCTGTTTGAACTCATTACCTGTATAAAAGACACCTGTCCACACACTCAATCAAACAGACTCCAACCTCTCCACAATGGCCAAGACCAGAGAGCTGTGTAAGGACATCAGGGATAACATTGTAGACCTGCACAAGGCTGGGATGGGCTACAGGACAATAGGCAAGCAGCTTGGTGAGAAGGCAACAACTGTTGGCGCAATTATTAGAAAATGGAAGAAGTTCAAGATGATGGTCAATCACCCTCGGTCTGGGGCTCCATGCAAGATCTCACCTCGTGGGGCATCAATGATCATGAGGAAGGTGAGGGATCAGCCCAGAACTACACGGCAGGACCTGGTCAATGACCTGAAGAGAGCTGGGACCACAGTCTCAAAGAAAACCATTAGTAACACACTACGCCATCCTGCAGCGCACGCAAGGTCCCCCTGCTCAAGCCAGCGCATGTCCAGGCCCGTCTGAAGTTTGCCAATGACCATCTGGATGATCCAGAGGAGGAATGGGAGGTCATGTGGTCTGATGAGACAAAAATAGAGCTTTTTGGTCTAAACTCCACTCGCTGGGTTTGGAGGAAGAAGAAGGATGAGTACAACCCCAAGAACACCATCCCAACCGTGAAGCATGTAGGTCGAAACATCATTCTTTGGGGATGCTTTTCTGCAAAGGGGACAGGACGACTGCACCGTATTGAGGGGAGGATGGATGGGTCCATGTATCGCGAGATCTTGGCCAACAACCTCCTTCCCTCAGTAAGAGCATTGAAGATGGGTCGTGGCTGGGTCTTCCAGCATGACAACGACCCGAAACACACAGCCAGGGCAACTAAGGAGTGGCTCCGTAAGAAGCATCTCAAGGTCCTGGAGTGGCCTAGCCAGTCTCCAGACCTGAACCGTATAGAAAATCTTTGGAGGGAGCTGAAAGTCCGTATTGCCCAGCGACAGCCCCGAAACCTGAAGGATCTGGAGAAGGTCTGTATGGAGGAGTGGGCCTAAATCCCTGCTGCAGTGTGTGCAAACCTGGTCAAGACCTACAGGAAACGTGTGATTTCTGTAATTGCAAACAAAGGTTTCTGTACCAAATATTAAGTTCTGCTTTTCTGATGTATCAAATACTCATGGTCATGCAATAAAATTCAAATTATTTACTTAAAAATCATACAATGTGATTTTCTGGATTTTTGTTTTAGTTTCCGTCTCTCACAGTTGAAGTGTACCTATGATAAAAAATTACAGACCTCTACATGCTTTGTAAGTAGGAAAACCTGCAAAATCGGCAGTGTATCAAATACTTGTTCTCCCCACTGTATACTACTACTGTATATTTGTGTGAAATACATCATCACACACTGATTTTTATCTGCAATAAGTCTGTTCGGAGGAAAATGCCCATATTTTCTTAATGCGGACTTTTGTATATTTGCATGAAAATCTGTCGCCAATTGGATGGAAATCTAGCTAATGACACTTTTAATGGACTCTACTTGTTTTTTTATCATGAAGATATTATAGTAATACAATGTTGACAAACTAAAATATATTGCAGTAGCAAATCATACAAGGGTGATGTGAAAAACAATAATAATAATAATAATATGCCATTTAGCAGACGCTTTTATCCAAAGCGACTTACAGTCATGTGTGCATACATTTTTACATATGGGTGGTCCCAGGGATTGAACCCACTACCCTGGCGTTACAAGCGCCTTGCTCTACCAATTGAGCTACAGAGTTACAGTTCATGTTTATCTCATAACAAACTGCTACTGAAAGCCTACATTTGAAATGAGTCACATTACAGTAGCAATACAAGGATGATGTGAAACATTTTTTTCTTCATTCTCAAATGTTTTTGGGGGGTATATTTAGGTCACACAACGTGCCACTGAAAGTCACCCCTGTTTACTCAAGTGAGAAGTCTGCGCCTTCCTGAAGGAGTGCTGCGCCTAGCAACGCCTAACACATACTACGAGGCACAATAAACATCTGGGCTCATTCTCACAACTGTCAGTTCGTTACAGGGGGGTAGAGGAAGAAGAAACTAAAGTTAGGAAGTTAGGAAATAACAAAAATGGCATGGCTAGTTTGTTTCATTATGTAAGCAACATCACAACACACAGGATAGGAAAGACATGGCCCTCCATGTTGTAGCATTAAAGCATTGACCATTTGGGAAGACCATGTTTTCTTGTTATTTGTGACAAACTACTACCTTACAGCATCAGTTGCAGAGACGTGTTTGTTTGAGCGCTATAGACTAAAGGATGCTCGTATTTTAGGGAAGCACTTTGAATGGTTAATATTTCATCACAAAGCTTCAAGAAATGCCTCCAACTTTTCAGCAGACAGTCAATCTGCACATGTGTTGGAAGGGTATCAGGGAAAACTCAGAGTGAGAGTACCACAAAATACCTCCTCAACAGTACTTGGAGCACATCAACCTTGTACTCTGAGAAACCGATACCTTTTAAATGGTACTGTCCATGGAGCTGAATGTTAACCATAGCATTGAAAGACAATTAGAACACTAATGTATCTATAGCTATAGGTGACCACACAACAGAATAATGCAGCAATATGGGTTAATACACCACACTGCACCTAATAATGCAGCAATATGGGTTAATACACCACACTGGACAGAATAATGGAGAAATATGGGGTAATACACCAATCAATAAAAATGTATTTATAAAACCTTTTTTACATCAGCAGTTGTCACAAAGTGCTTATACAGAAACCAAGCCTAAAACCCCAAAGAACAAGCAATGCAGATGTAGAAGCACGGGCGGCTAGAAAAAACTCCCTAGAAAGGCTGGAACCTAGAAAGAAACCAGGCTCTGAGGGGTGGCCTCTTCTGGCTGTGCAGGGTGGAGACTATAAGAGTACATGGCCATTAAGGTCAGATCATTCTTCAAGATGTTCAAACGTTCATAGATGACCAGCAGGGTCAAATAATAATCACAGTGGTTATAGAGGGTGCAACAGGTCAGATCTTCAGGAGTAAATGTCAGTTGGCAATTCATAGCTGAGCGTTCAGAGGTCGAGACAGCAGGTAGTGTAGAGGGAGAGAGAGGGAGGTTTGACACAGCAGGTCCGGGACAAGGTAGTACGATCGGTTAACAGGTCAGGGTTCCATAGCCGCAGGCAGAACAACAGAAACTGGATCAGCAGCATGACCAGGTGGACTGGGGATGGTGTAACAATCAGCTTGGATCTCAAACCATGCTACAATTAAAAGTTCAAAGAAATACTGTGTTCCTATGAGAGTGACTGAAGAAAGACAGACTAAACGGAATTAAGTGAACAAAGAAGCATATATTGTCATATCTTCAAAACCAATTCAAATAGACACAAAATAAAGTCCAGAATGTCCAAATAGAATCCCAACAAAAGAATAGCCCCAAAGTCAATCAAAAAGCAAAAATGAGCAATCCCCCTTCAAAGTGCAAAAATATAAGTAATCCAATAAAGTCACAAACAAATACAGTCAACAGGACAAATCTCACCAAATGGTTGAGGAAGAGGGAAATCTCACCAAATGGTTTTGGAGATGGGAGAACTAGAGGAAGCATACCTAAGATCACACAGGACACCAGATAAGACAGGAGAATTACACCAGGTATGACAGACTGACCCTAGCCTGAGCCCGAGGACAAGAAGACTCAGTGAGTTGCTGAGCAACAGATTTTTGAAATATGTTTGAGAAGAACGGGAGATTCAATTTAGGCCAATTTTGTAAAAAAGAAATCCAGGTCAAGGTTTGGTTTTTTCAGGAGAGGCTTTATTACTGCCATTTTTAGTGAGTTTGGTTCACATCCGGAGGATAGGGAGCTGTTTATTATGTTCAACATAGGAGGGCCAAGCACAGGAAGTAGCTATTTCAGTAGAGTAGTTGGAATAGGGTCCAGTAGACAGCTGGAAAGTTTAGAAGCCATGACTACTTTCCTGAATGTGTTGAGAGATACAGGATCAAAAACATGAGTGTCTCCATTGATCCGAGGTCCTGGCAGTTCTGTGCATGCTCAGGACAACTGAGTTTTGGAGAAATACGCATATTCAAAGAGGAGTCCGTAATTTGTTTTCTAATGATCTTTCATCATATTTTGTCAAAGAGGTTCATGAATTCATCACTGCTGAAGTGAAGGCCATCCTCGCATGGGGAATGCTGCTTTTTAGTTAGCTTTGCGACAGTATCAAAAATAATGTTGGATTGTTTTTATTCTCCTCAATCAGGTTGGAAAAGTAGGCTGATTGAGCAGCATTGAGGGCTTTTCAATATTTTACGGTACTGTCTTTCCAAGCTAGTCAGAAGACTTCACATTTTGTGGAGCACCATTTCCATTCCAATTTTCTGGGAGCTAGTTTATTTTTAAAATTTTTGTTTTGTTTTAGCGGTGCGACTGCATCTAGGGTATTACGTAAGGTTAAGTTTAGATCCTTGGTTAGGTGGTTAACAGATTTTTATACTCCAACGTCCTTGGGTAGGTGGAGGGAGTCTGGAAGGGCATCTAGGAATGTTTGGGTTGTCAATCCTTGGGTTGGGGTCTAAGTGAATGATTTGTTGCAATTGCAAACATAATAAGATGGTAGTCCGATAGTCCAGTATTATAAGGAAAAACATTTAGATCCACAATATCTATTCCATGGGACAAAACAAGATCCAGGGTATGATTGTGGCAATGCATAGGTCCCAAGATTTCAAGATAGACCCTCAAAAGATGAAAACACAGTATTTTTTCACCCGTAAATGGACATTTGCTGTCATAAAAGTTAGCAACACCTCCGCCTTTGCAGGACGCGAGGGGGATATGGTCACTAGTGTAACCAGGAGGAGAGGCCTCATTTAATGGAGTAAATTCATCAGGCTTAAGCCATGTTTGTCAAGTTTATGATCAGTGGTTAGTTCATGACTATGACTACCTTGGAAGTGAGGGATCTTGTCAGGGTTGAGTGTAGAGGGAACGTGGAATCACACGCAGGACACAGAGATTCAAAAAACAGATGTCTTTAGTGAAGTCCGACAGTACAAGCCAACACGGCAACAGGCCACAGGCGAAACATACGCACACTGGAATGTCCAAAGTAAATGCGCACAACGTGCAGGACTCTCTTAAACAAAATGAAATACAGAGAGCACAGAACAGCGGACCAACAACAACACGTGACATCGAACAATTACACACAACACCTGACCAAACACAAGAGAACTAAATAGGGTGCCTAATGAACATTAACAACGAACAGGTGTAACAAACAGACAAAACCAATCTAACATGAAACATCGAACGGTGGCAGCTAGTACTCCGGAGACGACGACCGCCGAAGCCTGCCCGAACAAGGAGAAGGAGCCGCCTCGGCCGAAACCGTGACAGATCTACAGTTGAAGTCGGAAGTTTACATACACTTAGGTTGGAGTCATTAAAACTTGTTTTTCAACCACTCCACAAATTTCTTGTTAACAAACTATAGTTTTGGCAAGTCGGTTAGGACATCTACTTTGTGCATGACACAAGTAATTTTTCCAACAATTGTTTAGAGACAGATTATTTCACTTATAATTCACTGTATCACAATTCCAGTGGGTCAGAAGTTTACATACACTAAGTTGACTGTGCCTTTAAACAGCTTGGAAAGTTCCAGAAAATGATATCACGGCTTTAGAAGCTTCTGATAGGCTAATTGACATAATTTGAGTCAATTGGAGGTGTACCTGTGGATGTATTTCAAGGCCTACCTTAAAACTCAGTGCCTCTTTGCTTGACATCATGGGAAAATCAAAATAAATCAGCCAAGACCTCAGAAAGAAATGTGTAGACCTCCACAAGTCTGGTTCATCCTTGGGAGCAATTTTCAAACACCTGAAGGTACCACGTTCATCTGTACAAACAATAGTACGCAAGTATAAACACCATGGGACCATGCAGTCGTCATACCGCTCAGGAAGGAGACGCGTTCTGTCTCCTAGAGATGACCGTACTTTGGTGCGAAAAGTGCAAATCAATCCCAGAACAACAGCAAAGGACCTTGTGAAGATGCTGGAGGAAACAGGTACAAAAGTATCTATATCCACAGTAAAACAAGTCCTATATCGACATAGCCTGAAAGGCCGCTCAGCAGGTCCTCTGTAGCTCAGCTGGTAGAGCACGGCGCTTGTAACGCCAAGGTAGTGGGTTCGATCCCCGGGACCACCCATACACAAAAAAAAATGTATGCACGCATGACTGTAAGTCGCTTTGGATAAAAGCGTCTGCTAAATGGCATATTTAAAAGAAAGAAGCCACTGCTCCAAAACCGCCATTAAAAAGCTAGACTACGATTTGCAACTGCACATGTGGACAAAGATCGTACTTTTTTGAGAAATGTCCTCTGGTCTGATGAAACAAAAATATAACTGTTTGGCCATTATGACCATCGTTATGTTTGGAGAAAAAAGGGGGACTTGCAAGCCGAAGAACACCATCACAACCGTGAAGCACGGGGGTGGCAGCATCATGCTGTGGGGGTGCTTTGCTGCAGGAGGGACTGGTGCACTTCACAAAATAGATGGTATCATGAGGAAGGAAAATTATGTGGATATATTGAAGCAACATCTCAAGACATCAGTCAGGAAGTTAAAGCTTGGTTGCAAATGGGTTTTCCAAATGGACAATGACCCCAAGCATACTTCCAAAGTTGTGGCAAAATGGCCTAAGGACAACAAAGTCAAGGTATTGGGGTGGCCATCACAAAGCCCTGACCTCAATCCTATAGAAAATGTGTAGGCAGAACTGAAAAAGCGTGTGCGAGCAAGGAGGCCTACAAACCTGACTCAGTTACACCAGCTCTGTCAGGAGGAATGGGCCAAAATTCACCCAACTTATTGTGGGAAGCTTGTGGAAGACTACCCGAAACGTTTGACCCAAGTTAAACAATTTAAAGGCAATGCTACCAAATACTAATTGAGTGCATGTAAACTTCTGACCAACTGGGAATGTGATGAAAGAAATAAAAGCTGAAATAAATCATTCTCTCTACTATTATTCTGACATTTCACATTCTTAAAATAAAGTGGTGATCCTAACTGACCTAAGACAGGTAATCTTTACTAGGATTAAATCTCAGGAATTGTGAACAACTGAGTTTAAATGTATTTGGCTAAGGTGTATGTAAACTTCTGACTTCAACTGTAAGATTAAGTAGTCCTATTTATCACAATCTCTTTCAGTAACGACAGAAATGGAGGTCTTTCTTCCAGTGAGATTGCTAAGGTGAACACTGCCATGTTTAGTTTTGTCCGACTTAGATCGAGGTACAGACAAGGTCTCAATGGAGTAAACTGAGCTGACTACATTGACTGTGGTAGGGGCAGACTCCACTAAGCTGGCCTGCACCCTATCTCATTGTGGAGCTAGAGGAGTGAGAGCCCTGTCTATGTTGATAGATAAGATGAGAGCACCCCTCCAGCTAGGATTTGTCCTGTTTGTGTGTCCCAAAAAGAGGGCCAATTATCTACAAATGCAATTTTTTGGGGAGTGGCAGAAAACAGTTTTCAACCAGCAATTGAGTTGTGCAAGTCTGCTGTAGAGCTCATGAATCCTCTTAACTGGGAGGGGGCCAGACACTATTTGTCGATGACAACACATCTTTATAGCTAAGTTACAAGCTGAAGCTATGTTGTGCTTGGTGACCTCTGACTGTTTCATCCTAGCATCGTCGGTGTCGACGTGGATAACATTATCCCTCTACTCTCTACTCTCGCCACTTTTAGCCTCAACAAACACCATCTTCAGATGAGTCAGTAGCCCCGCCTCCTGGTAAACAATGTATTATCGTTGGATGATTCTTTTCAAGTCTAATATTGCAGGTAATGGATTCGCAATTGACTAGGGTTTTCTATTTGTCAGAGCTAACGGTGGGAGGCTTCAGCTGCTCAGTCCCCGTAACGGGTGAAGAAGAGACCTGAGAAGGCTCTGACTCCGACTAGTTGCTTATTGTGGGAAAACCACTTGAAAGTTTCTGTTGGCTGAATAAGCGACACCGGTAGAGCATGCTGACAGCGACCGCAATTAGAAGTCATAATGTTACAGCTTTATCGGCTGGTGGAGGTCCTGCAGATCCATGTCCAGAAAAAACGTCCGGGGTGAAAAAATTCAATGAAGAAAGTTGAGTGAGGAAAAACTAAGACGTTGGTAAAATACAGAGTTTGATTAAACAGTTATTAAAAGTTTGGCAGGTAGCCAAGTAGCAACCAACAGCACAGCAGCACGGAGACAATGCAGAAGTGTGACGGAAGTGACGTGGCAATGACACTTGTAATGAAACTGGTAATGACGCTGGTAATGACGCTGGTAATGACACTGGTAATGACACTGGTAATGACACTGGTAATAAAACTGGTAATGACACTGGTAATGACACTGGTAATGACATTGTATAATGGTGCAATACACAATACACAAAAAAAACACCAGTGATACTACTCTAAGTATTGGTAAAGTAGCTGATTCAGTTTAGGTTATTTTCTGCTTGTTGTGTCGATACTAACACTCCAACCTTCCCGGACAGAACTGTCTTTTTCTTAAGTGGTAGTAAGGGAAGACAGGCCAGCAACGTCAAATTGCCTCTTCTCCAGGGAGCTATTCAATCACTTCAGACGAAGGCCTACAACAAACTGCCCTCCACCCAGGGAGAAAAGTAATGTGAGATTGTGTGCATTTGCTTTGGAGGCCAGGGAAAAAACATTCCCATTCTGAGACAATAAATGGGCCTGCTCTGGGAGTTATGGGCGGTCCAAGGAGTTGATTAACTTCACAAGGACAAAATTGAACCTTTTCTGCTGACCAATTTATTTGATTAGTGGCTGGCTGAATAAAACAGGAGTGGAGGAAATGAGCTTCCTTACCACTTATCTCTCAAATGAGACTCCAAGTTAACTCAAATCATCACGACATGCATAGGCATAACATGCTGCCACTTTAGGAGGAGATGGACACAGAAAACTCAACTTAGTGTCTACATTAAATGACTCCCCCTGAAAAACACCTCTGATTGGTTATGTGTGCTCCTACATTGTGTCTGTGCCATTATAGATAGTGATCCTTACGATGCCGTGCCATGTCCGATTGACCAGGGCAGAGATATTGACAAGTGAGATCGGAGTATTGAGTGCTGTTCGAGCGCTGTCCCAGAATGCATTTGTATTCATGTCACTTGCGCCAAGCTCACGGGCATGAGGATTTATGCTGATAGATCAGCGGGCGATATAATCTTTGTTTGTGGGGGGGTTTGTGTGTGTTTGTATGTGTGTGGAGGTGAGTGTGGGGTTGAGGTTGATATGTGTGTAGGTGGATGTGTGTGTTTGTATGCGTAACAGATGAGAGAGGGAGAGAGAGGGAGAGAGAGAGAGAATGTGCATGTTGCATGCGCGTGTGTGTGAAACACAATCAAGAAGCCCATGAGAGGATAGAGAGAAGTTGAGGTGTGTACGTACAGTAGCATGGAGTGTGTCATTTGCAATGGCTTAACATTGACAGTACGGGAATGGGAGTTTATTGCCTGTGATACAGCTGACAGCAGTTTCTGTGGAATAAACAGCCTTCTTCCAGTCAGCCGAGACTCTGCAGTCGTTGTCAGAGATGATTTGATCTGTAATACTCTGTAGTATACCTCATATCGCAGAAAAATCAAGGGGAGATCACACAGAACGCACAACATGCGGAATCTGAAAGGAGGCTGTATCTATCCAATGGTCCTCAATCTATCAACCCCTCTAGCAAATTCATTCCCTAGAAATGTTTTCAAAGCCGAGTCATGAACTAATCTATGTCTCTACTCAAGTAATGCACACACGCTTTCGCAATGTTATTTGATATTTTATTTGACTTTTGACCGGCATACATATTTCACATTTCTGATTTTGCTGAAGATAGTTTTGATCTGTTATTTTTTCTTCTTTAAGTAATTACTTTAATTCATACATTCTGCTACCAGTTGATGAAATCCATGGTAGGTTGCATAAACAGCCTGGATGAAATTGAAAAGTATGGGGAAAGGAATAATCAGGACTGCTAAATGTTTTATGAGGGGTTGATGTGATGCTACCTCAATTCCTCCATGAGTACCACAGCATGCCTTTGGGGATGAAACGCTGCATTTCCTGCCCTTGCTCTGCAGGCTAAATGACTCATGGATATTGGTGGTTTTCGCTCTTGCCATTTTCACCTGAGGCACAGTGGAGCTGCCTCCACCAACGGCCAGGGTTCCAGTCTAGAAGCACGGTTTCTACTGCTCCTCCAGTTTTGCTTCGGTACTGCAGTTCAACTGATAGCCGGCCCACAAAGACAATTTCCATTCCTAATAAAAGGCTTTAGTCATCACCTTTGTGCACAAAACATCCATTGAATTATTCAAAGTAATTGTCGCGGAGGCAGTTTTTTTTCGCCCCATCACTCACAGACGAAGACATTAACATTTTATACTGTTTTTTGGATGATTTGATGACGTTGTCGCTGCTCATGCTGCTTCCTGTGTGTACTGAGTGCAAGTGACCATGTGATGTTGCTCCATTTAAACCAGATGCAGCCCGGAAATAGACGGTCCACGAATCGGCGCATGCCAACGTGAGGATCTTGGACGCAGTCTCCAGTTCTTATTATAGCTCCGTGGCCTCCACTCAGGAGAGTAAATTACAGAGCAGCTTGTAGGGAATTAAAGTGCATCTAGTAGCTAATATCACAATGAACCACCCAGTCACCTCAGAGGAGGTCCATCTGTGTAGTCTCTCTCTCTCTCTCTCTCTCTCCCTCTCCCTCTCTTTCTCTCTGTCTCTCTCCGTCTCTATCTTTCTCTCTCTTTCTCTCTCTCTCCCTGTTTATACCTGGTTCTCACATGTCCTTTGTCCTGATCTTGCCAACATTCTGATTGTGCCCACATTTTTAGACAGGTGTAGACAATTGAGATCTGATTGTGATCAGATCTTCCTGACCACCTAAGGAGGTAGTCTGGCACAAGTGTAGATGGATCTGGACAGTAACATTTTTAAATCATCACTATCCTACCTTCTAAAATCATTGTCAGGTGGCATCATTGACTTGTGGCATCTATATGTGTCTTACAATAAATATGACTTTGGAAGAATAGATGTCAATTTGCATACATGGACCAGGATATGAGACATCTTTTTAAAAATGTGGGTACAATCAGAATGTGGACAAGATCAGGACAAAGGACGCATGTTAGCGTCAGGTATAAATGAGTCTCTCTCTCTCTCTCTCTCTCTCTCTCTCTCTCTCTCTGCCTGTGAAGGTGTAAACTAAAAGACCTCACCTTGTCATCCTGGAGTAAAGCTGAGCAAAGTTGAGGCTTCATAAACCTGCCGGTGGTCTTTAATAAAACCAAACCTTTAAAAAGATGCTCGCATGACATCCTTGCAACACACTGTGAGGGTTTTATAGCTTGTAGTTTAAAACCCTATGGCTGAGGTTGTTATAAAAACATGTTTTAGGGTGCTGGCATGACATCTGTGTTCCTTAGCTGGTAGGCTGTGTATTTAAAGCCCTGTAACTGACAGATGGACAGGGGCAACTGGACGGTAATCCAGGAATTGTGGGTCTTGGAGGCAGCTGCTGACCATATACTACGGATGGAAGCATCACCATTAAACCACATCAGAGGGATTTGACAGCAGGACTTTATAAGTAATGTATGGTTTAATTTATGCAGCTGCTAACCTTACCAGTGGACGTGACCTACATGGTTTCCCAGGTGGAGTCATTTATTGGGCTTAACCTCACGACGCAGCGTAAAGAAAAAACATAATTGAAGAGGTAACAGGCTCAACATCAAAGACTTGTGGTAACACATTTCTCATTGTGGTGGATTGAGCTGTCAGCTACAAAACCAGCTAGCTAATAAATAATGAAGTGTGTAGGAAATACAAACACAATACAAAGGGCTTGTAAACTAGAAATGTTCTCACGGGTCAAGAGCCACGTATATTAAGTACACTCGGAGGCAGGTCAAGTGAGCACTAATACGAATTCATGCTTCATTGACGGTGAGAGTTTCAAAATAGCTACTGCGTCATGATTCAAAACATGATCAATAACAACATACCAGGACGCAGCCATGTACCATTCTCCTATGTTGCCAGCCATGTACCATTCCCCCATGTTGCCAGCCATGTACCATGTACCATTCCCCATGTTGCCAGCCATGTCAGACTGTTGTACTCGGGCTGCTAAAATACTCAACCATTGCTATTCGAACTTCCGGGATGCTTACAAGGCCCTCCCCCGCCCTCCTTTCGGCAAATCTGACCACGACTCCATTTTGCTCTCCCTTCCTATAGGCAGAAACTCAAACAGGAATTACCCGTGCTAAGGACTATACAACACTGGTCTGACCAATCGGAATCCAAGCTTCAAGATTGTTTTGATCACGCGGGCTGGGATATGTTCCGGGTAGCATGCGAAAATAATTTAGACGAATACACTGAACCGGTGACTGAGTTTATCAGGAAGTGTATAGGAGATGTTGTGCCCACTGTGACTATTAAATCCTACCCTAACCAGAAACCGTGGATAGATGGCAGCATTTGCGCAAAACTGAAAGCGCGAACCACCGCATTTAACCACGGCAAGGTGACTGGGAATATGGCAGAATACAAACAGTGTAGCTATTGACTCTGCAAGGCAATTAAACAGGCAAAACGTCAGTATAGAGACAAAGTGGAGTCGCAATTCAACGGCTCAGACACGAGACGTATGTGGCAGGGTCTATAGACAATCACAGACTACAAAAGGAAAACCAGCCACGTCGCCAACACTGACATCTTGCTTCCGGACAGCTAAACACCTTCTTTGCCCGCTTTGAGGATAACACAGAGCCACCGAAGCGGCCCACTACCAAGGACTGTGGGCTCTCCTTCTCCGTGACCGACGTGAATAAGACATTTAAGCATATTAACCCTCGCAAGGCTGCCGGCCCAGACGGCATCCCTAGCCGCGTCCTCAGAGCATGCGCAGACCAGCTGGCTGGAGTGTTTACGGACATATTCAAGCTCTCCCTTTCCCAGTCTGTTATCCCCAAATGCTTCAAGATGACCACCATTGTTCCTGTACCAAAGAAAGCAAAGGTAACTGAACTAAATGACTATCGCCCCATAGCACTCACCTCTGTCATCATGAAGCGCTTTGAGAGACTAGTCAAGGATCATATCACCTCTACCTTACCTGTCACCCTAGACCCACTTCAATTTGCTTAACGCCCCAATAGATCCACAGACGATGCAATCGCCATCACACTGCAGACTACCCTATCCCATCTGGACAAGAGGAATACCAATGTAAGAATAATGTTCATTGACTATAGCTCAGCATTCAACACCATAGTACCCTCCAAGCTCATCATTAGCTTGAGGCTCTGGGTCTGAACCCCGCCCTGTACAACTGGGTCCTGGACTTCCTGACGGGTCACCCCCCAGGTGGTGAAGGTAGGAAACAACACCTCCACTTCACTGATCCTCAACACTTGGGCCCCACAAGGGTGCATGCTCAGCCCACTCCTGTACTCCCTGTTCACCCATGCCTGCGTGGCCAAGCACGCCTCCAACTTAATCATCAAGTTTGCAGATTACACAACAGTAGTAGGCTTGATTACCAGCAATGACGAGACAGCCTACAGGGAGGAGGTGAGGTCTGTGGACTTCAGCAAACTGAAATGGTCCACCCACACAGACAGTGTGGTGAAAATGGCGCAACAGAGCCTCTTCAACCTCAGGCGGCTGAAGAAATTTGGCTTGGCACCTAAAACCCTCACAAACTTTTACAGATGAACAATTGAGAGCATCCTGTCGGAATTGATCACCGCCTGGTATGGCAACTGCACTGCCCGCAACCGCAGGGCCCTCCAGAGGGTGGTGCGGTCTGCCCAACGCTTACCAGGGGCAAATTACCCGCCTTCCAGGACACCTACAGCACCCAATGTCACAGGAAGGCCAAAAATATCATCAAGGACATCAACCACCCGAGCCACTGCCTGTTCACCCTGCTATCATCCAGAAGGTGAGGTCAGTAGAGGTGCATCAACGCTGGGACCGAGAGACTGAAAAACAGCTTCTATCTCAAGGCCATCAGACTGTTAAATAGCCATCACTAGCACATTAGAGGCTGCTGCTGCCTATAGAAATCACTGGCCACTTTAAGAAATGGAACACTAGTCACTTTAATAATGTTTACATATCTTGCATTACTCATCTCATATGTATATACTGTATTCTATAATATTCCACTGTATCTTAGTCCATGCCGCTCTGTCATTGCTTGTCCATATATATACAGTGCCCTGCAAAAGTATTCCTCACCCTTGGTGTTTTTCCTATTTTGTTGCATTACAACCTGTAATTTAAATTGATTTTTATTTGGATTTCATGTAATGGACACACACAAAATAGTCCAAATTGGTGAAGTGAAATGAAAAAAATAACTTATAATAACGGAAAAGTGGTGCATGCATATGTATTCACGCCATTTGCTACGAAGCCCCTAGATAAGATCTGGTGCAACCAATTACCTTCAGAAGTCACGTAATTAGTTAAATAAAGTCCACCTGTGTGCAATCTAAGTGTCACATGATCTGTCACATGATCTCAATATATATCCACCTGTTCTGAAAGGCCCCAGAGCCTGCACACCACTAAGCAAGGGGCACCACCAAGCAAGCGGCACCATGAAGACGAAGGAGCTCTCCAAACAGGTCAGGGACAAAGTTGTGGAGAAGTACAGATCAGGGTTAGGTTATAAAAACATATCAGACACTTTGAACATCCCACGGAGCACCATTAAATCCATTATTAAAAAATGGGAAGAATAAGGCACCACAACAAACCTGCCAAGAGAGGGCCGCCTACCAAAACTCACGGACCAGGCAAGGAGGGCAATAATCTGAAAGGCAACAAAGAGACCAAAGATAACCCTGAAAGAGCTGCAAAGCTCCACAGCGGAGATTGGAGTATCTGTCCATAAGACCACTTTAAGCCGTACACTCCACAGAACTGGCCTTTATGGAAGAGTGGCCAGAAAAAAGCCATTGCTTAAAGAAAAAAATAAGCAAATACTTTGGTGTTCATCAAAAGGCATGTGGGAGACTCCCCAAACATATGGAAGAAGGTACTCTGGTCAGATGAGACAAAAATTGAGCTTTTTGGCCATCAAGGAAAATGCTTTGTCTGGCGCAAACCCAACACCCCTCATCACCCCGAGAACACCATCCCCACAGTGAAGTATGGTGGGGGCAGCATCATGCTGTGGGGATGTTTTTCATATGCAGGTACTGGGAAACTGGTCAGAATTGAAGGAATGATGGATGGCGCTAAATACAGGGAAATTCTTGAGGGAAACCTGTTTCAGTCTTCCAGAGATTTGAGACTGGGACGGAGGTTCACCTTCCATTAGGACAATGACCCTAAGCATACTGCTAAAGCAACACTCAAGTGGTTTAAGGGGAAACATTTAAATGTCTTGGAATGGCCTAGTCAAAGCCCAGATCTCAATCCAATTGAGAATCTGTGGTATGATTTAAAGATTGCTGTACACCAGCGGAACCCATCCAACTTGAAGGAGCTGGAGCAGTTTTGCCTTGAAGAATGGGCAAAAATCCCAGTGGCTAGATGTGCCAAGCTTATAGAGACATACCCCAAGAGACTTGCAGCTGTAATTGCTGCAAAAGGTGGCTTTACAAAGTATTGACTATGGGTGGGTGAATAGTTATGCACGCTAAAGGTTTCTGTTTTTCTGTCTTATTTCTTGTTTGTTTCACAATAAAAAATATTTTGCATCTTCAAAGTGGTAGGCATGTTGTGTAAATCAAATGATACAAACCCCCCAAAACTCAATTTTTATTCCAGTTTGTAAGGCAACAAAGCAGGAAAAATGCCAAGGGGGGCTGAATATTTTCGCAAGCCACTGTATATATATTCTTAATCCCATTCCTTACTTAGATTGTGTCTATTGATTATATGTTGTGAAATTGTTAGATATTACTGCACTGTCGGAGCTAGAAGCACAAGCATTTCGCTACACCCTCAATTACATCTGCTAAACACGTGTGTGATAAAGAAATGTGTTAGTAAGATATGACTAAAATGTCACACCCTCAGTTAAACTAATAATGTATGACTAATTAGTAGACTAGAGCTTAGAGAGTTAATCAAATGTGTTTATATCACAGCAACAGAGTATTTGTGTCTTGTAATTAGGCAAACATAAGTGCAAAACGATTGAAACCAATAACAGGAGACTGGTTCAAAAAACAACACAGGGAAAGGGGAGTGAAAAGGCTTGCAGGATATTGTGAGGACGGCGATAACTGAAGAATGCAGCCTGCCCGAGCAAGGAGTAGACTATGATAAGAACATGTGTGTGTGTGTATGTGTGTGTGTGTGTGTGTGTGTGTGTGTGTGTGTGTGTGTGTGTGTGTGTGTGTGTGTGTGTGTGTGTGTGTGTGTGTGTGTGTGTGTGTGTGTGTGTGAGACCTGATGGTCAGGAGAGCAGAGGAAAATCACATGAGCTAAACCCAGGTGTGAGCTTACAAGATGTGTACAGTGGAAAAATACAGCCCGCCTAAAGCGGGGTGGGATTTTTGTATGACGTGTGTGTATAAAAGGATTGTACTACCATTTTGTTGCAGAGCGCTCTCAATGAATAAAGGCTGACCATTGCAGGATTGGGTCTTTGTTTAATTTATTAAAACTAAGAGATTTACAACCTTTTGGGAATTATTCAAAGACTTAAGAAGTAGTTGACTTCAACCATTGAGATAACAAAATTCTCGTGACAATGTGCGTGACAAATACAAATGGATTGGATGTGATTTGATGTACCATTCCCCCATGTTGCCAGCCTTGTACCATTCCCCCATGTTGCCAGCCATGTACCATTCCCCCATGTTGCCAGCCGTTTGCCATTCCCCCATGTTGCCAGCCATGTACCATTCTCCCATGTTGCCAGCCATGTACCATTCCCCCATTTTACCAGCCATGTACCATTCCCCCATGTTGGCTTTCGCCTGGAGCTAAGCAGGGTTGATACCGGTCAGTACAAAGGATGGATCTCCCTCTGGTCTAAAGAGACCCCAGTGCCCCAGGGTGGTAGAGACACCTCCCTGCAGCTGTCTGAGCCTTACACTCTTGGTACTCATCACAACAGTAAGGCTTTTAACCCCAATGTCCTGGCAATGTCCTGGTTACATTCCCAACCCAGACTGCATGGTCACGTAGTCGTCCCTATAGCTTCCAATTGGCTGAATCCCTCCTCATCTCTCCACTTTTATATATCATCTCTCAACAGCAACTCTTGGGCATGATAACAACTTTGAAAACTATTATTTTTTATTATCTCTAACATCACAAGGTTGGCTGGACCTCTTTGAAGTCACGTAGATTTTTGCTTTACAGCCCCTCCTCAGCCCCTCCTCAGCCCCTCCTTAGCCCCTCCCCAGGCCCTGCTCAGCCCCTCCTCAAGGTTTGAAGGGGGTAAGGAGATGGACTAATCTGTCTCAGTAGCTCCCGGATAAGTCTGTGTCTCTCTCTAAACCTCTCCTCCATGGTGCTATGTGTGTGTGTATGTGTGTGTTGGGTGTGTGCGTGGGTGTGTGCGTGCGTGTGTGCACATGCATGGTATGTGTGTGTGTGTGTGTGTGTGTGTGTGTGTTTGTGTGTGTGTGTACGTGTGTGTGTGTGTGAGTGTGTGTGCTGCTGCTTCTTGCCAACCTGCATGCATACAGAGAAGCTTTGCGTGAGAGGAGCAGAGACGGTAGATCAACTAGAAACCAGTGGATCAGGTGGCAAAAGCCAAGGCTGTGAATGAAGGACAGGGTTGTTTTTCTTCACTCCAGATGAGATGTGGCGGCTTCAAAATATAGTATTTTATTCTATTTGTTTCAGAAAGGAAATACTGTTTCTCTCCTCATTCCTTTTATTCAACCAGGAAAGTTGTTGAGGGCCGCCAGCAGGGATTCAGTCTATTCTTTAAAATAATATAACCTTTTTTAAATAAGATATGTGCCTTATTGATTTTATTCTGTCCCCCTAAGCTGCCTTGGAAGTGTTAAATTGAGAGCTTGGGACTATGAGGTTCTATCTGCATTTTTATCAAAATTGAGTTAATGACACAGCCTTGTTCTGTTCAATGTTCTCTACCTATATAGTACTCTAAATAACCCAATTCATGTTGTTAAATTCAAAATAATACAATATAAAAATTGCTAACACCATTCAAACCAATGAGGGTTCGGAACTTTAAAGCCAATTATCTCAGAATCATCTTTTTGCAGATAGAACCTTATAGTCCCAAGCTCTCTAAATCTCTCCCCATAGAACCGCCATCCTCCCCTGGAGTGTCAGTGTGACAGGCATTGACAGCACGTCTCTCACTTCTCCTAAAGGATCCTTGCATGAGTTTCACATAAAGGACTTTGCTCTGAGCAAGAGGGGATAAAAGATATTGAAGTTTTCAATCACAACTGTTCCTGTGAAGAGTTAGTATTTCTTTTATAAGTTTTCCTTATTAGATATATCACACTCTTTTTTGGGTTCTCTTTGGATGGGCCACCAGAGTTTTAGATGTGAGACAAAAGTTTGGCAATAATCCCATGAGTTGCTACTTTGCCGTTAGCGATTAATGAGCATACAGTCACACCACGTAATACTCAAACACAATGGCTCTTTCTCAGAATAAAATATATCTAGTGCATTTATTATGGAAGCCGACACAGTAACCTAACTTTGACTTTGCAAGTGACTGCCAAGCTGTCAGGGGGAAAGAGTAGGATTTTATGTTCTGTTTGTTATGTAAGTCTGAAGTTGACATTGGAAACTGTCATTAAACTGTCCTGTTATACACAATGGTGCAGAAAATAAGATGTTACAGAAAAGTCATGCAGCATTAACATTGTCATGACCCTGACTCTGCTGTGCAGCAAACAAGTAATCTGTCATACACTGCACCCACATACAGTACTCTGTCATGATCCACAAGTCAGAGGTGTTCAAATCACTTGTATGGTAAGTTAAAAGTGGGGGTAAGTTGAGCCAAAGGGTTAGTTGAGACACCCCTTGTTTCTAAGAAACCATACACAAAATGTATAATTTGACCAAATATTTAGGAAGAGGTCATCATTTCATGGAGACTGTGAAGGAAGAAACCACATGGAAAAAGTGATAAGCAAGTTAGGTCCAAAAATGGATTTTCACCAGGTCAAATTAATGTATTGTGTTGAGGTTTCATGATGCTTGTATCTAAACCAAAGTAGATCATTTTAAGATGTTTCTATACATCAGTTGGGGTTCTCTATAAGCTACAATATGAGGTCCTAAACCTAGCATAAAAGTGCATCCTTGTTGCTGTGTGGGCTAATACAGTCCAAATGTTGAGCCAATGGCCATGGGGTAAGTTGAGCCAGTGGCCACCATACCCCGTACAAATTATGATGACATTTTGTTAGTTTTATGCATACTATGCATAGTATTTTGGCAATGTCTCATGCATATGAACTCAATATAGTGCCTTCATATGGTTGTAGATTCGGCCCTAATGTATGTGCTCTCTGTCACCTTCGGCCGCATGGCAAAACACAATGCCCAAGGACCTCTGAGGGGCCAAACTGTATCTCTCACTACAACAGTAACCAGACAACATAAATGTATTAGAATAAGCCTACAGCAGCCATGTTTGGTATCTATCTAAAACATGTCCTCTGTCTAGAACTCTGAAGCGATCTATATGGATGTATGATCTCTGTGGTTACTCGTAGTTGTTCAGAGTGAACTCTGACGACACTGTATGCAATTGTCTTATCCAGCCCACCCCCTCAGGTCATCACACATAGATGTAGATCAGCTTTAATATTGCAGATAGATTGTAGGTTATATGAATTTAATTGTTTACATAATTTCTAATCCCCCTTATATTCTATTTTTTATACTTTCCCTCCGTACCCCTCCATCCCTACCCTAATTGGAGTAAACCAATGGACAACAATCGAAAAAATAAATACTTCACCCAAGAGTATAATGATATTTCATATTGACTTATCATGGTTTTTCAAATCTTCTAACATCAGATATCTTAGTTTTACTACCTTTGGTTTTGCCTGTGGATTGGTCAACTATATCCTGTATCCAGTCCACAGAGGAATGTTGTATGATCAATTCTCATTTCAAATAAAATTTTATTTGCCACATGCGCCGAATACAACAGGTGTAGACCTTACAGTGAAATGCTTACTTACAAGCCCTTAACCAACAATGCAAAAATGTAAATAACAAAGAGCAGCAGTGAAATAAAATAACAGTAGGGAGGCCATATACACGGGGTACCGGTACAGAGTCAATGTGAAATAACAGTAGGGAGGCCTTATACACGGGGTACCGGTACAGAGTCAATGTGAAATAACAGTAGGGAGGCCATATACACGGGGTACCGGTACAGAGTCAATGTGCGGGGGCACCGGTAAGTCAGTGGCTTCTATGCCTCTGGCCTAGTAGGAATCTCTTTGTTCATGTTTTGTCTTATATGCCTACCTAGATGAATGTCTTGTAATGCTTGTTAATGCTTTGTAACTTAAGTTTATGCCTTCTATAATGTATAATTCATTTTACAAAGTTATGAAATAATACTTGCTTTGATATTCGCTTCTCATTACCATTCCTTTATCTTAGTCAGCTAAACGCATAATACTTGATTGCACATGGTTTTACAATAATATCAAATGGAGTCAGATAGTCAGGTTTATCAAATGCAGATAGGTAAATATTGTTTATCACTACATTGTTACGGAGCAGACATCATCATGCCCCGTGTATACGAAAGTAAATCAACCTTGAGGTTCTTGAAGGGGAACAAAAGTAGTAAGAAGTCCATTCAAGCAGCAGCAAGGGATAAAAACAACTGAATGAAACTGAAGAGATACATTAACAAAAAATAAAACACACATGGACCTGTTTGAAAGAGAGGCTATGATAAAGTAGCAGAGGCACACAAGGTCTCATCTGATGACATGGAGTCTGAGCTTGCTAAACATATCTGTCACGCCCTGACGTATAGAACTCTTGTTAGTTGAGTCAGGGTGTGGAAGTTCTATGTTATTATTTCTATGTTTACTATCTAGGATTTATATTTCTATGCTTGGCCAGGTATGGTTCCCAATCAGAGGCAGCAGTCGCTCGTTGTCTCTGATTGGGGATCATACTTAGGTAGCCCAGTTGCCTACTATGTTTGTGGGATCTTGTTCCTGTGTTAGGCTTGTATTGTGTATAGCCTTGGACTTCACGTTACGTTGGTTTGGTTTGTTTTGTTTTTATTATTAATAAACATGTTCACATCGCACGCTGCACCTTGGTCTGACCCGTCTCTCAACGATCGTGACAATATCAAGAATTTCATGAACCATTTTCATGGGCTTAGTAGCCTCAAATGCAGAGAACTTGCCTTATTTGTTACTTTTATTCCGTATTATTTTATATTGTATTTTTTTGTGTGATTTATTTTGGTATTCTTTCTTAAAACTGCATTGTTGGTTAAGGGCTTGTAAGTAAGCATTTCACTGTAAGGTCTACACCTGTTGTATTTGGCACATGTGACGAATAGAATTTGATTTGAATTGGCACATCAAAACAACATCCCTGTCCCAGGCAACTGGTCAAGAAATGGAAGTGATATTGAACAGAGATATATATACACTGAGTGGACAAAACATTAAGAACACCTTGCTAATATTGAGTTGCACCCCTCCTTTTTCCCTCAGAACAGCCTCAATTCGTCGGGGCATGGACTCTTCAAAGTGTCGAAAGCGTTCCACAGGGATGCTGGCCCATGTTGACTCCAATGCTTCCCAAAGTTGTGTCAAGTTGGCTGGATGTCCTATGGGTGGTAGACCATGATACATATGTGAAACTGTTGAGCATGAAAAGCCCAGCAGCGTTGCAGTTTTTGACACCCTCAAACCGGTGCGCCTGGCACCTACTACCATACCATGTTCAAAGGGACTTAAATATTTTGTCTTGCCCATTCACCCTCTGAATGGCACACATACACAATCCATGTCTCAATTGTCTCAAGGCTTAAACATCCCTCTTTACCTGTTTCATCCCCTTCATCTACACTGAGAAACTGAAAAACAGCTTCTATCTCAAGGCCATCAGACTGTTAAATATCCATCACTAGCACATTAGAGGCTGCTGCTGCCTATTGAAATCACTGGCCACTTTAAGAAATGGAACACTGGTCACTTTAATAATGTTTACATATCTTGCGAGGTGAGGAGGATTGCAGATACTGTTTGAAGAGCTAGGGTTTCAGATGTTTTCGAAAGATGGGCAGTGACTTCCTAGCTTCAGGGGGAAGCTGGTTCCACCATTGGGGTGCCAGGACAGAGAAGAGCTTGCACTGGGCTGAGCGGGAGCTGCCGTCCCGTAGGGGTGGGAGGGCCAAGAGACTGAGGTGGCAGAACGGAGTGCTAGGGTTGGAGTGTAGGGTTTGAGCATAGCCTGAAGGTAGGGAGGGGCAGTTCTTATTGCTGTTCTGTAGGTAAGCACCATGGTGTTGTAGTGGATGCGAGCTTCGACTGGAAGCCAGTGGAGTGTTCGGAGGAGCGGGGTGACATGAGAGAACTTGGGAAGGTTGAAAACCAGGCGGGCTGTAGCCTTCTGGATAAGTTGCAGGGGTTTGATGGCACAGGCGGGAAGCCCAGCCAAGAGCAAGTTGCAGTAATCCAGACGGGAGAGGGGAAGTGCCTGGATTAGGACCTGCACCACTTCCTGAGTGAGGTACGGTCGTACTCTATGGATGTTGTAGAGCATGAACCTGCAGGAGCGAGTCACTGCTTTGATGTTTGCAGAGAACAACAGAGTGTTGTCCAGGATCACACGAAGATTCTTTGCACTGTGGGAGGGCAACATTGTGGAGTTGTCAACCGTGATGGAGAGGTCTTTGAGCGGGCAGGCCTTCCCCGGGAGGAAGAGCAGCTCTGTTTTGTAGAGTTTGAGCTTGAGGTGGTGGGCTGACATCCAAGTTGAGATATCTGCCAGGCATGCAGAGATGCGTGTAGCCACCTGGGTGTCAGAAGGGGGAAAATAGAAAAGTTATTTTATGTCATCCGCATAGCAATGATAGGAGAAACCATATGACGGAGCCGAGTGACTTGGTGTATAGAAAGAAGAGGAGAGGGCCTAGAACCGAGCCCTGGGGGACACCAGTAGTGAGAGTACGTGGTGCAGACACAGATCCTCTCCACGTCACCTGGTAGGAGCGGCCTGCCAGGTAGGATGCAATCCAAGAGTGTGCAGAGCCTGAGACACCCAGCCCTGAGAGGGTGGAGAGGAGGATCTGATGGTTCACGGTATCGAAGGCAGCGGATAGATCTAGGAGGATAAGAACAGAGGAGAGAGAGTCAGCTTTGGCAGTGCGGAGAGCCTCCATGACACAGAAAAGAGCAGTCTCTTGAGTGACCCATCTTGAAGCCTGACTGGTTAGGGTCAAGAAGATGGTTCTGAGAGAGATAAAGAGAGAGTTGATCAGAGACAGCACACTCAAGTGTTTTGGAAAGAAATAAAATAAGGGATACAGGTCTGTAGTTTTTAACGTCAGATGAATCGAGTGTTGGTTTCTTGAGGAGGGGAGCGACTCGGGCGATGTCATTTACAAAATAGCCTCCAACACCCTACTCAGCAAATTGGATGTAGTCTATCACAGTGCCATCCGTTTTGTCACCAAAGCCCCATATACTACCCACCACTGTGACCTGTACGCTCTTGTTGGCTGGTCCTCACTACATATTCGTCGCCAAACCCACTGGCCCCAGGCCATCTATAAATCACTGCTATGTAAATCCCCACCTTATCTTAGCTCATTGGTCACCATAGCAACACCCACACGTAGTATGCGCTCCAGCAGGTATATCTCACTGGTCATCCCCAAAGCCAACACCTCCTTTGGCCGCCATTCCTTCCAGTTCTCTGCTGCCAATGACTGGAACGAACTGCAAAAATCTCTGAAGCTGGAGACTCTTATCTCCCTCACTAACTTTAAGCATCAGTTGTCAGAGCACCTTACCGATCACTGCACCTGTACACAGCCCATCTGAAATTAGCCCACACAACTACCTCGTCCCCATATTGTTATTTATTTTGCTCATTTGCACCCCAGTATCTCTATTTGCACATCGTCTCTTGCACATCTATCATTCCAGTGTTAATACTAATTGTAATTATTTTGCACTATGGCCTATTTATTGCCTTACCTCCATAACTTGCTACATTTGCACACACTGTATATATATTTTCTGTTGTATTTTTGACTTTATGTTTTGTGTTACCCCATATGTAAGTCTGTGTTGTTGTTTTTTATCGCACTGCTTTGCTTTATCATGGCCAGGTCGCAGTTGTAAATGAGAACTTGTTCTCAACTGGCTTACCTGGTTAAATAAAGAATGGAAGTCAGAGGACACACAGCCAGTAGTCAGGGATGACTTGAGGGAAGTGAGGAATGGGAGGTCTCTAGAGATGGTCTGGTGAAGGGAGGAGGGGATGGGGTCAGATTGTCGGGCAGTAGGACATCACTAGTCGCAGGATGTCATCTGGAGAGAGAGAGGAGAAAGAGGTCAAGGCCTATTGTAGTTATTTGTGTGTGAGACTAGTGGACTCAAAAGGCTGAGTGAATGAGTAGCGGATGTCATCAACCTTCTTTTCAAAGTGGTTGACAAAGTCGTCTGCAGAGAGGGACGAGGGCGGGGGAGGGGGTGAAAGATTAAGGAGGGAGGACTAGGTGGAAAATAGTTTCCTAGGGTTAGAGGCAGAAGCTTGACATTTAAAGTGGAAGAAAGTGGCTTTCGCAGCTAATTCAGAGGAAGAGAAGGTAGAAAGGAGGGAGTGAACAACTTACCACACTCTCCCCTATCACCTCATTGGAAGTTCTAGTTATGATACTGCCTAGAAAACCACCCATCCATTTTCTTTGTTTTAGAATTTCATGGCATCAGATCTCCAGCCTCAAAATCCAAACTGAAACACAAACAGAATCATGCTGTGTTTTATTATTGTTAGTTATCTGCAATGCTGATGTCCTTGTTTGGTAAAACACTTCTTACATGTTTATAATGACTCAAAATCATCAAAGCTCTTGTAACAGTCTAGTTGCTAAATTTAGGAGAGCAACACTGTGTCCATATTATTATTGGTAGTAATCACATCTCTCCAATATTGATGTCCTTGTTTGGCAAAACGGTTCTAACATGTTTTCAATTATTCAAAATGCATCAAAGATCTTACAGTAGATCAGACTTGCATCTCAATTTAGGAAATCTCCAGCAACACGTTGTAGCTACTGTATCTATCCACTGTATCCCACAGACTTTAACTGGGCCTTAGGTAATTACCTACTTACAGTACCAACCCAATGAGTAAGAGAGAGAGTGAGAAAGAGAGAGGATATACAGTGCCTTGCAAAAGCATTCATCCCCCTTGGCATTTTTCCTATTTTGTTGCATTACAACCTGTAATTTAAATTGTTTTTATTTGGAATTCATGTAATGGATATACATAAAATAGTCAAAATTGGTGAAGTGAAATGGAAAAAATGACTAAATTCTAAAAAATAAATAATGTAAAAGTGGTGCGTACATATGTATTCACCCCCTTTGCTATGAAGCCCCTAAATAAGATCTGATGCAACCAATTACCTTCAGAAGTCACATAATTAGTTAAATAAAGTCCACCTGTGTGCAATCTAAGTGTCACATGATCTCAGTATATATACACCTGTTCTGAAAGGCCCCAGAGTCTGCAACACCACTAAGCAAGGGGCACCACCAAGCAAGTGGCACTATGAAGACCAAGGAGCTCTCCAAACAGGTCAGGGACAAAGTTGTGGAGATGTACAGATCAGGGTTGGGTTATAATAAAATATTTGAAACTTATTTGAAAGCATCCCACGGAGCACCATTAAATCCATTATTAAAAAATTGAAAGAATATGGCACAACAACAAACCTGCCAAGAGAGGGCCCCCCACCAAATCTCACGTACCAGTCAAGGAGGGCATTAATCAGAGAGGCAACAAAGAGACCAAAGATAACCCTGAAGGAGCTGCAAAGCTCCACAGCGGAGATTGGAGTATCGGTCCATAGGGCCACTTTAAGCCGTACACTCCACAGAACTGGGCTTTACGGAAGAGTGGCCAGAAAAAAGCCATTCCTTAAAGAAAAAAATAAGCAAATGTTTGGTGTTCGCCAAAAGGCATTTGGGAGACTCCCAAACATATGGAAGAAGGTACTCTGGTCAGATGAGCTTTTTGGCCATCAAGGAAAACGCTATGTCTAGCGCAAACCCAACACCTCTCATCACCCTGAGAACGCCAACCCCACAGTGAAGCATGGTGGTGGCAGCATCATGCTGTGGGGATTTTTTTCATCGGCAGGGACTGGAAAACTGGTCAGAATTGAAGGAATGATGGATGGCGCTAAATACAGGGAAATTCTTGAGGGAAACCTGTTTCAGTCTTCCAGAGATTTGAGACTGGGACGGAGGTTCAACTTCCAGCAGGACAATGACCATAAGCATACTGCTAAAGCAACACTTGAGTGGTTTAAAGGGAAACATTTAAATATCTTGGAATGGCCTAGTCAAAGCCCAGACCTCAATCCAATTGAGAATCTGTGGTATGACTTAAAGATTGCTGTACACCAGTGGAACCCATCCAACTTGAAGGAGCTGGAGCAGTTTTGCCGTTGAAGAATGAGCAAACATCCCAGCGGCAAGATGTGCCAAGCTTATATAGACATACCCCAAGAGACTTGCAGCTGTAATTGCTGCAAAAGGTGTCTCTACAAAGGATTGACTTTGGGGGGGTGAATAGTTATGCACGCTCAAGAAGTCAGTTTTTTTTGTCTTATTTCTTGTTTGTCTCACAAAAAAATTATTTAGCATCTTCAAAGTAGTAGATACAAACCCCCCATAAATCCATTTTAATTCCAGGTTGTAAGGCAACAAAATAGGAAAAATACCAAGGGGTTGAATACTGAGTGAACTCCTGAGTGGCGCAGTGGTCTAAGGCACTGCATCGCAGTGCTAACTGTGCCACTAGAGATCCTGGTTCGAATCCAGGCTCTGTCGCAGCCGGCCGCGACCGGGAGATTCATGGGCGGCGTACAATTGGCCCAGGGTAGGGGAGGGAATGGCCGGCAGGGATGTAGCTCAGTTGATAGAGCATGGCATTTGCAATGCCAGGGTTGTGGGTTCGATTCCCACGGGGGGCCAGTATAAAAAAATATGTATTCACTAACTGTAAGTCGCTCTGGATAAGAGCGTCTGCTAAATGACGTAAATGTAAATACTTTCGCAAGCTACTGTATATACAGTGGGGAGAACAAGTACTTGATACACTGCTGATTTTGCAGGTTTTCCTACTTACAAAGCATGTAGAGGTCTGTAATTTTTATCATAGCTACACTTCAACTGTGAGAGACGGAATCTAAAACAAACATCCAGAAAATCACATTGTATGATTTTTAAGTAATTAATTTGCATTCCCCCTTTTTCCTCCAAACATAACGATGGTCATTATGGCCAAACAGTTCTATTTTTGTTTCATCTGACCAGAAGACATTTCTCCAAAAAGTACAATCTTTGTCCCCATGTGCAGTTGCAAACCGTAGTCTGGCTTTTTTATGGCGGTTTTGGAGAAGTGACTTCTTCCTTGCTGAGCGGCCTTTCAGGTTATGTCGATATAGGACTTGTTTTACTGTGGATATAGATACTTTTGTACTTGTTTCCTCCAGCATCTTCACATGGTCCTTTGCTGTTGCTCTGGTATTGATTTGCACTTTTCACACCAAAGTACGTTCATCTCTAGAGACAGAACAAGTCTCCTTCCTGAGTAGTATGATGGCTGCGTAGTCCCATGGTGTTTCTACTTGCGTACTATTGTTTGTACAGATGAACGTGGTAACTTCAGGCGTTTGGAAATTGCTCCCAAGGATGAACCAGACTTGTGGAGATCTACACATTTTTTTCTGAGGTCTTGGCTGATTTCTTTTGATTTTCCCATGATGTCAAGCAAAGAGGCACAGAGTTTGAAGGTAGGCCTTGAAATATATCCACAGGTACACCTCCAATTGACTCAAATTATGTCAATTAGCCTATCAGAAGCTTCTAAAGCCATGAATTTTCCAAGATGTTTAAAGGCACAGTCAATTTAGTATATGTAAACTTCTGACCCACTGGAATTGTGATACAGTGAATTATAAGTGAAATAATCTGTCTGTAAACAATTGTTGGAAAAATTACTTTTGTCATGCACATAGTAGATGTCCTAACCGACTTGCCAAAACTATAGTTTGTTAACAAGACATTTGTGGAGTGGTTGAAAAACAAGTTTGAAAGACTCCAACCTAAGTGTAAGTAAACTTTCGATTTCAACTGTATATATATTTATTCAGAAAGTATTTCATGTCAGTGTCAGTATTTCATGTTTTAATCCTGACCATTTAATCAATGGCAAGTAATGTGTAGTTTCAAAGTTTGTTGGATTTAGTGTCAAACAGATACAAACAGCAGAGTTTAAAGGTCATTGAAGGTCGTTGTTGTTTTGGGGATGAAATCGTTTGTTCTCAATGAAATGTTTTGTTGTTTCCCACCACCACTTTTCTGGTTTACACGGTAGATTAGTTTCAGTGCTACACTTGTTTTGCTGTGTCGTGTGTTGTTTTGTTATGTGGTTTGTCACAGCACAGCATGTGTTGTTGTTTCGAGTTTTTGTTGCGTTGTATTTTTGTTGTTTCGTGGGGTATACTGCAATTGAAGCTAGATCCACTCAGGGTTTTCTAAAGCTAACCAGCTTCAGTTAGCATCACATTCCAGCTCAGGCTTCCTCCGTACTACGACGGTGGATATTGCTCATCTGCCTGCCGCTAACTCCAGCAGGCTTGTAACTACGCGTGCATGTCACTTGAACGCAGAACTGAGACAATGCTGAAACATCAATCCGTGGGCGAGTCAGTGCCACATTTTAATGTATGCCGAAATCAAAATGAAATAAAAGTAATCTTACAAATTCAGCAGGCTATGGTGTAAAATAGGCTTGTTGAAGTGCCGTCTTTATTTTCTTACTTCCGATATAATTAATGCCGTCTTTGTTGTGCTTGTATGTGCTTATAAATGCACAATAACCTTTTTTCCCACTCCTGTCAATAAAATAACTATATTAAGTCATACACAAGTTTTACTGTGCGTGAAGTTTCAAATTAATTCTGTCATGAATAAATGTGTGATGTGATATGTATTTTAACGTTACCATTTTTTAACACACATTTTCTTAAATGAATACATTATGTAATCCGTCGTCTTCCTCAAATGAAGGGGATGATGACAATCTTTGCGAGAGGGAGGGTATCTGATTTCATTGGTTAGTTTTGAAGGATTTGTTGCCATTGAAATGTACCTTGCTCAAAGGTGAGCCACTTTCGTGGTACCGGTTATCCTGAGTTGAACTCAGAGTTGACTAAATTTACCTCGCTAACTCCTCAATCCAGCACTTAGTATAGGGCTCAGGCTTCAGTGTCTTTGTAGTGTATTGATGCTGCCATTCTCATGCCATCTGGTTAGGCCAGATATGCCACCTCTCCCTGTTCTGTGATCCTGTCTATGAGCCCCCAAAATGAACAGGCCCCGAGTCATACTATCCATCACAGCATTTTTAGCAGGAAAACATGGAATGACATTGTGACGTTTTATAGAAGTTTTAATTCACCACATTCAAAAAAAAGCTTTTGTGGCATGACTGAGAATAGGGAAGAGCTCATTAATTTAATCTCTGCATCAGCGGAAGCAGATTAACTTTGACTGACTGTACATAGCTTATGTTCTTCTCGGTAATGTATGTAGTCACATGCTCTTAAAACGTATATATTTATTCTCATGAGGTTGTCAGGACATCTCTGATGATATACACTACCATTCAAAAGTTTGGGCTTGATTAGAAATGTCCTTGTTTTTGAAAGAAAAGCAATTTTTTTGTCCATTAAAATAACATCAAATTGATCAGAAATACAGTGTAGACATTGTTAATGTTGTAAATGGCTGATTTTTTATGGAATATCTACATAGGCGTACAGAGGCCCATTATCAGCAACCATCAGTCCTGTGTTCCAATGGCACGTTGTGTTTGCTAATCCAAGTTTCTCATTTTAAAAGGCTAATTGATCATTAGAAAACCCTTTTGCAATTATGTTAGCACAGCTGAAAACTGTTGTGCTGATTAAATAAACAATAAAACTGGCCTTCTTGAGACTAGTTGAGTATCTGGAGCATCAGCAATTGTGGGTTCGATTACAGGCTCAAAATGGCCAGAAACAAATAACTTTCTTCTGAAACTCGTCAGTCTATTCTTGTTCTGAGAAATGAAGGCTGTTCCATGCGAGAAATTGCCAAGAAACTGAAGATCTCATACAACGCTGTGTACTTCTCCCTTCACAGAACAGCACAAACTGGCTCTAACCAGAATAGAAAGATGAGTGGGAGGCCCCGGTGCACAACTGAGCAAGAGGACAAATACATTAGAGTGTCTAGTTTGAGAAACAGACGCCTCACAGGTCCTCAAATAGCATCTTCATTAAATAGTACCCCCAAAACACCAGTCTCAACATCAACAGTGAAGAGGCGACTCCGGGATGCTGACCTTCTAGGAAGAGTTGCAAAGAAAAAGCCATATCTCAGACTGGCCAATAAAAAGAAAAGATTAGTGGTGGTAAAGTGGAAGATTTGTACAGGGTAAAAGGGATCTTTAAGAAGGAAGGCTATCACTCCATTTTGCAACGCCATGCCATACCCTGTGGACGGCTCTTGATTGGAGCCAATTTCCTCCTACAACTGGACAATGACCCAAAGCACAGCTCCAAACTATGCAAGAACTATTTAGGGAAGAAGCAGTCAACTGGTATTCTGTCTATAATGGAGTGGCCAGTACAGTCACCGGATCTCAACCCTATTGAGCTGTTGTGGGACCAGCTTGACCGTATGGTACGTAAGAAGTGCCCATCAAGCCAGTCCAACCTGTGGGAGGTGCTTCAGGAAGCATGGGGTGAAATCTCTTCAGATTACCTCAACAAATTGACAACTAGAATGCCGAAGGTCTGCATGGCTGTAATTGCTGCAAATGGAGGATTCTTTGACGAAAGCAAAATTTGAAGGACACAATTATTATTTCTATAAAAATCATTATTTCTAACCTTGTCAATGACTACATTTGTCACGTTCGTTTTAAGACGGGTCGGACCAAGCCGCAGCGTGATATGCGTACATTAACTTCTAAACACAACGACAAAACAACAAAGGAAACGAAACGTGAAGTCCAAGGTAGAACACACAACATACCTTACACGGAACAAGAACCCACCAAACGAGGACCAAGCAGCTTGCCCAGGAGCACCCTGGACACAGGTGCAGGAGCAGAGAGTATGGACTTGGCGGGAGATAAGAGAGGATCTGGCAAGGCAGATGGAGGCCCTGAAAGGGATCAGGGTGGAGAAGGAGAGACATCCCCAATAAAACAATTTGGGGGGGCTAAAAGGGTGGTCGGGGAGCGACAGAGAGGAGCCCCGACCACTGCACTCGTGGGTGCTCAAGGAGGAGTCCTCACTGGAGGAGGACGGGGCGCGGAGTGTAAAGGATGGAGACAGTCATAGACCTCCAGCGTCGGTTCCCAGTCCGGTACGCCCCGTACCTGCTCCCCGCACCAAGCCAGTGGTGCGTGTTTCCAGTCCGGCCCGGCCTGTTGCTGCTCCTCGCACCAAGCCAGTGGTGCGTGTTCCCAGTCCGGCCCGGCCTGTTCCTGCTCCTCGCACCAAGCCAGTGGTGCGTGTTCCCAGTCCGGCCCGGCCTGTTCCTGCTCCTCGCACCAAGCCAGTGGTGCGTGTTCCCAGTCCGGCCCGGCCTGTTCTGCTCCTCGCACCAAGCCAGTGGTGCGTGTTCCCAGTCCGGCCCGGCCTGTTCCTGCTCCTCGCACCAAGCCAGTGGTGCGTGTTCCCAGTCCGGCCCGGCCTGTTCCTGCTCCTCGCACCAAGCCAGTGGTGCGTGTTCCCAGTCCGGTCCGGACTGTTCCTGCTCCTCGCACCAAACCTGTGGTGCGCGTCGCCAGTCCTGCCCGGTCTGTTCCTGCTCCTCACACCAAGCCAGTGGTGCACGTCGCCAGTCCGGCCCGGCCTGTAGCTGTTCCCCGCACCAAGCCAGTGGTGCGCGTCGCCAGTCCTGCCCGGTCTGTTCCTGCTCCTCACACCAAGCCAGTGGTGCACGTCGCCAGTCCCGCCCGGCCTGTAGCTGTTCCCCGCACCAAGCCAGTGGTGCGCGTCGCCAGTCCGGCCCGGCCTGTTCCTGCTCCTTGCACCAAGCCAGTGGTGCGCATCGCCAGTCCGGCACAGCCCGTGCCCGTTCCACCGGTGCCTGGTTTGGCACCGGTCAGCGGCTCCACTCCGGAGCCAGAGCAGTCCGCTCCACCGGTGCCTGATCCAGATCCGGGCAGCTGCTCCACTCCGGAGCCAGAGCAGTCCGCTCCACCGGTGTTTCTAGTCCAGATCCGGTCAGTGGCTCCAGTCCAGACCATGACGTCAGCCCCTCTCCAGGTTCGGGGTCTCCCACACCGGGGTCCAGGCGGGGCCTGGCGTGTTGTGGGAGGAAGGAGAGGGGAGGCAGCGCGCCGGGGACCAGGGGCGAAACAGGGAGGCGGAGAGTGGGGGGTCGTCACGCCCAGAGGCGGAATGCCCACCCGGCCCCTACCCTGTTATGTTTATGTTGTGCGGTCGGAGTCCGCACCTTTGGGTGCTTTTTCTATGTGTGGTATTCTAGTATGTGTATTTCTATGTTGGCCGGTGTGGTTCCCAATTTGAGGCAGCTGTCGCTCGTTGTCTCTGATTGGGAACCATACTTAGGCAGCCTTTTGACACTGTCTAGTTGTGGGATCTTGTTCCGTGTAAGGTATGTTGTGTGTTCTACCTTGGACTTCACGTTTCATTTCGTTTCGGTTGTTGTTTTGTCGTTGTGTTTATAAGTTAATAAACATGTACGTATATCACGCTGCGCCTTGGTCATTCAACGAACGTGACAACATTTCCTATGCATGTTTCTATATTTCCTATTCAAACTCATATCATGTATGTTCTCATGGAAAACAAGGACATTTCTAAGTGACCCCAAACCTTTGAACGGGAGTCAATTCAGAATACATTTATGCGTCTGGCTTGGGTGTAGTTATTGAAGGCTGAAGACTTCTTTGAGAGGAGTGTTTCATAGCCTACCTAGCATCTTGGTGGAGTAGGTGTCTGCACAGAAATGAGCAGGTTCCTCTAGTGGATGTGTTTGTGTATACTCAACCATAATCAATAACGTTTCTGTGAATCAAAGATACAGTGCCTTCGGAAAGAGTTCAGACCCCTTGACTTTTTCCACATTTTGTTAGGTTACAGCCTTATTCTAAAATTGATGAAATTGTTTTTTTCCTCATCAATCTACACACAATACCCCATAATGACAAAGCAAAAACTGTTTTCATTTATTTACAAATGCTAATAAAAAAATAAAAAAAATGGAAATATCACATTTACTCAGTACTTTGTTGAGGCACCTTTGGCAGTGATTACAGCCTTGAGTCTTCTTGGGTATGACACTACAAGCTTGAAACACATGTATTTGCGGAGTTTCTCCTATTCTTCTCTGCAGATTCTCTCAAGCTCTGTCAGGTTGGATGGGGAGAGTTGGTGCACAGCCATTTTCAGGTCTCTCCAGATATGTTAGATCGGGTTCAAGTCGGGCTCTGGCCGAAGCCACTCCTTCGTTGTCCTGTTGGAAGGTGAACCTTCGCCCCAGGCTAAGGTCCTGAGCGCTCTGGAGCAGGTTTTCATCAAGAATGTCTCTGTACTTTGCTCCGTTCATCTTTCTTCCTCCAGACGTGACGCTTGACATTCAGGCCAAATAGTTCAATCTTGGTTTCATCAGGCCAGAGAATCTTGTTTCTCATGGTCTGAAAGTCTTTAGGTGCCTTTTGGCAAACTCCAAGCGGGCTGTCATGTGCCTTTTACTGAGGACTGGCTTCCGTCTGGCCACTCTACCATAAAGGCCTAATTGGTGGAGTGCTGCAGAGATGGTTGTCCTTCTGGAAGGTTCTCCCATCTTCACAGAGGAACTCTGGAGCTGTGTCAGAGTGACAATCGGGTTCTTGGTCACCTCCCTAACCAAGGCTCTTCTCCCCCGATTGCTCAGTTAGACCGGGCGGCCAGCTCTAGGAAGAGTCTTGGTTGTTCCAAACTTCTTCAATTTAAGAATGATGGAGGCCACTGTGTTCGTGGGGACCTTCAATGCTGCAGAAATCTTTTGGTACCATTTCCCAGATCTGTGCCTCGACAGAATCTTGTCTCGGAGCTCTACGGACAATTCCCATGGCTTGGTTTTTGCTCTGACATATACTCTCAATTGTGGGACCTTATATAGACAGGTGTGTGCCTTTCCAAATCATATCCAATCAATTGAATTTACCACAGGTGGACTGCCATTAAGTTGTAGAAACATCTCAAGGATGATCATGCATTTGAGCTCAATTTCGAGTTTTTGCTTTGTCATTATGGAATATTGTGTGTAGATTTGTATTTATTTAATCAATTTTAGAATAAGGCTATAACGTAACAAAATGTGGAAAAATATCAAGAGGTCTGAATACTTCCGAAGGCAATGTAACTCAAAACCCATCCTTTCTCTTCCTTTTCTTCTTCTTCAGTATAAAGCAGTCTCTCTCTCTCTCTCTCTCTCTCTCTCTCTCTCTCTCTCTCTCTCTCTCTCTCTCTCTCTCTCTCTCTCCCCACTCTCTCTCTCTCTCCCCACTTTCTCTCTCTCTCCCCACTTTCTCTCTCTCTCTCTCTCTCTCTCTCTCTCTCTCTCTCTCTCTCTCTCTCTCTCTCTCTCTCTCTCTCTCTCTCTCTCTCTCTCTCTCTCTCTCTCTCTCTCTCTCTCTATCTCTCTCTCTCTCTCTCCCCACTTTCTCTCTCTGTTCCTGGAGGGATGATCTACTCCTCCACAGCTTTAGAGCCTCTCCTGTCAAGCGTCCTCTCCCAGGCGGGGCCAACCCTGACGGCTGTGTTTCCCTGTTTGTGTCCTTACTGGAGAAGAGGAGGAAGAGAGCGTTGCGGTGGCACGTGGGCCTTCCTCCCAACACATCACTTTCCCTGTCTCCCTGTCTCCTCCCCATACTAGCTCGTCCTCCAGTGGCCCGGACACAGACACCCACAATGCTCTCTGCTCTACCAACAGCCTGGGTAGACGTATTGCTATTGGAGCTCTGCTCTGTGTGGCACTGTCTTCAGTTAGAGCAGTGGATCTGTAGTGTTGTAAACACTCAAGGCAGATCTGATTGCTTTCTAGTGGTAAGGCTAGACAAGTAGGGTATGACATATAATTATCAAATTATTTTAGGCACTCTTTGAGTTCTAAGAATCAGAATAACACGCAAAGAAAGACATTTGGAATGTTAGCAAAGCCAAGGCATGTAGAGGACTTTGAATCATGTAGACAGACATCTTGACAAGTTTGGTTAGCGAACCATACTTTAGTATGTCTTCCTTCAGTCTCAATCTGCCATGTGATTCTAACACCTAGATTGTGTCCCAAATGGCACCATATTCGCTACATAGTGTACTACTTTGACAAGAACCCTATGGGCCCTGGTCTAAAGTAGTGCACTATATAGGAGAAAGGGTGCCATTTGGGACGTAGATCCCTGACTCTTTATTTTACAGTCCTCAGTTATTTTCATCTGCACTGCCTGAGTGTTTTATTAGCCCTGATTCATGTAAAGCAATAAAAAGCAATTGCTTTTACATTTGGAACAATCAATAAATCATCAGTGATTGTGAGGCACGGCGTTGCAGCAGCTCTCTCCGTCTGGATGGTATGATTCATGTGCTGTTGTTTTGGGTTGAGATTTGCCTGTAATTATCTCGATTATATTGCCGTGGTTTGGGACTGTAACTGCATCCCAAATGGCACCCTATTCCCTATATAGTGCACTACTTTTGACCAGAGCCCTATGCACCCTAGTCAAAAGTAGTGCTCTACAAAGGCAATATGATTCCATTTGGGATGCAATCTATATGGGTGATTCCACAGAAGTGGTGTCAATTGCTGCACCCTCACCCCCCCCCCCCCCAACAAAAAATGACTTACTTAAAAAAGAAACAGTTCTCTAAAGTTAGGACATTTATTTACACAATTTACATCATGATATGTTCTAATTCAACATATTGTTAAATTAATATAGTATAAAGTTATTGTTTATTGAGATGTTCTATTATTACATTGAATGATACTGATCTAATCAGTAGCTTTGTTTATTTTTAAACATCTTTCAAAAAACAATGGTGTCCCACCTTTTGATTTCACTACCGCAACACACATTTAAAGGCTGTAGAATGAATGTGTCTCAAGGCGTCTGCATACTAGGTTGTGTTTGCTCCTAGCAGAACTCGGCTTGGCAAAGTGAACGTCTGTGCCTCGCATACTCCCTTAAAAGACCTTTGCTTGAAAAAAGCAGCAACAGTACTATTTGTCCATCTTCAGACGCCGTAGCCAGTATACATTTCCTCAAAATAGTTCTAGTTAATGTAAGATAACTCAAGAAATGTGTCATTCATTAAAGTGTGAGAAAAATAGGATATATATATATTTTTCTAAACCCTAATTTGCACCCCTTCTGTAGAATCACCTGTATATCAGGTCTGGAGGGACCTCCACAGGGCCATAACATTGTAGCATTCTAGATAGTCTTCCATGATTTATTACCGATAAGGCTACATATGGAATAAGGTGCCATTTGGGACGCACTTCAGATTCTGTTCTCTCTCTCTACGCTCCAAATCAATACTCATAATTTAGTAGGAACACAACAGCGTTAGTGTGTACATGCCTCACCGTGATTCACGTTGTGAAACAAGGACATTTAATTCATGTCAGGGCTTAACAGCCTCGACTACCACACATATAGTCTACATCTCTAAAGGCACCCAATACCCCATAGGGCTCTGGTCAAAAGTAGTCCATTACATATGTAATAGGGTGAACATTTTGGACTAGTAAAAAGGGGTGGAACTGAGGTGCTATCTCACAGGAGCTAATTACTATATAACCATCAGGCACAGGGTATGCTGCGCTCAGCTGGAACAGAGTTTTTAATTGGTCCCACCTTAATTGGCTCATTGGACACTGAGACAAATTGAATGCAGCAGGCAGCAACAACATGCTGGGTTGATATGGACATGCTGGGTTGATATCTCCTACAGCATGGGTGCTTAGTGAAGTCATTTTGCACACAGAGATTGGTTACAAAATGGATGAAAATAGGATCGTGTGTGGATAGTTTTGAATTCATGTATTCAATGTGTCCCATGGTGTGCGTTCACCACAATACAAATTGACGTATCGCTTTAGGATGTTGGCTAATGTATATGAACTTAGCTGAAGATTCTCAGGCTCTCTGGCTTCCAGTGTGGATCCACTAGTGAGAGAAAGAAGGAGAACAATAGTAAATGGCTAAGTAATAATTGGCTAATGCATTAATTGGCTAAGCAATAATTGGCTAATGCATTCATTGGCTAAGCAGTAATTGGCTAATGCATTCATTGGCTAAGCAGTAATTGGCTAATGCATTAATTGGCTAAGCGGTAATTGGCTAATGCATTAATTGGTTAAATGGGTGCTAATGATCGGGGAGGGGGTATATTCCTCCTCAACGTTTTTTTTCTCGCTCCAGTTAATTGTGTAAATGAACCAATTATCTCTGATAGCAACCGTTAACTGGCTCTGCTACACTGTGCTTTGCTGTCCTCCTCGCTTCAGTGAATGGGTCGATTTGTATGTACGTCCCATTCACCTCTTCATTGTCATGTCTGTATGGGTTGCCAGATTATACCCTCTGGGTCCTTCTGAATTTATTTTATTTTGGTTGTAGATGATTGTAAGTCTTTACACTCTCAAAAAGCAATCATGCCATTTCAAACAGCTAGATTGTTTTGGAACATTTCCAAATTCCTCATCTTCCGACCAGTAATCAGTTAAGAACTTGGAGTCCACATCAAAAAAACAACTAAATTATATATAAACTTACATATTGTCAATAATGTAGTCATTCATGTATCTGCTTCCATCTCATCTTGGTCTAATCTTTCATTTCCATGCCAAACTTCATGTTTTTGTTTTTCATTCATCTTGACCAGCGAGGTCAGTTGTGAAAATAGTAAAGATATCTTAATAGAAAATGACACAAGTAAAAGTGAAAGTCACCCAGTAAAATACTACTTGAGTAAAAGTCTAAAAGTATTTGGTTAAAAATATACTTAAGTTAGCCCTGCCTTACACAGGAAGAGGCACAGGTCCTAATCCAGGCACTTGTCATCTCCCGTCTGGATTACTGCAACTCGCTGTTGGCTGGGCTCCCTGCCTGTGCCATTAAACCCCTACAACTCATCCAGAATGCCGAAGCCCATCTGGTGTTCAACCTTCCCAAGTTCTCTCACGTCACCCCGCTCTTCCGCACACTCCACTGGCTTCCAGTTGAAGCTCGCATCTGCTACAAGACCATGGTGCTTGCCTACGGAGCTGTGAGGGGAACGGCACCTCCGTACCTTCAGGCTCTGATCAGTCCCTACACCCAAACGAGGGCACTAGGGATGACCAGGGATGTTGCCTTGATAAGTGTGTTCATTGGACCATTTTCCCATCCTGCTAAGCATTCGAAAGGTTATAGAGTACTTTTAGGTGTCAGGGACAATGTATGGTGTAAAAAGTACAATATTTTCTTGAGAAATGTAGTGAAGTAATATTAAAAGTTGTCAAAAATATAAATAGTAAAGTACAGATACCCCCAAAAAATGACTTAAGTACTTTACACCACTGAGCGATGGTTATTCTTGTATCCCGGGCCACTGTTCTGCCTCCGTAGAGAACATCTGCAATTCTTCCCCCGGGTATTTTAGGTCATTCTAATGAGCCTCTTTTGGCCTCGGCAGTTGTGCACGTAGGCATATTATCACAGCTGCCTCAACCGACAGGGGAAAGGTGTGTGTGTGTGCACGTGGTCGTGTGTGTGTGCGAGTGTGACAAAGGAGGCAACGAGAAATACTGATAAACAATGTGGTTTATTACTCAAATGTGTTAAATACAAATTATAGCTTGAGAAAATAAAATTAAGTGCTTTAAAAATAGAAAAATTTAATAAATGAATTGAAATGAAAAACTTTAGTAGCGGAATTCCGCACGGACCTCCTTTACCAGAACACAGCCGGCTTCCATGCTGCGGACATGGTGCCGATGTCGTGAGACTGATAGTTTGTCGAGGCTGATGGTTTGTCGAGGCTGATGGTTTGTTGACAACTGTAGCATTTTAGCAAAGCCTAACCCCGCTATGGACAGAAGTTACTTTACGTAGTAGGTTAGGAGAACTAACACAGCAGGTTTGGAGAATTAATGCAGCAGGTTAGGATAATTAATGTAGCAGGTTAGTAGAATGAGGTTAAGGTTAGGATCAGGGTTAGGGTTAGCTAAAATACTACAGTTACAGCTACAACTGTTATCCCCGACCCGACAACTACAGTGGCTTGCGAAAGTATTCACCCCCCTTGGCATTTTTCCTATTTTGTTGCCTTACAACTTGGAATTCAAATGTTTTTTGGGTGGGTTGTATCATTTGATTTACACAACAAGCCTACCACTTTGAAGATGCAAAATATTTTTTGGGTGTGAAACAAACAAGAAATAAGACAAAAAAACTGAAAACTTGAGCGTGCATAACTATTCACCCCCCCAAAGTCAATCCTTTGTAGAGCCACCTTTTGCAGCAATTACAGCTGCAAGTCTCTTGGGGTATGTCTCTATAAGCTTGGCACATCTATCCACTGGGATTTTTGCCCATTCTTCAAGGCAAAACTGCTCCAGCTCCTTCAAGTTGGATGGGTTCCGCTGGTGTACAGCAATCTTTAAGTCATACCACAGATTCTCAATTGGATTGAGGTCTGGGCTTTGACTAGGCAATTCCAAGACATTTATATGTTTCCCTTTAAACCAATCAAGTGTTGCTTTAGCAGTATGCTTAGGGTCATTGTCCTAATGGAAGGTGAACCTCCGTCCCAGTCTCAAATCTCTGGAAGACTGAAACAGGTTTCCCTCAAGAATTTCCCTGTATCCATCACCAATAATAATAATAATAATAATAATAATAATAATAATAATAATAATAATAATAATAATAATAATAATAATAATAATAATAATAATAATAATGGTTAAACGATAAAATTAGATGATGGAGCTAAATTATACCAGTGACTGTTACAACATCAACTATGAAGCGTGCACTCAATAGAGAAACAATGATAACACATGTCAAGACTGTAATTGTGCATTTCTGTAATAAAGTTATCTATGGGATATAAGAAACAAAAGCTATGTGTCGTGTCATTATTTCTATATAATGTGTATAGTTCAAAGTGAGTTAACGTGCATCAATGATAGAGGATATTTGTTAAGCAGGGTTTTTTCCTGTGCGGGCCTGTGCCAGTGTGTGTGTGTGTTTTTCAGTTTGTGTGTGAGTTGGGGGAGGATAGGGACTGATGGGAGAAGAGAGGAGCAACATGGAAAACTGTTCCGACGCGGCAGGGGGTGTTAAACAATTACACACCAAAACAGGTGCTCTCTCAAGGGGGAGAGAGAAGAGAGGCTGCCTCGACTCCTTAAACGCTTTTGGGACATGAAAACGTCAGTGCAGTGACATTACCATGTGATTGGTTCTCTTCCTATCCTGGTTAATGACATCCTTTGTGTGCAGTCATACATCCCACATCCCACTGTACACATACATCTAGTTTTGATTTACATTTGATTGAGTTGTCAGCTAATGTGAATTCAATTTGAAATCAAGAAACATTTGAAGCATGTTATCGCAGGTTAGGTTCATTCAACATCATCACATTGATTTGTATTTTTTACTACGTGGAAACAACGCTGATTCAACTAGATTGTGCTGAGTCGTGCACACACACAAGAACACACAGACAAACATTTTGGAAGAAGTAAAACTACAACTCACATGTATGACAGCATTACTTAGCCCCCTTGTGAATTCTATCTGAATTCTATTAACATTTTTAAATGAAATGTTGGAGACAGTACGATAGCAATACGAATATCTATTCCTCCAGGAGAGGAGAACCAATGCCGTAGATACTCATTGATCAGGAGACAGTGCCTGAGGGTATTTCAAAATATGATATGAATCAAAACTTTAGTTGGATGCTGATTAGGAAACACATCCATTCCCAATGTGGAATAAAATAACATATCCGATGTCTGTATGTTTCCAACTTTCCATACACCGTGAATTCTAAATGAAAGCCTTCTCACGACGATTCAGAAAACTGTGGCCCATTGGCAACCTCAGTGTTTGCCTGCTCATTCTCTTGACAACTCTAAAAAGGGACAGGACAAGGCCTAGGACAGGACGTAAAGGAGCAAATGGAGAAAAACCTTGTGAAAGCTGAAAGTTTTTTCGTTCGTAGTAGAATGTCACCTTGGCTTTGGAAGGATTCCAGCTGCATTCTCCGTCTCCATAGAAACAAGGACACACACCACAATGTGGGGGAACAGGCTATAGAGTTATACTGCCCATGGCTTCATTCATAAAGGAGCTCCTCCTCCTCCTCTTTATTTTTCTCCTTCACATTCACTCTCATCTTCAAAATACATGTCAGGAAAACAGTCAAGGCCCATGGCCACTCAAGATACACAAATACATCGAAATAATAGCGCCACTCCAATCCATTCTGCTTAAAGAAATCTGAAGTTGCATAACTATTCAAAATTATAATTTGTACAAAAAGTAGGTTAGTAAAAAAAACACATGGTCACAGGAAATCCATAAATCAGGAAGTACAGAGAATTGATGGTTCAAAAACAAACAAATGGGTAGCACTTACAGTTTTTCTCAATTGCTAAAACACTAAACCCTATTGTCTGAACCAAATGCTCAGTTGCCTGAACCCACTGATTGAATCAATCACTCTTTTGGCAAAACCATAAGCACTTTTCACCTGTTTAGACATAACTTGCCAACACATTTTCATTGTGATGCACCCGTGCTGCATAATGGTGAGCACAGGTGACAAAAGTCAAACACAATTAGAGCACAGGTGTCACCACTTGAACACAACAACTCAAAATTGATCACACTTGTGGCTAATGATGTGAGGGAACATATACAGTAAGCCAGTTCAGAGAGCACTGGTTTGTGAGGCCCTACAATGGATAGAAATCTGAGAGGAAGAGTTCGTGTGAGAGGAGGTCGAGGTGGTCAGCGAAGACAAAGAACAGTAATATCTGATGAAATCAGAGCTACTGTGATTGACCATGTTCTTGTCCATGGTATGAGCATGAGGGAGGCTGGACAAAGGGTACAACCAAACATCAGTAGATTCACTGTGTCCACCATAATCCGAAGATTTAGAGAAGAGAACAGGTAATTACCTTTTTTTGACATTATAGTACAGTATGTAAATGTTGACAGCAATTACTGTATGACATACTATATACTGTACCACAGTATACTGTAAGTAAATATATATTTCAGTACATCACTGTACCAATGTACTGTAGTATTGTAATGGAGGGTTGGTCTAACTGTTTGTAGGCCTAGTATTCCATGTATATTTGTTGTAACTCCATGTTCTCTTTTTGTAGAATTGAAAGACTGCCACATGGGGGTGGGAGGACAGGTATGTTCTCCCCACACCAAGAGACCCTAATTATTGATATGGTCCGTGAGAACAATGCCATTAAACTGAGCGAAATTCAGCAGAAGATCATTGAGGACCATTTAAATTTTGAGGGTATCAACAATGTCAGCCTCTCTACTGTTGATCGTGTCCTCAAGCGCAACAGACTGCGCATGAAACAGCTATACAGAGTGCCCTTTGATCGTAACTCAGACAGAGTCAAAGAGCAAAGATTCCAGTATGTACAGGTTGGCATATATCCAGACACATTCAATGTTGATTACTCTAAGTAGTGATATACTGTAGTGGCCTAAATCACTTTTTTCCGTATCACTTACAAAACTATATCTATTTCTACAGAGGGTTTTTTCAACTGGATGCAATGGAAAGACCCCATCAATACATCTACATGGATGAAGCTGGGTTTACAGTTTTTTCCAACTGCTTACACACAAAATATTTTCATGTCACACAATTTTTGAAACCTCTCACTCAAAGTGCAAAACTACACACCAAATCTCCAAAACCATAAGCTATTTCTCAGCCTTTGACTCAGTTGTCAATTACATAAAACACTTTTTTCAAAACACTACACACAATTTTCTACCTAAAGCACAACAATCTAACAGGAAGTGACTTGCTTTCCTTTTCCAAACACAACCAATCAAAATGCTACACTTATTCACCAGGTCACACACACACTCCTCACATTTGCAAACACTAATTGCTTAACTGATCACTAACCTATCACTGCTTTACTGTAGTATAGGCCTATAAATAGGTCAAAGGTCAGATTACCTGTTTTGAACAATGGATGCCAACAATGGACGGAGAGCAAGAGGAGTAGGAGGGAGAGGCAGGGACAACGAGGACAAATTCAAAGACGAAGAGTTGGAAGAGGAGGAGGAGGAGGAGGAGGAGGAGGAAGAGGAAGAGGAAGAGGAAGAGGACGAGGGCAAAGAAGAGAAGGAAGGAGAGCCATCTCTGATAAAAATAGGGCAACACTTGCTTGATCATGTGATCAACCACAGTTTGACCATGAGAGAGGCTGGACTGAGAGTCTATTTACAGTGGCGTCGATAATCCAAACCTTCAGAAATGAGAACAGGTATGCAACTATATAATGACTATTTTAGCATTACAGTAATGTACTGTAAAATACGTATGACTGCATAGTATTGCATAAACATTTGTAACTCTAAGCCATCCATTTACTGCACTGCATTGAATGAATGAGGTTGGTTATCATGCTGTACTACATTTATTTGTACATTGTTTACAGTTCCTATGCTGAACACATACTGTGTTTGAATTCTGTACAGAGTGGAAAGGCAAAGACATCATGGAGGACGAGGACGCTTGTTTACAGATGTACAAGAGACTGCAATTATAAATATGGTTTGGCCAACAATGCAATTAGGATTCGAGAGATAAGAGAGCATATCTTGAATAATGACACCATATTTAACAACATCAATGCTGTAAGCCTGTCAACCATACAACGCATCCTCCAACGGCACCAAGTGACGATGAAACAACTTTACAAGGTGCCATTTGAGAGAAACTCTGACAGAGTCAAGAATCTGCGACATGACTTTGTAGAGGTATGTATGCAACACTACTTCCAGTACTTCAGACATACCATATTTACTCATCTGTATATCCTTTTGTCTGTTACAGAGAGTATTGGAGATGGATGCCCATGTAATTCGCCATGAATTTATTTATGTGGATGAGGTTGGCTTCAACCTCACCAAAACCAGGTGCCGCGGAAGAAATGTAATAGGACAGAGGGCAATTACCAATGTCCCTGGACAGCGTGGGGGGTAATATAACTATGTGTGTTGCCATCACTCAAAACGGGGTCCTCCATCACAATGCCACACTGGGTCCGTACAACACCGGCCACATGCTCACTTTTCTGGATGCAATTTACACAATGCTTGTCCCTGATCCAGATAAGGAGCCTGCTAGATTTGTGGTTATATGGGACAGTGTTAGTTTTCACCGGGCTGTTCTGGTCCAAAACTGGTTTGCCACCCCATCCACAATTTGTAGTTTTGCACCTACCCCCATATTCACCTTTTCTACATCCCATAGAGGAATTCTTCTCAGCCTGGCGCTGGAAAGTGTATGATTGCCAACCCTATGCCCGCATGCCGCTTCTCCAGACAATGGATGACGCATGTGGGGACATAGAGGTTGCCTCTGTCCAAGGTTGGATATGCCATGCTAGGAGATACTTCCCTTGATGTTTGGCAAGAGAAAACTTATCTTGTGATGTGGGCGAAGTATTGTGGCCAGACCCAGCCCGGAGAAGAGATGAAGCGTAGCTTAGCACTGGTGATTGCCCCCTACCAATTCCTGGACTGCCCCCCGGGATCCCCACAGACAATTGTGTTCTTTACTGTATTCTAAAGAATATACTTTTGGTTTACATATGTTTATGGTTTTGTTGTATGCTACTGTATGCTACTGTTTGGCCTAATAAATATTTTCTGTTTCTACATTGCATTGGTGTTTACAGTGTACTTGTTACCCCTCTCAGCAGATTACTTTCCCTGTAGAACATTGTATTGAAATGTAGATATAAGCCTATGAAAGACCAAAGAGCTTTAGATTTAGAACAACAGTGTTTACATGGTATATCCAAAAATTTACTATTATGAAATAAGTGTTTGCCATTTGATG